>NC_041394.2:236915249-237515249 GCF_900747795.2 Erpetoichthys calabaricus
ATCCAGGGATACATTAAGCCAAGTATGTGGCAGTTTAAGGATTAAAGGCCCAAGATGCCGCTGAAACGCCCTGCACCTTCTAAGGCTTCTGGCAATGAAAACGCGCTTGCATGAATTACAGTACTGTACATATACCGGTAACATCCGTATTTTACATTCTAGCACTGCGGGAGACATAGCAGTACAGTATACAGGTTTACCTTTACATTCTTTTTTTTAGGTAATGTATTAAGCTGAGTTTGAAATTAAATGAAAGTGTTTTGGGGGCATATTTAGGGTTTAAACTATAAAAAAAAGTCATTTTTTTAACCACATCCAAAATTTGCAGTTTTTCACAATTCGCGGGTGCTCTAGGAACATAACCCCCACGAATTTTGGGGGTGTACTGTATATATTTTTATTTATATATATACTGTATATGTGTGCATGTTTATGTATATATAGTCATTCAGTCAGTCATTTTCCAACCCACTATATCCTAACACAGGGTCACGGGGGTTTGCTGGAGCCAATCCCAGCCAACACAGGGTACAAGGCAGGAACAAATCCTGGGCAGAGTGCCAGCCCACCGCCGTGTGTATATTATATATATATATATATATATATATATATATATATATATATATATATATATATATATATAAATATATATATATTGTCACACACGTGCGAATAGGAAGAAGCTGAATGGACCGACAGAAGGTAATTCCACGCCAGCCCAGGGGTTGGTGGGGTACACTAAACTTTCCTCTGTTTCCTCTGCAGACCAGATATGGGAAAACCTGCCTGATTTCTTTGCAAAGACATCACTTCCGGTTTTGGCACCACGGAAATCATCACTTCCGGTTCCGCTGCCATCTTGAACCATCTCTTCTGGTCCTGGCATCCAAGATGACATCATTTCCCTGTGTTCTTGCTGCAGATTTTATGTTAAAGTAATAACTGGGATCCACTGTAGTAATTCCCTTCATAATTATAAATACTTCAATCATGTCATCTCTTAATCTCCATTTGCTTAAACTGAAAAGGTTCAACTCCTTTAATCTTTCCTCATAGCTCATACTTCATAATTCCAGAATCAACCTAGTTGCTCTTCTTTGGACTTTGTCTAGGGCTGCTATGTTTTTTTGTAAGACCAAGACTTAACACTTTATTCCAGGTGAGAATTACCAGTGTGTTATATAATTCAGGCATAAATTCCTTGACTTGTACATCATGCCTCATGATATATAACCTAACACCATATTAGTCTTCTTGATGGCTACTAGATGACTTCAGCATCCTTTAAATTTTACAAGACTGTTTTTTCCATCATAGGCAAAGGCAAACAAGAAGAGTATCTGATGGCACATTAAAACATGTACTTATAGTCCCTTATACAAGTCCAGGTTAGAGTTACCAGTTTTTGGGATGTATGAGGAAATAATATAATATGTAGAGTAAACAAATGTGGACACACAGCCTGAAATTGAAATTGGTTCCTGATGCTATGACATTTCTGATAAACATAACGCCAACCTGCCAATCTAAATTAGAAATTGAGATAATAAATTAATATTTTATTATTGCCCATTTTATTATGTTTCTCATCCACAAAGAAATGCTATTACAAAATGGAAAAAATAGCACTAGGTGAGGCTGACAAAATGCTTAATGAAAAGTTGTCAGAAAAATTGCTTTGTGTTTTCTCACCAGGCAAAGGTGCAGCACGAACAAGCAAAAAAAAAAAAGGATAAATAACACAAGAATAGTCTTACATGAGCATCTCAACTACACCAGGTAATCAAACACTTAAATAAGCAAGTGACACTGCAATTAAAGATTATTTTTGGTAATTGTAATATAGTGTAAAACATTATACCATAAAGAAGAAAAAATAGCAATATGGTAAAGTAAGGTGTTGCAGTTCTGAAAAATATTTTGTAGGGCATGTGAAATTACAACATCATCTATTTATACTGGCAACAAAACTAAGAGGAAACAAAAAACAGAATCTCTCAATACTTTTAAACAAAGCACAGTTTAGTTTTGCAGTAGTTCCTATTGTAAGGTTTACAAAATTACATATAGAACAGTATCTATTTATTGTGGGAAAATTAGTTTACATTTCCAATATAAAATATAATTTAGAGGACTAATTATTTTTTTTTAAATCTCATATGTTCTCTCACGGTGTTAATGATATTAATAATGATTAATTTTGTTTGTATAATACATTCAAAAATCAAAGTCATCTCAAAGTGCTTCACTGTAATACGATACAATATACTACATATTATATTTACTGGCATATTCAATCAAGGCGTTCATTATTCCTACACTTTATTGTCTGAAATGACAATGCATTGTTCACTTCAGTACTTCCAGTATGTATATTAGTTTAACATGTTAACTTTATTTTTTAAGCGAACCCCAGTTTTCTTTCATGAAGGAGATGATTACACTGCAGCACTTAAATGACAAATTATTTTACATGTAAAGGAGCTTGGGAATGTAATTGAAGTGCTGCAGTTCTATTCAAAACAAACTATAACTAACCAATAAAATATCCTGTTATTACAAATCTTACTTCTATGTCAGCATGATCAGTATTGGAACAGCTTGCTTTAGCCATTTACACATCTTTTAAAACAATGTTTCAATACTATCTTCTGACAGAACATGTCCAGCCCAGTACTTCCATCTGTGGAAGAACATTTTAAAATCTTGTTTTTGTAATTTATACCACATTACTTAGTGATGCTATTTGGTCTTGTCATGGTTTTATAGTTTGGTGCTCTTGGTTAGCATTCTTTGTGGTTACCTGCATCTTATATGCTGAATTGTTAATTTAGCATGTGTAAGATGTTGTCTACAGAAAGCTAATAACATCCAGTAGCTTGTATGGTCTGGTTGTGTACAGAATATTCTTTGCATTGCCACACTTGGTTGCTGGTGTATCTGGCTACTCTATGTATATCCATCCATCCATCCATTTTCCAACCCGCTGAATCTGAACACAGGGTCACGGGGGTCTGCTGGAGCCAATCCCAGCCAACACAGGGCACAAGGCAGGAACCAATCCCGGGCAGGGTGCCAACCCACCGCAGGACACACACAAACACACCCACACACCAAGCACACACTAGGGCCAATTTAGAATCGCCAATCCACCTAACCTGCATGTCTTTGGACTGTGGGAGGAAACCGGAGCGCCTGGAGGAAACCCACGCAGACACGGGGAGAACATGCAAACTCCACGCAGGGAGGACCCGGGAAGCGAACCCAGGTCCCCAGATCTCCCAACTGCGAGGCAGCAGCGCTACCCACTGCGCCACCATGCCGCCCCTCTATGTATATTCATTTGCAAAATTATACTTGCATTGAAGATTATATAATGATTGCTACTTGCCATTATCCTTTTTTCTTCTGCAATGCACCCCTGTAAAATGCCAGAAAGCAGCTACCAGATCCCTTCCATCCTTGTAATTGATTATTGTTTTTAGCTATCCACCAGTAAAAGTGTCCAGTACTCTGAATGGTTTTACAGAAATAGTTTACAGGAATTTGTCACTCTGAACTGAATAAGCAGTATGAGAAAGGGTGAGTAGAGTTCTACAGAAAAGACAGGCAGAGTGGCTTTTAGTAAGCAAAGAATGGAGTAAAAACAGTATTACAATTTGACAAGTTAAAAGGCACCATTCAAGATATCTACCATATAATAAAACACTAAGGTCAGTGTGTGTGTGTGTGTTTGTGAGTGTTCAGTCCCTCTGAGCAATCTGATTAGTCAGTTAGGCTTTGATGTGATTGGTCAGTTTGGCTTTGGTGACACAATTGAAAGAGGAAGTGCAAGTGTGAGATGCTTGAGGAGGAATAAAGACATAGCAGCCACACTGAGAGTCACTTTCAGAGAAAAGAAATATATAAGCGGACACAAGACAAGTAAGATATCTTGAGGTGATGGGAGTCCGAGACGGGAAAGTGTCTTTTACGGGAATGTGCTCGACAGAGGGAACGTGGGTCAAAAGAAGTTCAGACACACATGGATACAGAGGAAAGGCATTGAAGGTACACAAAGGGCAAGAGATATCAAATAACTTAAAATGAATTCTATTACCTGTAACATGGCTAATAAAACAACAAAAATCTGACATGAATATTGAACACTGTGAAGTGCCAAGTACACATCGATTAGCACAAGATAATACATGATAAACATTAGAAAACATTAAAATCTGCATGTAGTTAGCATAAAAATGAGGGATCAAATTACGCAAATGTTAATTTTTGCCCATGTTTAACAAAGGAACTCCAGATGAGACACACCTGAGTAAACACATTTTTTTTATCCAGTGAAAGCAACAGAACCACTTCAAAGCAGTATTAGAGATTCCACAGTCTATGAGTAAAACGCCATGACTGACAGTGTCAAACGTAGCATTCAGGTCAATTAAAATAAGGAGATATGAAAACTGAAGATCTGCTGCCATAAGAAGGTCTTTGATATCCCAACTTAATTCAGTCAGTCTGCATTATAGAATCTTCAGAATCTGGGCTGAAAGACATCATTAAACTCATTTGAGTCTAAAAGGGCTTGCAAGTCTATTCTATTTTTATTTATTGATCACTCCTATCACTTTATTTTATGTGGATTCGTTCCCTGGACACACTTACTTTTACGACGTGGGCATGGATTTTTACACGCCGAGACTCGTCTATTCAAGTACTCAACTTCGAGCGCTGAGAACAAATGCCAGTGCCGGTGTGGTTCCCTATTTACCCGACGAGGTAAGAAGGCGGTATTGTGGCAGCAGAGCTGGCACTAAGCTGAAAATGAAGCGGCTTGCGAGAAAGTGGCGTTTTAAGCCTTCGGTGCCTTCTGTGATTCTGGGGAATGTGAACTCAATCTCAAATAAGATTGACGAACTGGCTGCGCTGGTGAAAAATGTCAGAACCTACAGAGAATGCAGTTTGTTGTGTTTTTGCTAAACGTGGCTAACTACCACCATCCCAGATGCTAACGTGGAGCTACCCGGGTTTAGCACAGTTAGAGCGGACAGAGATGCAAGTACCTATGGGAAGCACAAAGGAGGAGGACTCGCTCTCTATGTTAATACACGGTGGTGTAACTCTGGACATGTTAACGTCAAAATCTCCACTTGCTGCTGAGACATCGAACTGTTGGCCGTAAGTTTGCGTCCCTATTACTTGCCCAGAGAGTTTGGACACGTCATTGTTGTTATTGTTTACATCCCTCCTCGGGCGGACGTGGAGACAGCGAGTGACATCATCCATTCTGCTGTTGCTAAGTTACAAACGCAGCACCCTGAGGCGCTTGTGCTAATCGCTGGAGACTTTAACCATGTGACGCTGGACAAAACATTACCTGCCTTCTACCAGTATGTGGACTGTAACACCCGGGGAAATAAGACTATTGATTTACTGTATGCAAACGTTAAAGACGCATACAGCGCCACCCCGCTGCCTGCACTTGGTAAAGCAGATCATAACCTGGTTCTGCTTCAGCCTCACTACAAACCAAAAGTGAGGGTCCTACCTGCAACCACGCGATCATCAGGAAGTGGACCCCGGAGGCTGAGAATGCTCTGAGAGAATGTTTTGGAACTACAGACTGGGATATCCTGCAGGGATCACATAGTGAGAACATTGAGGAAGTTGTTGACTGCACTACTGACTACATCAACTTCTGTATGGACATTGCAGTTCCAGTAAGAACTGTACGCTGCTATGCTAACAACAAGCCATGGATTACAAGTGACATCAAGGGCCTTTTGAACCAGAAGAAAAGGGCTTTTAAAGTCGGTGATCAGCATGAGCTCAAGCGTGTGCAGAAGGAACTCCGAGTCCAGCTCAGGGTGGCAAAGGAGCAGTACAGGAGAAAGCAGGAGCAGAAGTTGCAGAATAACAGCATGAAGGAAGTGTGGGATGGGATGAAGATCATCATTGGCTGCAGCTCGAAGCGGGGTACCACCATCGAGAGAGATGTAAATAGAGCAAACCAAATGAACAACTTCTTTAACAGGTTTGACCACCCTTACCCACTCTCACTCTCACCTCGGAGTACTGCACCCTCCACACATCCTTCTGCTGATACCAGCATAGGAGAGACATCCCCACCCATAATTACAACAGCGCAAGCGAGCAGAGAGCCGAGGAGACTTCATGCCAGCAAAGCAGCGGGTCCAGATGGAGTATCGCCACGACTGCTGAAGGTCTGTGCATCGGAGCTGGGGGGTCCTCTACAGAGCATCTTCAACCTGAGCCTGAAACAGGGGAGAGTCCCGAGGCATTGGAAAACATCTTGCATCACCCCAGTCCCAAAGGTATCACGTCCTAATGAGCTGAATGACTTCCGGCCTGTTGCTCTGACATCACATGTGATGAAGACCATGGAGAGGCTGCTGCTTCACCACCTGAGGCCACAGGTTCAACACGCCCTCGACCCTCTGCAGTTTGCATATCAGGAGAAAGTGGGTGTGGAGGATGCCATCATCTATATGCTACATCGATCCCTCTCTCACTTGGACAGAGGCAGTGGTGCTGTAAGAATTATGTTTCTAGACTTCTCTAGCGCCTTCAACACAATCCGACCTCTGCTCCTTAGGGACAAGCTGACAGAGATGGGAGTAGACTCATACCTGGTGGCATGGATCGTGGACTATCTTAAAGACAGACCTCAGTATGTGCGTCTTGGGAACTGCAAGTCTGACATTGTGGTCAGCAACACAGCAGCGCCACAAGGGACTGTACTTTCTCCGATCCCGTTCAGCGTATATACATCGGACTTCCAACACAACTCGGAGTCCTGCCACATGCAAAAGTTTGCTGATGACACTGCTATTGTGGGCTGCATCAGGAGTGGGCAGGAGGAGTAGTATAGGGACCTAATCAATGACTTTGTTAAATGGTGCGACTCAAACCACCTACACCAGCAAAACCAAGGAGCTGCTGGTGGA
This sequence comes from Erpetoichthys calabaricus, assembly GCF_900747795.2. Classification (NCBI taxonomy): domain Eukaryota; kingdom Metazoa; phylum Chordata; class Cladistia; order Polypteriformes; family Polypteridae; genus Erpetoichthys; species Erpetoichthys calabaricus. The sequence goes on from NC_041394.2 coordinate 236,922,209, forward strand.
TTTTAGGAGGCCCAGACCCCTCATGGACCCCGTGATCATCAGAGGTGATTGTGTGCAGATGGTGCAGACCTATAAATACCTGGGAGTGCAGCTGGATGATAAATTAGACTGGACTGCCAATACTGATGCTCTGTGTAAGAAAGGACAGAGCCGGTTATACTTCCTTAGAAGGCTGGCGTCCTTCAACATCTGCAATAAGATGCTGCAGATGTTCTATCAGACGGTTGTGGCGAGCACCCTCTTCTACGCAGTGGTGTGCTGGGGAGGCAGCATTAAGAAGAAAGACGCCTCAAGCCTGGACAAACTGGTGAGGAAGGCAGGCTCTATTGTTGGCATGGAGCTGGACAGTTTGACATCTGTGGCAGAGTGACGGGCGCTCAGCAGGCTCCTATCAATTATGGAAAATCCACTGCATCCACTAAACAGTGTCATCTACAGACAGAGGAGCAGCTTCAGCGAGAGACTGTTGTCACTGTCCTGCTCCACTGACAGACTGAGGAGATCGTTCCTCCCCCAAACTATGCGACTCTTCAATTACACCTGGGGGGGTAAACGTTAACATTTAACATTATACAAAGTTATTGTCTGTTTTTTACCTACATTATTATCAATCTTTAATTTAATTTTTTTTTTTTTTTGTATCAGTAAGGTGCTGCTGGAGTAAGTGAATTTCCCCTTGGGATTAATAAAGTTATCTATCTATCTATCTATCTATCTATCTATCTATCTATCTATCTATCTATCTATCTATCTATCTATCTATCTATCTATCTATCTATCTATCTATCTATCTATCTATCTATCTGCAGGGCACTTGTCTTCTAATGCAATTTTGAAATGATAGAATAATTAGACAGAAAGGCAGGATTAAGATATGACTTTTTCAAAATTGGATTTAATTGTGGGTAAACACCAGAAAACATCGCTCAACGTACACCAAAAATATTACAGTGCGATGATCTTTAATTGTAAAAACTGTAGGCACATACATTAGTCACACCTTACCTAACAAAACATTCTTAATCATATGTCTTTAGCAGTCTGGTTAAAAGACAAATGTGGCTTATGTACTGTATGACACACTTCACCAAAACAAGTATACTTACTTTGCATAGTCAGTATTCTTCAGATTTTAAACCATTTGGGAATAACCACAAAATTGGAATAATCTGGTTAAATCTGATGAGATTTATCTCAAACTACATTAATAGTGAAATGTTATTGTTCTATTAGGCAGAAATTGGAGATCATTTTTGCCATAAGATGGAAACATTTGATGCTAATTATTTGCAACAATATGTCACCATACAGTGTTTCTTCTTCTTCTTGAAGTGTATCACTGACTTCAGAATATGACAGGAATGTCTGAAGGTAGAACACATCTGATAAAAGCTTTTTTGTTAAAATATTTTTTCTGATGTATTGTATGTAAAGATAGAATGTTAATGATAAAAAGGAAACATGTGAATAGTATTGTACAGTATTCAAAAATGAAGTTAACTGAACAAATTGAACAAATCATACACATCTGATGTTGTACCTCTCCAAGGTTTTACAAAATGCACATGCATCTCTTACGTTAGTTTGGCACTGCTGCACTTTGCTATTCATGAAGAAATGTTTGAAGGACACCTGATAAATCAGTTCATCATTTCTCATTTTTTCCAAATATAATACTCTCTCTCAAAGCTTTTAGCCAAAACAAAAATATTCTTCATTTTCAGGAAAGCCTGTATTATTAATGTCATTAATTAACTGCCACTTATTTTTTAAGTGTATTAATTTGCCAGTGTAATTTATTTCCTTTGATTTTTAGGTTAAGAAGTTGTATTAAACTTGATCCACCATTTACCTCTTGAGAAAAACAGCCTGCTAAATCATCTATATGCTCATATTAACATTGTATAGTGAGGATTCACTGTGCTACCAGTGTTAGCATTTCATTGTAAATAGTGTAGCATAATTGCCAACTTGTCTCTTAGATTTTCATTATTATGCAGTGGTCTTTTTTGGTATTTGTTTAGCAGCTGAATGGTAGTTATCTGGTTTCTCAAGAAATAATAAGGCAGTTTTTATGAAAAATCTAAAGAGTTTGACAGGCTGTGGAAATCTCCCTATGCAGTGTAAGAAGCAGTGTAAAAATGTGAAAAGACTCCCAGTTAGCTGGCTGTGGAAATTTACAGCACACGTGGGTGTTCTATGTACACAAAACACAGCTAAAGAACATTGATGCATGACATTTAATCAGGACACTCTGTTTCTTGTGTGAGTATTGAATAATCTTAAATACAGCCAACATCACATCAAATGTTTTGGTTTCCTTATCTAATCTCTGATTACATTCTGATGTGCTGTAAGATATATATATATATATATTTTTTTTTTCTGTGCTCTACACATTCTGAAAAAATAATCAATAAAGATACCCTTTTCACCATAGCTTTCCAGGGCATGCTGTTCTTCATCTAATACTTCCTTTGATCTTTTTCTTTATCTTAGTTTACCATATTATCTATTAGGAAATGCAATTCTAAAATAAACTTTATTATTACTGCAAAACAAAACCATTAACAAGTAAAACAAAACATGAAATAGTACAACAAAGGATTACATAGTATCCAGTGATGCACTTTAATTGCCATTATTATTACCGAATCCCAACTTGTTTCTGTTCTGTAAGCTTTTCTGCCAGTATAGCCATTATCTCCCTGTGTCACTGAACTGGAAAAAACAGCTAAGAAAATAAACAAATGGATATTGTACATTTCAAAATATGAATTTACCACAAATGATGAATATCTCACTATTATAATAAAAAAAATCTTGGGAAGAGAGACGAGACGAGACACAACTTTCTCAGAGAGACACTTTCACGTCCCACAAGACTTTGTGCCAAGAGATTTAACCATGCCCAGGGCCGGAAAAAAAAAACAAAGAGTAGATGACAAAGTAGAATGTCGTAAAGAATTCAAAAACATTGGCATAATACACATGCAGAGCAGGTAACAGATAATGGAAGTACAAAAATTCGAAAGTCTCAAAAAATGATAGTAAAGATCACATTAGCACAAACAAATGGAAATTATTACTCAGTGAAATAACAGTACAGTGAAAAGAGATTGAATATATTGTTCAGATTTAAACTTTAAGTCAGAGACTTGTAGATCGTCTAATTTGTGTTGCCGTCAGGTAAAAGTAGAGTTTCTTCCCAATGAATAGGTGTATCCGTGAGAATTGAAAGTTTTGTTGTTTGGTGAAAGTGAAGCCCACATACGCGAGCAGCAGAGACGTGAAGTTGTTAGCGCGTAGCGCAGGCAGGGAGGTTGGCAAGTGAAGCGAACAGGGGGCGAAGCCCCCAAGTACCAAAATAAAAAAGAACTGGAAAGAAAATTCTGCTGCCTCTCTGGCACGATCTGCAGTGATTATAGTCCATATCTGTGAGCTAGTGTGACTCATTCACTTACCCAATAACTAAAAAACTCTGTTTGATTGTCAGTATCTTTTCCTGACTCCCAAATCTGGTCCTTCTTTAAATAGTCAAGGACTCGTCAAATGGTAACACATCAGTTTAGGTATCCATTATAAGCAACTTTTATTAGTCTGAATGCTCTTAAACATGTTATGATTCTTTTAACATGACATAAAATGATAAAATGATGCAACATATTTAGTTATTTATTAAAACTATTAAAAGCTGGTTTATGATCGATACCTGAATTAAGTGAAATCTGTCAAATTCTTCCTTCTGACTCTACACTCAGGGTGGTTTTATATGGTTCAATTGATACCAGACTAGAGTCTCCTTGATGTGCCCACAACTTTACCCTTTCTATTTTTTTTAAGAGTAACATGCCAAGTACACGTCTTCCAGCTGTATGTTGTGTAGTATGAGGGCAGTATGGTTCTGTAGTTTTCTTTCTGGGACTGCATGCCCTCAAAAAACATTTGGGGAGAACATTAATTTTTTACACCAACATTGGGGCTCAGCTTTATCTTTAAAGTTTCCTAATCCCTTTCTGAGTTATGTAGCATATCCCCAAGGTATATTTGACTCAGTGTTGTCTATATTTTCTAATTAACATAAACTGTACCTGCCATCAACATTTTCTCTTTAAGATAAACATTGCTGAACCACAGATTCTGTCAGGCAGCATCCTTTCCAGCCAACTATTGTTCCTCCTCTCATCCATACCTTACGATAATCAGTTATTTGGTTTCGGAGTCACTGTTTAAAGATTAACATTGATACAATTTATTTCAATACTTTGAACTTTACAGACACTGTTACCTATATATATATATATATATATATATATATATATATATATATATATATATATATATATATCGTCAGAGTCACAAAGCATATGTATAATGTATATGGTTTGTGACCCTGAGGATATAAGTCAAGCAGCTTGTGCTTTTGTGTAAGAAAGATACATGCAAATAATTTTACTAAAGCTCAGCAACTTGGTGATCACTAAAAAAGGGAAGTGATGTCCCTTCTGGTATAATGATGCAAAGGCCTCTCCCTTGATATGAAGAAAACCAAGGAGCTGATCTTTACCTTCAGTAAGTAGTAGGAAGATGACATGCCCATGTGCACTAAAAGAATCGCGGTAAAGAGCTTCAGCAGTTTTTCATTTCGTGGAGTCACTATCAATAAAGACCTGAAGTGGACACACATCTTGGCCATAATCAGGAGGCTATACTTTTACTTCCTTATACATCTGAGGAAGGCCTGATTCTCTCCATCATCACATGTATCACAGATGCACTGTGGAGTCCATCCTCAGTCACTGCATAACATGCTGGTATAGCACTTGCTAAGCTCAGGTCGGCAAATCACTACAAAGGGTGGTGAATTTGGTTCAGAATATCACTGGCACACAGTTTTTCCTTCTGTCCACTGTTTTCATCATCTATTCTAACAAGTGACAGAGAATTATTAACATACACAGCAACTGATTCACTAACAGTTTTTTTTCTACGGAAGTAGGTTTACCTTCTGTAATTGTTACTTCTTCTTTGAGCTCCAGTTTAATGTCATGTTGTGATTACTTCTGCTGATCTGATTTTAACTTTAAGTCCAATTTGGCAAATTACTGTTTCTCACACTCCACAATATTTTCTGATTAAAGTCTAATCTGAATTGGGGGCGAAGTAGTGGCTCTGAGGCTAAGGATTTGTGCTGGTACAGTATCTGGAAAGTTGCTGGTTCGAATACAGCCAGAAGGGATCCTACTGCTTTGGGCCCTTGAACAAGGCCCTTAACCTCAAAATTGCTCCAGGGGTGTTGTATGATGGCTGACCCTGTGCTCTGACCACCCAAGGTCATGTGAAAAACTATTTCCCCTCAGGGATTAATAAAGTGAACCGATGTGAGATAGATACAATTGACAATTCAACCATTACCCATAGTGTTCCATCCTTACACACAGAGTAAACAATGTGTCCAACTGGATTCATTGCTGACTTTGAAGTTTACCCACTAATCAAAAGAAAAGGTGTGACAAATATATAGGTGATATCCATGTTGTTCTAGTGATATTAGACCATGTTCACTGTGTGCTGGTTTTGATTGGTTTGCATAATCACTTCCTCATAATTACTTCTTCAACACAATCCTCAGCTGTAGAATCTTGACAATGAAGTGTTCTCCATTAGACCAGTGCCATATTTACATGTACACTTGTTCACAGCAAACTTTTTAAAAATGTTTTATTTTTTGTGAAAATGACAGCTTTTACCTGGAATAGTTCTTGTAAATTTTGTTATATAGTATATGCATATTCGTGTAAGATACAGTTTCAGCTTCAAAGACTCTGTATGGACATTTTGTTAATCACATCATTAACAATTTTTACAAGAGGTCCCCCTAAGGTCTGAAATGTATACTCTTACAGCCAACCTGTTGAGAACTGCTACTCTGTCAGTCAGTCAGTCATTTTCCAACCCGCTATATCCAGCTAACACAGCGTGCAAGGCAGGAACAAATACCGGGCAGGGCGCCAGCCCACCGCAGGGCACACACACACCCACACACACTAGGGACAATTTAGGATAGCCAATGCACCTAACCTGCATGTCTTTGGACTGTGTGAGAAAACTGGAGCACTCAGAGGAAACCCATGCAGACACGGGGAGAACATGCAAACTCCACACAGGGAAGACCCGGGAAGCGAACCCAGGTCTCCTTACTGCAAGGCAGCAGCGCTACCACTGCGCCACTGTGTCGCCCCAGCTACTCTGTTTGAAGTGTTAATTGCATTAGATGAGCTATATCTATAAATTACTACTAACCTAACAGAAATGCATTAACTGATCAATATTACCTGGATATAATTTTTCTATTCTCTATTTTCTGTCTAGAGAAATGTCAATGAACCCTGGAATGTGTATTCTACATCTTAACCCAAACTAAATTGTTTCTATCTACAGCATATTTTTGGTAATCCACAACATTTTTCTTTACTTCTAGGTGCTATATCTCTTACCCACTCTTTTTAATAAAGAAGGTCATATCCTATTTATTCAGGTTTTGGGAGCATTATCTGAGGTAATCTACAACTGAGGCATGAGAGACTGATGAAATATGGTGTAAGACAATGCATTAATAACCATACTCTCTCAGTCCCCCTTTGTGTCTTAAACAAAAAGTGCACTGATAATTTTGCTACTGCTTTGAAAAGTAACCTTTTGAAAGAATAAGAGCATAATGGACCACTCTAAGCCCCATCTTCTTCTCTCATCTCAGTTAAACTCAAAGTGGAGAATATAAGTATTGCATTTTCATTATTTTATAAAATACATACAGTAGATGCTAATGGAGAAATGCAACAGCTATGTCCTGCCGTTCTTTGATATTTTGTAGAATTGTTATTAGGTTGTTAGTTTTTGAAAACCTCTTTTAAGGAGCAAGATGTCCCAGTTAGTTGACCTTGTGAGAACTCATTATGAACAAAAATGCAGTCTCATTCTCATTGAATAGGCTAAATATATACTTCTGATAAAATATATAGTGATTTGTGCCAAGAAACTTTGAAATGTTAATTATATTTGAACAAATACATTCACACAAGGCCCAGAAATTGACATGTAGTATTTGAAGGATATGTTGAAATGTTTAATTTCTTGTTAAAATAAAGTTTTACATGGCTCACATGTAAATCATATTTAAAGATCTCTTGCTCCAGGCCTAAATATATGCATTGTTAATATCATTTTCTAAAAAGTCATCAGATACTGAAATGCAACTTAAGTTTAATTAAAAATAAGAAATGTGAAGGCACAGATATTAAATATACATTTCTTTAACTTTAGTAATGGGGTTTGCATACAAATAATGTTTTTATTTTGATGCAACTGGGAATGGAAACAAGCATGACTAGGGGGAATTCAGTCCAAATTAAATTTAAAACATTCTACTTTCCAAAATGATGATAGTATGTTTTAGCAATTTTCTGGATTCTTCACCCAATTTAATGGAGTTAAATTCATTATTTTATTTCCTTAAAGTTTAATAATTTTTCTTCCTTTACTTAGCTGCTTCAGTTCTAGAAAGGACACACATTTAACCCATGGCCGTATAAGAAAATAAAGTAACAATGACATCATCATGTTTGCTAATGCAGCGACATCATTTTCAAGAACATATCAGAACCAGGGTAAGTATAAGTCCTGTTTTATTTCTACTACCTCATGGCTCCTGCCGTTTCCAAACCTGATTCCTACATTGTATTTACAACTCATGCTAACATGAAAGACCATGGTGATGTTGTTGTCACTGATAGGTTTTAGCCCATTTTGAGGCAGTGTTTCTCTCTGTATCATTTTAAACTATTTGTGAATAGAAAAAGCAACAAAATTAAACCTCAGTAATTTGTCATTTCTATCCCTTTAACCCTAGAATCCTTGAAGACTACGAAAAAAGTTGTAATTCCGGGCCACCTTAAATTCCTTTGCACCATTAGTGTCTTTTCTTTTGCAAATGTGTCAATCAGCACAAGCTGCAACCTGCCTGCTATCCCATTACACCCCCCACCCCCCCCTCTCCCCCGACGCAGCTGAAGTTCTCCCAGCTCAAATCTCTTTATCTGGGTGTGAGGTGCCTGGAAGTGTATAGGGTAAATAATATAGCGTTATTTGTAACACATACACTTCATGTGTGTTCCGCATCTACAACAATCTGTGTAAATGTAGGATGACAGGAAATGCAAGTAAGAAATGCTGAACACATAACTAAAACAGAATTTTTCATCTTACTGCAATAATGACAAAATGCCGAGGTGAAGTGTATAATGTGTGAAGACTGAAGTCCAAATATCAAATAAACACATGCGCTTTTATTCAAGAATTTAACCAAAAAAAAAAAATCATTCGATTTACATGTTGCTGTCAATGAGTTAAAAACCCAAGCTCAAATGTCAATCGACAGAAAGTCAATATGACTTCTTGGATAGTGCAGAGGTAAGAACTGCTGCCTTATAACCAGAAGGTTCTGGGTTCCAGTCAAGGCACTCTGCATTTTGAGTAGTGAGCTGCTATTATTATTACTATAATATAATAAAAGCATATATTTGATTTGAGTCCGTAACACCCGGTGTAAATTTTTACTACTTGTAAAAGTTAGCTTTTTTTATTTAGCTTTATTCTTTCAGTCACGTTCACGCCTAACCCCCAATCATACACTGTAAGTTTTCAAATAAAAATGTAGTACAATGAACTTGCCTCTCCCTCCCTGAGTTAATGGCGTTTATCTCCATTCTTTTTACAAGAGCAGCGATGACCACAGTTGGTGCAGTAGTTGACACCCGGTCAGAACTATTTGATGTACTGCCTATCAAAGATAACAATGCCCTGTAACTGCTGTTAAACTATCATGCGGCATTTGCGCTTTGACAGATTTGCTGTGATTTCAGACATTTGGCAACGTTTTGTTGAGAACCGTGTTTTGAGTTACAACCCAGGACAACATATTACTGTTGATAAGCAACTGTTTCCAACCAAGGTCTGTTGTCCTTTCTTGCAAAACATCTCAATCAAGCCTGACAAATTTGCCATAAAGTTTTGAACTGCAGCAGATATGCAGACAAAGTACATGTGCAATGCCACTCCTTATTTAGGGAAAGATCCCAGTCGTCCCACGGGAGAAAGACTTTCCGAGACTGTGGTTATAAAGCTTATAGAGCCGTTTCTGGACAAAGGCAGAACCGTGATAACATACAGCTTTTGCTAGCTAATAGACAGTTGCACCACACCAAAACTGTGCTTGGCACCATAAGTAAAATGAGACGGAAACTTCCACCTGCAGCTACTTGACAAACTTGAGCTGCGGAGGTGGGGGGGGATAGGATTGTTTGCTGCTTGTCCTGATTGACACATTTGCAAAACAAAAGACGCTGATGGAGAGGTGTGAAGGAATTTAAGGTTGCCTGGGATTGTGACTTTTTTCATAGGCTTCAGTGATTCTAGTGTTAAGTATACAAAAACATATCACTAATGTTTGATATAATTCATGTTGAAGTAATGTTTCCTTGAATTTTTTAAAACAATGGAAAAAACTCTACATTAGGCTATCAGCCTGTTTATGACTTTTGATGGTCTCTGTTTATGGTAGAAAAAGCAACATAATTGCAAATTAGCAATTACAACACAGATTTTACATAACAATGAGGTTGAACACCCTACAGTGGTGATGTAACTACTACCTGGTGCCAAATTTTGACAAATAAAAACAAAAACACACAAAACATTTTGGACTTTAGTAGATATAGACAGAGCCATAATATTCATCAAAAACTGTTAGCTGCTTTAAATTCTTGAGGCTATTCAACATAAAAGATGGATCTACTGTACAACAAAAACTTCATGTTGAAAAAGACATGGGTGTGATAACGTTATGAGGTATATTAAGAACATTCTTTAATTTTCATACTTGTACTGAAGAAAATATTTTGACAGTGGAATTAGTGTGTGATATGGTAATAGAATCACACTATGGAAAGGTCAATCACAGAATTGTAACATGTAATAAAACAAGATCTGATTTACCATCATTTTTGGAGATCATATTAAACTACCCAGGCACGAATTGTTCTTACTTCTATATTCTGGTAGATTGTATCATAACATCAAAGCACAGACCGAATGGTACATTGCATGATTGCCTGTCTGCTATCCACTGACACTGTAAAATATAACAATATTGCTCTACATAAAGGGTGTTATTTATAGGTATGTACTTTATATTGTACTTTTTTTTATCTACACTCATGTTGTTTGGTGTATTGTAGCACTGCAATTTCTCTGTTGCTTTTTATTTCTTATTTAAAAGAAAAGGAATAAGAAAACCAATTTACTAATTACTGTATATTATGTTTGTCTACATTTCTGGATAATAAGCATGTCAATCATTTTCATACATCATAGTATTTATAGATATTGCAACATACTAAACCTTTCCTATTATTTTCTAGAACATTAAATGTAGAAATTATCTTACTATCTAGAGTTAATTTATTTTACAAACCCACATATTTCAAACTAGGAACATGGAAATTCAGAATCTGCTGTATCAGGCCTAAGGGAAATAAACAAAAACATGCTTTCTTTGTTGTGCTTTTATTATGGGGAATAATGTCTAGCATATAGGATGATTACTTTTTTCTCTCTCTTTTTTATTAATGTCTGATACTGTCTAATTTTAAAGTGCAGGGAAGCTGTATGAGTCATTCCTTGCTCAGGAGCATTTATAACTTGGCAGATTGGATAAGACCATATTTTAGTGGGAATGTTGACCAGGTGTGCAGGAACACCTTACATTCTATGATCCATCCCTCTGCAGGAAAAAAGCTTGGAGAATGAGTTATGTATGAACCCAGCAAAAGTGACTGAACAGGCCACTAAGAAAGAAAGTTGTATAAAATCAAATGGTGAGCTGGCTTAGAAGAGAGTAGATCAGATAATGACCTGATGACAGCAGACCAGATGATGACCTGAAGAGAAAGTTGACCAGAGCTGAGCTGACCAAAGAGAATTAAATGCAACTATAGGTTTATCTAGCTGCCTAAAACTACACCTCTAGCACAAACAGGTAATATGGCTTGCAATGGCACATTCTTTTTGCTTATGTTTATTACACTAGTTATAATATCTAAATATAAAACTTACTATCTATAGTAAATAATGAATACATTTGTAATTTTTTCTCCTGCTAGTTCTTATACTCTGTCTTGTTGCATGGGGTTGTAGAATATAAAAGATATACAGGGAGGTATTACAATAGCAGTTAATCCTGACAGTATGGCATTTGAGTCATTCTGATAAGGTCTACATAATAAAGAGTATAAAGAGGAATAATGTCACCCTAGCATCCTACCATGACAAAATAGCCTTCAATAGCCAGCACTAAATTTGTTGCTGGTTGTTATCAATCACTGTAAATAACACCACATACTGTGAAGTTGTATTAATGGTAACATTATAAATAGCAAATAGATTTCTTAATCAATTTAGTCTTTTGATAGACTCCAGTATTGTGCAATATTACACTATAACAAAAGTGCCAGTAGAGGAAAAACAAACAATGACACCATGAAAATGTACAATTTAAACAAGCTGACATAAGAACCTTTTTGCTACATTTCACTCTACATAGGAAAATCTTTAGTAACTTTACTATATTTTTGCTGGTCAGACATGCAATTAAGAATTTCAGTGTACTCTGACCATACCACAGCTACTCCTCCTCACATTCAAAATCACATGAATATCTTTAGGGTGAGGGAAGATATTGGTGTATCTAGAGAATACTCAGGCAGACAAAGGGTAAATGTTCAAATTCTCACAAAAGAATGCCTGGAGCAGATTAGTACCCAAGAGTCTTGAACTGTATTATCCATTGGCAAGGTTTTTATACCAGCATTATCAAGCAAGCATTTACTTTTTTTTTCTTTCCATAGCCAATAGTCAGTTTATTGGTGTTGGTTCTGAAAAGATTTTCTGAAATATTTCATCAACTGAGAAAATAAGGCTGATACTAATTATCTTTTTAAAATTTGTTTTTTAAAGAGAAATGCTAAAAGCTATTTTTTGTATCATACTATATATTCTTGCATTATTTGTATTTCTTGTTTTAAAAGTTCTGTTATTTAAATTTTACACAAGTCATAGTGCTGTATAAAATTTTAGTGGTATAGGTTTATTAAAAGAGACAGTGGCATTTTTAGGCATAACTATTTGTTTAATATGTTTTCATGATTTCTATATAAAGTGATTAACTAAATGGACAAATATTAGTCATACAGGTATAGGCTATCTATGTTCTATATACTGTATTTCATATGATCTGGTGATTTTTTTACTTCTTTTGCATTTGAGTCTTGTATGTAAGCATTGTCCTTAAATAAGTTAGGTAATGGTGCCTTGGTCAGAAATCATCATCCATATAAACAAGGTGTAAGTAATAAAAAAAAACACTTCTTATTGCATACCTTGCTCCAGGTGTTTCATCCTCAGCAGGAAAAAGTACTTGCCTTTACATTTCATGAAGTTATTAGAGAAGCCATTAGAGAAGCATTAGACAGTAAAAGATTTCAGAGAATGTTATCAAAAATGTAATATCAGTGTTATGTTTTTGTCATTTACTGCACACTGTTTTAAGAGACTATGGGGCTTCAGTTCACCCATCACTGTTAGGATGGATTGTGACTCTCCATTACCCTGACTCCAAAAACATGATAAGAAAATGAGTGAATGAATATTTTTAAGGAACAACAACAAACATTACTTGCACATTTTTAGAAATCCATTCTGACAGTTTATTCAATAAATTGGAACGCTGAAATAGTTAGTGAATATAGTTTTTTTTTCTGATTACATTTTCATCCAGATGGATAAAGTGTAGAGAATACAGCATATCACGGGGTTTTAGTACTATACACTTAAAACTCTGTCTGTCTATTTACTAATGAGTACAAAATTCTGAAAGAGAACATGATAATATAGCTTTCTGAGCCATGTCATTCCAATGAGTGAGCATATTTTCTGTAGGGCAATGTAACAAGCATTCAGTTCTACCCATCTGGCAGAAAATCAATCATATTATTCCATCTAAAAAGTTTTCCAATTTGCATTGTATTATTGAATTGATGGTTTCATAGCATATTGCCCTTGTCTAATCATAAGTTAGAGTTTTAAAAAGAAAAATGACTTTCTAATGTCATGATTTTTAACACTGTATTAAATTTGACTCAAATTAAAAAAAATAACAATAAATAAAACAGACTTCTCAATCAAGATTAGACATTCACTGTTTCATCAATCAGAAATATCTAGCCTTTTCACATCACCTTTCACTGCTGTCTGAATAGTATGTATTTGTTACATTTTTTATTATGTACTAGTTTTGTTTTATTATTTTTATGTAACTGCTAAGATCTGTGGTCTTTTCTGTTCTCTGTTTTCTCAACAATTTATTCATCACTCTCAGCCAATCCACTGCATGCTGTAAAAACAGGGATGTAATTAAACTGTAAGGATTTCCTGATTGTGCTGTGCAAAGCAATCTATCAATATACTGTATGTGTATAATTCTTTAATTACGTTTTTGGTCATAAATATATGATTAGAAATTGTCACATTGCTTATGTATTTTGTATGATATGCCTTGACTCCACAATAGTTTGTTTGCCCACTGCAAAAACCTTGAGTAATAATTTTTTCTTCTGGTCTTCATGATATTTCAGTTACCCATAGTAAATTGACCCCACCTTTTCATTACAGGGTCTGTGATACCTCAATTTCATCCCATCACCTTCAAGTGTAAGGAAGGAAAGATCTCAAAATAGGAAGTCATTCCATTACAGTTGAGGCTCATGGGCTCACCCACACTACACATTTCTAGCAGGGCAATTTACAAACACTAAGTAGATTTATATGCATGTCTTTGAGATATAGGAAGAAACTGAAGCACTCAGGGAGCAGCACAGTGAGACGGGAAGAACATGCATACTTTGCAGAGGCAGACAAGGTACTTTAAACAGAACCCAGGCCTGAAGCATCTATAAGGCACCATCACTAATCAATATGTCATTATGCTGGATACTTCTAAATTATGTAAGACAGTGAATAAACTGCCAGGATAGGTACTGAAATAGATTAACTGTTAAAATAATGGACATACTTTTTACACTTCATGTTTAAAATATTTAGATATTTCATATAAATGAAAACTACAAGTTATACTTTGGTGATTTGAAAGCAAAAACTTTGCAATGACAATTCAAGCAGAATGACACCTTTTATTGGCTAACTGAACAGCTTACAGTATGCAAGCTTTCAAGGCCCCTTCTTCAGGCAAGTTGTTGTCATCTGTTCCGTTAGCCAATAAAAGGTGTCATTCTGCTTGACTTCTCATTGCATCCATAATGGCTAACATAGTACAACACCCTACTACTATAATTAACTTTGGTAATAGAAAAATTCTTTGATAGCTAGTGGTGATTTTTTCCTGGCCTCTTTTTAGAACTTTAGAAAGATTCAGCCCAACAAACCTCGCCAGTCCTATCCACTTAATTCTTCCAAAATAACATCAAGTCGAGTTCTGAAAGTCCCTAAAGTCCAAATGTCTACCACACTATTTTGTAGCTTATTCCATGTGTCTATGATTCTCTGTTGGAAGAAAAACTGTGAAAATTACCTTTAACAAGTTTCCAACTGTGTTCCCTTGTTCTGTGTGAACTCATTTTAAAGTAACAGTCTTGATCCAAAGTACTAATTCCCTTCATAATTTTAAACACTTCAATCAAGTCTCCTCTTAATCCTCTTTTCCTTAAACTAAAAAGGCTCAGCTCTTTTAATCTTTCCTCATAATTCCTCCCCTGTAGCTTTGGAATCAGCCTAGTTGCTCTTCTCTGGACTTTTTCTAACACTGCTTTTTCCTTTTTGTTGCCTGGAGACCAAAACTGTACATAGTACTCCAGATTAGGTCTAACCAGCGGATTCTAAAGCTTGAGCATAACCTCCTCGGACTTCTCTACACATTGTGCTACATAATCTAACATTCTGTTAGCCCTCTTAATGGCTTCTGAACACTGTCTGGCAGTGTCAAGTCCACTACGACTCCTAAATTCTTCTCATAAGGTTTTCATTTAATTTTCAGACCTCCCATTGTGTATTCAAAACACAATGTTACAGTTGTGTTAAGTTCCTAGAAGAATATACAGATTTAATTTCTTTCTATTTGTAGCTTTTAAGAACAGTGTACTTTAAATATGAAAAATGCTATATAAAGTGCAGCTCCTCTGCAGATCCACTAACTACAAACACTAGGGCTATCAAGTAATCATCTGAATGGGAGCCACAAGCATTTATAACCATCCTAGAGCAATTTAAAATAAACATAAGGGTGCTCCATCCCTGCTGGCTTTGCTTGTTAACCCTGTTGGGTAGGTTTTGTCCACCCAATTCCTCCCATGCATCCAGGTGCTCAGTGGACTCTGAAATACAATTGAAATTTTCCTGTAACACACATTGCAGGACAGAAGGTTAAGTCTACTTCTAGAAACTGCCGTCAAAAGAATAAATACATATTGCCCTCAATACAAAAAAATCAAAGGATGCAAATAATATATCACATTTTGTTTGAAATGTAAAACTGTTTTATTGAACCACTGACCTATTTTTTGATATAAAACTATAATTTAAATATAGCTGCCCTGATTTCTGTTCACAACAGCAATTCTATATACTGTATATAAATAATTTAAAATAAATTAATCCTTAAAATACAAAATGTCATTTATTTGAAATACATTAATAATAATAATCATCATCATCATTGCAGTAATCATAGTAATTGTAAATGACAAGCACTTTCTTTAAAGCATCTCTGGTTTCTCCGTAGTGGGTACTTCATTTGATTTAGCCTGTCTGAGGTTCTTTGACTTGTGTATACAATAAAAGGACAGAAAATTCAGCTCTGGAAAAAAATCTAATTACGCTAGCCAAGGTTTAAAACGTTTGGTGACTCAGTGTGGACTTACAAGAGTGAGTTCTTTGCTGGAAAATGCCATTTGGGCACTGTTGAAAACGTGCAATGTACTAAATTAAAAGACAAAACATGGTGGGCGACAAAGGCAACCTTGATACCTTTGATGAAAATGTGGAGCAATGGACAACCTGCACTGAAAGATTCAAGTCTGTTATAGCAGCTAACAATATTAGAGGGGACAGGAAAGTGTCGATGCTACTTAGGTTTCTGAGATCAACACATACGGATTACCCCGTAACAATAAAGAAACCAGAGAAGAAAATACATACTGACATTACATGAATATTGCAGCAGCACTTTCCTCCAGAATCACATTTTATTAGAGTGGTATACTTTTCAAGGGGAGACAGTGGCAACGTACAGTATATGGATGTGCTGTCTAAAAGACTGTCTGAATACTGTAAATCTAGAGGAAATCTGGAGGATGATTTATTTTTAACATGTTTGTATGTCAGCAAAAAAGTGCTTGTAGGCACAGGCTACACTCCCATTTCAGAGAGAAGTGGAAATACTGGCCTAAGTAGAGGCAGCAGTGTGAGACACCCAGGAACTAAGCATATCACTAAAACTAAACTTTATTTTGTTGCCGTCAAGAAAACCACAAATGCTATGGTAAAGCAAACTAAAATCATGATGACTGCTGGTTTGAGGATCAGAACTGTAGTGCATGTGGCTAGAAGGGACACATTGGGTTTGTTTGCAAGGCCAAAAGAAATAAAATGGGACGAATGCAAAAGACAAGGTATAACAATTTGCTAAAAATAAATGTGTGTGCAATGTGGAGAAAGGCAAAGGATCTTGCGATGACTCATTCTAAACTCACATTGCAAAAGATATTACACACAACACAGTGGAAGCTCAATGCTTAAAAGGAATTGTTAATGTATAAAGCAGAATAATAAGCTAAATGTTTTTTCCCTTTGTCTGCAGTGAAAGGGTATATAACATCCAATGTTTTGCAGAGAATGGTCGTATAAAATACAGCTGAAGTACAAAGAGATTAAGACTATCCTCCAGAACACACTGGAATCTGTGTTGGAGAAATATGCTGCAGGAGGTTGGGTTGATATTAGAAATTAATGCAAGCATGTCACTGAAGCTTAAGCACAAACCCAAGTTCTGCCAGCCCCATAACCAATCAAATGAAGATGGCCTTTCTTGACTTTCTTTAAGTATGTAATTTAATGATTATAGATTATAGATTAATGAATATTAAATACGATAAAGGTTTTGAACTTCTGCAAGTGAAGATCCTACCACTGAGCATCACTAAACTCAATCAGATATACAGCCAAATGAAAAAGTTTGGGAACCCCTCTCAGCCTGCATAATAATTTACTCTCCTTTCAACAAAAAACATAACAGTGGTATGTCTTTCATTTCCTAGGAACATCTGACTACTGGGGTGTTTTCCGAACAAAGATTTTTAGTGAAGCAGTATTTAGTTGTATGAAATTAAATCAAATGTGAAAAACTGGCTGTGCAAAAATGTGGGTCCCCTTGTAATTTTTCTGATTTGAATGCATGTAACTGCTCAATACAGATTACTTGCAACACCAAATTGGTTGGATTAACTCGTTAAGCCTTGAACGGCATAGACAGGTGCGTGCAATCATGATAAAGCTATTTAAGGTGGTCAATTGCAAGTTGTGCTTCACTTTGACTCTCCTCTGAAGAGTGACAGCATGGGATCCTCAAAGCAACTCTCAAAAGATCTGAAAACAAAGATTGTTCAGTCTCATGGTTTAGGGGAAGGCTCCAAAAAGCTGTCTCAGCGGTTTAAACTGTCAGTTTCAACTGTAAGGAATGTAATCAGGAAATGGAAGGCCACAGGCACAGTTGCTGTTAAACCCAGGTCTGGCAGGCCAAGAAAAATACAGAAGCGGCATATGCGCAGGATTGTGAGAATGGTTACAGATAACCCACAGATAACCTCCAAAGACCTGCAAGAACATCTTGCTGCAGATGGTGCATCTGTACATTGTTCTACAATTAAGCACAATTTGCACAAAGAACATCTGTATGGCAGGATGATAAGAAAAAAGCCCTTTTTGCACTCACGCGACAAACAGAGTCTCTTGTTGTATGCAAATGCTCATTTAGACAAGCTAGATTAATTCTGGAATAAAGTGCTTTGGACTGATGAGACAAAAATTGAGTTATTTGGTCATAACAAAAAGCGCTTTGCATGGCGCTAGAAGAAAACTGCATTCCAAGAAAAACACCTGCTACCTACTGTCAAATTTGGTGGAGGTTCCATCAGGCTGTGGGGCTGTGTGGCTAGTTCAGGGACTGGGGACCTTGTTAAAGTCGAGGGTTGGATGAATTCAACCCAATATCAACAAATTCTTCAGGATAATGTTCAAGCATCAGTCACAAAGTTGAAGTTACACAGGGGTTGATATTCCAACAAGACAATGACCCAAAACACAGTTCGAAATCTACAAAGGCATTCATGCAGAGGGAGAAGTACAATGTTCTGGAATGGCTGTCACTGTCCCCTGGCTTGAATATCATCGAAAATCTGTGGGATGATTTGAAGCAGGCTGTCCATGCTCGGCAGCCATCAAATTTAACTGAACTGGAGATATTTTGTATGGAAGAATGGTCAAACATACATACATCCAGAATCCACACACTCGTCTAGAGGCTGTTACATTTGCAAAAGGGGGCTCAACTAAGTATTGATGTAATATCTCTGTTGGGGTGCCCCAATTTATGCACCTATCTAATTTTGTTATGATGCACATTGCATACTATTTGTTAATTCAATAAACTTAATGTCACTGCTGAAATACTACTGTTTCCATAAGGCATGTCATATATTAAAAGGAAGTTGCTACTTTGAAAGCTCAGCCAATTATAAACAAAAATCCAAAGAATTAAGAGGGGTTCCCAAACTTTTTCATATGACTGTATGCTGATCTTATGTTTCTAGCAGTAATGGGCCTGGAGAGCATTGGTAATAATGATGAGTTATCATCCTTTCTGAATACATGTAGTGAACTGACTATACAACAAAATAGTTTAATGTGGGGCTCCTACGAATGGATAAGTACGGTGCCTGGAATTGACAATGGAATTAAATGACAGGTAATGTCCTATCAACATAGTAATGTATACATGAAGATTTTGCCAGACAAAATAATCAACACATATATCTGGTCATGGATGATACTCATTTGAAATGGCCTGACGGGCAGATAAAGAGTTCCACAATCACAGACAAAGAAATTCAAGTGTTGAGAAATCACTTTACTCATTTTGTTATACCTGCCATCCATGTTAGTCATAATGATCCACAGTTCACATCACAAGAATTCTCCCCCATTTCTGAAGACAAATCAGGTTAGACACATTTTCTGAGCTCCCTACCATTACTATTGCTGAGACAAGAGGTTCATACAAACTGTTAAGCAAGAACTGAAGTCCTCTGAGGGCTCAGCTAATATTAAACCAGGACTGAGTTTGTTTATGCTGACATCCCACAACAGTCCACACCCTATAACTAATTTTCAATAACGCTTTTTCGGTGTCATCAATTACACACTCTTTCAGATACTTTAAAACCCAGTTCTAGTTTAATGTAAAGCACATATAGTACTACAAAACCTTTTGTAGAGATTCACAATCCATACATAGACAATGAAAGTTTTTGTAGCTATTTGTGATTATAGGTGGATAGATGGAAGGATACTAGGTGTAGGGACTTCTTAATGTAAACCTGTCCCTTATATTGTGGATGTTGGGTTAAAAGGAATGATCACATCATGTGGATAAAATTCTATCTTAGTAGAACTAGATGAATCTTTAATAGCCAACAGAAGCAGAGTGGGGGTATATTCATCTGATAGTCCTACAGTTGCCCACTATTCCAATTGCTGTGAATGTCACTACCTCCATGTGTAAAGAAGGTCAATGACACACCTCATATAATATTTCTGAGGACGTTCAAGAAACACACAAGTCTCCCAATGCCTAATGAACAAATAGGCATAATAGATGTTACCTTATTTGTACTACCAAGCCTATAGATCGCCTTTTATTGTAAAATAATTACAGTATAATAAATAATATGTCTATACTGAGCTGACCTGAGGTATCTAGCTTAGTTAGTTATACTTCTCATCTAGTTTAGTTAATAATTAATTACATTAAGGTGTTTCATATATTTTTCTTTGAGGAAGAAGGAATGAAATATCATATATTTTATTTTCAAATTCTGGGTGTGAGAATTATAATGTGTTCCATTGAGCATCTATACAAAATTGTGTTTCTGCTATCTATCCATTTTCTAAACCATCTTATCCAGGGAAGAGTTGTTGGTTAGTTATCTTAAAATGTTCTGTTCTGTGAGTATTGCAATTAACAAGGACCTCGATGTATCTTCTATTTTCACCTGCATTACAGAACATAAAAAAATAATAGTATTGCACATTCTCTTTATAGGTGCATTCACATGTAAGACAATAGCCATGTCGGTCTGGCTGTCCACATAAACAGCTTAGCCCCCTGTTGAAATCTAGCACTTTTATTCTTCAAAGAAAGTTGTTGAGGCAGTTCAATTTTTATTAAGATTACTGTAATATCTAGGACAAAACATGTGAGAGTATTTTATATCTTACTTGGCTTATGAATCATAGCCTGGAAAATATAAGTAAAGTTTAGCTGACATGGAAGCATGAGCTTGCCCTTTCTATTTTTTTCTAAAAGTGTTAATAATAAACATCTTAATAATAGAAGTAGGATGAATCTTCAACAGTTTTTTGGAACTGATCTGCAACTGACAAATTACTGACTTGAGACCAGCACTGTAGATAAAAGAAAAGCTTCAAAATAGGGTAAGAAAACATTAAGCTGAAAATGAAGGACATGTTCAAACACATGATTATACGATTATATTGTGTATCATAATCCTCATTGTCAAACATTTTCAGTATGTTGCAAGTTGGTTAAAGCCTGGTTCCTTTCTTTACATTTACTGAGAGGCAGGTATTATTATATATTTGCCTGACTCGTTTATCTAAGGTGAATCATTATATAATAAAATTGTTTATATACATTTGTTTCAGTTGTTACCTACTTAGGGTCACAAAGTTATCAAGAACTGGGAATTAAACTGGTAACCTTGTTGTACCGTTTAGTGTCTTAGCCACTATGCCTCACTACTGACCTGGGTACAGCTCCCATTTTTAATCTACAAGTAATGCCATGATTTCAAAGTGAACATCTTGGCAAGTGCACTTCAGGGAAATTATTTCATTTTATTTCATTTTTACAGAACTGTAGAGGACAAAATTCTCTTTTTTCAAAAGTGTGGTCTCAGTCTGTGGGCCAGCATTGTGCTTGAAGTACATTTTTCTGGGCAGGTGGAAAATGCTTTTCATCTTTCTAAAGTGAAAATAGAAATAGCACATTGGCACAGCATGTAGAAGTGAATTCCCTCTACATCTTTGCCGAATATGTGCATTTTTGTCTCAAAACATCTCCATTCCTATTATCCTTCACATAATTTTCCTGCGAGAAGGCTTTAAGTTTTGGAGGGATTTGGAAACACATTAGTGAGGCATGCTCTGTACAGTACCTGCATATCACCAATATTGTCTGTGTTAAAACTGAAATAAATGTATATTTTTAGGAACCATAACTTTAATTTTAGTCTATTTATTTTCCTCATATGGTGATTCTCTTCATCCCTGTTCTAAGGCAACCTAAACAGGTGTTCATGCTTTATATTATGTAGCTAAAGAAGCCACAGCCTTCCTCTGATTGTCTGTAAATCTCAAGCCTATCCAGTTCAATTAGCACTATCTACAGTATATATTATAAAAAGAAATCCTGTCCTGGAAAGCAAAAAGCAAGTCTACGATATGTGATCTTCTCGGGAGACATTTTAAAGACCCACAAGACCAAAGACACACCCTACTTACAATCTATCAAATAGGACAATAGGCAGCAAAACATTCAGTCTTGTGAAGGATTTGAGCACACACAGATCCAGGGCTCTCAGCGCATATAAAGCATATAAGGACAGTATGTTATAAATTAAATGTCGACATATAAGCAAAGAAGAAAGCAGCGTGGAGAAAAGAGACTCAAATGCGTTGGACAGAAAAAAGAGCAAAAAAGAATAATCGAGGTGCAAATTCAGAAAATAAGGAAAGTAATTATCAGCCCAGAACAAGTGGAATTGAAAAAAAAGCACATCCAATCCGGCTTAGAATTAAATGACAGAGAGTAAAAGACAAAGTAGAACTTCATAGAGATGTTTACAAACGTTGGCGCTAAACACATGCAGAGCAGGTTAGAGACTATGAAACCAGGGAAATTAGAAAGGCTCAAAAAAAAAAAAAACCTTGGCGCTAAACACATGTGGAGAAAGTTAAAGGATATGAAAGTAGGAAAATTAGAAAATATAAAAAAGTAAAGATTGCAGTAGCGCAAACAAACAAACTGCCTCATTTAACTATGCACCAGTCTAACTTTGGTTTTGCACAATAATTACTACACTATTGCACCTTAACACTTAATTCTACTTTATTCACATAATTTTACTTATTTATTATGCTCTACTATACTGTTATATTTCAATCTAGGACTTTTTGTTAATCTGATACTCTTCTAACTTTGCACAGTTTTTGATAAGTGGATCAGAATGCATTTCACTGCATGTTGTCCTGTATAACTATGCATGTGACAAATAAAGAATCTTGAGAATTTCAAAAACGGAGTTTACCGCACATGCATTTATTGGTTACTTTGTTAATGTATATATATTTATCTGTCTGCTTATTTAAAAGCCTAAATTTACCCCAGGAGTCAAAAACGTTCTGTCTAGCCCTTGTACAAAAACCTAGACAAAAGCTGGGGTATCACCTTGGTAACCCCATGTACTTTTGGAACTGTGAGAGGAAAATAGCACAACTTTACAGACAGGAGTCCAATGCAGAACTCTACTTACTTTGTTACTTTGTAAAAAAAATTATTAACTGCTGATGATGTAGATCGTTTTGTCTATGCTGAAATTCTAAACAGAGAAACCTATCCTGACCTCATTAAAAAGATTCAGCATATTGGGACTCGCAAGATTACAAATATTGTTTTTACAGAAGTTCTGAAATAACAGTGAAACTAATGAAATAACAACAATTCAAAGAAAAAATCTTAAAAGTGTGTATCCGGAAAACCAAACACGGGGGTTGTCGAGCGAAGCGAGCAGGGGGCGAAGCCCCCTAGTATTATATAAAGATGTGTTAAAAGATGTTTTAAATTATATACAGAATGAAAAACTATTAATTTACATGAGCAGTGACTCCCACTAGGAGTAGCTGGCCAGCCAGAACTACTCCCAGCAGCATTAAACCATCCAGGACATTACAAAGGAGCCTATAAAAACAAAGAACTGCAGGCTTCTCTTTCCTCAGCAAATGTCAGTGTTCATGATTGCACTGTCAGAAAGAAAAAGGGCAAAAATGGGCTTCAATAGAGAGTTGCTAAGTAAGGGGAGCCTAAATGATCCTCTTCTTTTTGCCAGGATACACAAGATGACCCCCCGGCCATTTAAGACAATGTTCTATGAACATATATAACAAAAGTAGAACTTTTAGGCAATGTGGGTCTCATGTCCAGTGTAAATAAAACACAGTATTCCACAGTGAAAACTTCATACCCAGAGTCAAACATATGGGTGGATGTGTGTTGGTGAGGGGTGCTTTGCTGCATTAGAATTTAAACAACTTGCTATAATAGAAAGAACCATACATTCTGTTTAGTATGTCTCGTCATCTATGTGTGAGATGAAGAAGAAATGAAGTTAGGTCATGGACCAAGACAAAGATCCAAAACAGTAAACCAAGCCCACATCAAAATGGATGAAAAGAAGCACAGTTAAAATTTTGAAATGGCCTAGTCAAAATCTAGATTTAAACATAACAGGAACATGAACATAGTTCATATAAGAAAACACCAATTTTTCTAAACTAAGGCAATTCTGTAAAGAAGTGTGAGATAAAATTCGTCCACAGTGATGCACTTTGCTAAACTGTAATAAGCATTTGGTTTCAGCCCATACACCTAAAGGTGGGACAATTATTAATGTAAGGCGTAATTGCTTTTTAAACAGTACCAGTTGATTCATTCAAAAAATTAAGTAAAGTAGAAAATATGTTATTTGTTCACTTGGGTTCACGTTAACCTTTGGTTGAAGACCTGAAAGCATTGAGGGTCAAAATTTACTGTAATACAGTGAATAAAGGGGAGAAATACTGTTTTGACTATACTGTTTTTTTACATCATTATTATCATTAACACTCTTAGATTTGGCAGTCAAAGGCTTACAGGTACACAGGGGCTACTGAAAAGAACATTTTATGTGTATAGATCTGAATTTATACTGATAGCAGGCAAGGGTGGAAAAAGTCAAAAGAATTGTTTTCTGGTTATACTTTCATAATATTTTCTTTGCTATGGCTCACGAAATACATGGTCTGTGAACTGAACTAAAACAGCAACCCTTAATCTACATTCATAGCAAAACTGACAGACAAGACTGCTCATGGTACGCAAGCATCTAATACAAATCTATGTTTACAGTGCAAGTTAGAAAGGTAAACAGTTTGAACTGCTTATAATACAGAGACACTACAGCCATATAAATTACTTTCTACCTATCCTTGAAAAAGACAGGTACAAGGGATAGAGAAGATGAAAATGGATTGGAAAAAATAAAGTGCAGTGCTATGATAAAGGACAGAGGTTGTGTGTAGACATTTATCAAAAGCAGAGCAAGCCGGGTAAAGCTGACAGAAACCTTGTTTTGTTCATCTGACACCTAAAAGAACTAATCTACAGTAAAGCACTCTTTGGTCATGGGTAGGAATTATTGGTGGCATACTGACAGGATAAACACTACAAAATACTCAAACAATGCAAAAGTTTCTAGCACATAATAAAGAACAAGCCTTATCCTATCATAATGGGAATGAAAAAAATAATGAAGGGCAAGTCACTGAGAAAGTTATATGCTCAATGGAGAAGAGAAACTGTGTGTGGAATACAGGGGAGAAATTTAATCAGAGACACCGACTCCCTTTAAAAGCATTTGATAAAGGTTACAGTTTACCACTCATGCAACATGTGGCCACATTTTGAACTGAATGTTTTCTTTTTATCTTTTTGTTTATGTTTATATTCCTGATCTTAAGTAAGAATTAGATTTTGTGGACACAGAGAACCAGGAGCTGATTATTGTTGTGGTGTATAAAATGTACAAATTATTCTCTTTTATTATATTTTTAATCCCAACAGGATGAATTCAGATGCAGGACACTTGTATAGGCATTATAATATAAAAGGCATATCCTCTTCCCTTACACCTCACTTTTATAACAGTTGTTCACAGCATAGTGCTAAATTGGTTTTACAGCCTGGGAAAGGAAGACTGAGCTGATACCTCAGGCTATTGATTACTTTATGGTTGGACATCTGGAACAACAATTTGGTTTACAGCCTGGGAAAGGAGGATATGCCGATGTTTTAGGCAACATCAAAAAAACTTTATTATCTGGGAAAAGATAGATTAAAGAGTTTGAGCAAAATTCATCCATCATATTGACAGCCAGTCAATCAGGTACATGCAACAATCATGTATTGTTAAACCACGGCATGCAATTTTATAATAAATATGCCTCATTTGAAAGTAACGTCAGAAGAGAAACAGAGATGACGGAAGAGCAACGTCAGAAAAGAAAACAAAGACACATATGACCAGTTTTCATCCGATCGTCAGTTAACATCATTTTCATGAACATCGATTGCTAAATCAAACGTCGCCCTGGGACATTCATCCTTGACATCATTGATTCCTTTCATAAGCTTTTTCTAAAGACTATATATATCCAGACGTTTCTATCAGTCCTATTTTCTATTATTCTTTGTTCCACTGGTATTATTATTATTCTTGTAATAAATACCATGCTGCTTTTAACTTGTATGCTTTGTCTTAATGTCTATAGAGTGATTGAAGTAATAAGTTAGGTTTATTTGAGCACCTGGTGCAGCCAGAGATTTGCCATTACCTCTGTGCTGTGAGGTTTATTAAGGCTGAGAGTGAGAGCTCCACTCAATAGTATTGAACAGCACATAAAGTAAGGCATTCTTGGCTGATAAATGGCCTATAGTCAAGAGTGCTGAGCCTTTGTATGTTTAAATATATTCTTGTAGACCAAAAGTAATATTTAGGTCTCAGATATCATTAAAACATTGTATGTTGTTCACGCCGATAATAAGTAAGTCTCTTGAAGTGCTGAGAGAGTGACAGGCTGTGTTATTCCTAAAGCACTTGTGTGGTTTAAAGTGCTACTGGTCAATCAGCTGTGTATGTGTCTTTCATGGGGGACTGTTGTGGTTAGGTTCTATATGTATGCGTATAGCAATGTATGTGTGTGATAATCTTAAAGTGCAATAGTAGACCAACCGGATAACGAACTTGATGAGTACACTTACCCTTGAAGAAAAACAGGTAAAAGGTAAGTAGAGGGAAATACTATGATAATACAATTATGTAGCTGCGTTTTTGCAAAATTACCAAAGTTCGACAGCTTCAGTATGCTTAATGGGATTCTGGCAAAAAGCCTGACAACTTTAAATGATTCCACAGGCAAAATATCTTTGTTTTTAAAAGCTTTAGTAAAATTTCAAAGTAAAACAGCTCACACAAAAAAAGAGAAAAAATTGATGTAGCAAAGAAAAGAAATGTTCTTGTTTAAGAAAAGTTCTGTTTAAAGCATATTTATTTTGTTTCATTCTTTAAGTTACTTATACAGTTGAACCATTTCTAAATGGTCAGAAAACTGTATGCCTATCCCATTCTCATGCTGTAAAATGAGTCTTTCAGTCCCTGTTAGCATTGGGACCTGTTCTAAACAACAACTGACTCGGTTAACACACTGTATCTGTTATAGCAAGAACATTCTCTCTCTTATTAACTTACAGGGAGTAAAAGACTATACCATTGTCTAAGGCAATGAAAGAAAATTCTGTTCTAGTCAAATTAAGCAAACACTAATATGAGTTTAACTTAAAGCATTAACTTTCTAAGATTGGCTCATACAAATTAGAAACAAAAAGTGACTTTGCTTATCATAAAATGCTTGTGTCATGACATTACTTCGCTGATGACCTGCAACATTTGAGATGTAATTGGCTGCATTTCTCTAATTGGAACACAGGCAGGTGAAGTGACTTGCACATTGTCACAAAATGTCAGTAGTGTGATTTCAACCCACAACCTCAGGGTCTGAAGTCTGAAGTCTTAACCAATATGCCACACTGCTTTGTATTAATTATTGCATAAGACCAATAGCTTTGAAAAATATACTTCCCATTAGGGATTATAAAGCTCCTCAGTTTTTCTTATGAAGATATTGTTTTATTAAATCTTTTGGTTAGGAACATTCATCCATTTATTGAAACTGTTTCTCTCAATGTATGTCTCTGAGGAACTCTAGAGATCACCTCCGGAGCATCAGACAAAAGGCAGGAATGGAAAGTGTGTCCAGCAGGTAGTATTAACTCTATGCTTGCACCAGGTTAATTACTGGGAAATGCACTGTGGAAAGGTCATTGCTTTTATTGTGCTGCCTCAAAGCCACAATGGTGACAAAATAACCAAAAGAAAAAAACATTCTGAGACATGTATTATGTTTTACTTACCTTGTACTAAAGAGTCATTCTGCTGGGAAACCCCAAATGAATAAGAGCAGGTTGAATGTTGCTGCAGTAATTGGGATATGTGCTCTCTCACCATCTCTCTCTGTTAGCTAAGGTGCTCTCAGTACCCTGGCTGTTTTCTATGTGCTCCTGCCAGTGACAGACCCACATTTTTGGGGCCCTGAAGCTTAAACTGTTATGGGGGTCCATTTACAACCCGCAACAAGGTCTGGGTAACCACTGTTACCTTTTTTAATGGTGTCGTTCCATGACAGATATCTGCAAATTTTTTAAAAATGTAACCACTACATCTCAGATTTATTTCACCTTTATTACTTGCTTTACTTTTCTAAATGTAACATTTATTTTTGAGTAGGGGTAATTAAAATATTGTATCCTTATGAACACTTTATTTAAAGACATTTCAATGGCTCCCAGTGTCTGACCATGTGGTTCATGTAATTTGTTTTGAGGAGTAACCCTGTGTTGGTTAGACATCTACAGTATATCTATAAAAAGCTATAGGTTGTCTGTCTGTCAAGCGAAAACTTACGGTTCCCTGGGACTTGAAAATAATTCTAAATCATTATTTGGTTCTCTATACCTCTCCATTATTACCAAGCATGTTCCTTGATGGGAATCACTAGTAGTCACTCAGGGAATACTTTGACTACATTCGGTTGTCATCAGGAGAGTATGGTGGATGCATCCATCACTTTTAATGCACAGTTTGAGTAGGGGCATTGTTGTGAAACAGAAAGGTAATGGTCAACGACTACTGTGGCCACTTTAAACCTGATTTACTAAAACAAATCTGCAGAATGTGGACCTGTTATGTGAGTCTTGTGAGACATATTTTAGTACAGAACAGCTTCTTAAAACAGCTGCACCATATACTACCACTTTGTTTGTTTATTTTTACCCTATATTACTCATATATACTATATAATTCTAAGATGGATGTTGTTGAATAGACAGTCTTAATACCAGGAGATATGAATCGTCTCTAATATATTAGTTTATAAGTTTAAATTTTTAAAGTCAGCTGGTAATATGTTGCTTCTAGCTGTCTTATGGAGAAGGAAGCACTTGAAGTGTTCATATTTCATGTGAAAGTATTAACACATCACCCAGTAGTCCTTACTGCAGGGGATTAAGCACTGCATATCACATTGTTTGAAAATTATACGAAAGCATCTGTCTTTTTTGCCCCTAGGCAAAGTTTAAAGTGGAAAAGCAAAAACCAGTCATGTGGTTTTTGATTTTTTGATGCATCTAAACCTGTGCAGATGCATTTTTTCATACATTTGTTATGCATCTATCCTGTAATTCCTTGCTCTTATGATCATTTTGTGATTTAATAATCTGATTATTAACTGTTACTACTATAGCTGGGTGTAAATTGAACTACCTGTTGTATTTCATTCAACTTATTTAAATACAAAAATGGAAAAAAGCACATATTTTGAATACTCAACTCATCAAAAATCTACTTGACTTTGCATCTATCTTGGTTTGGTTTGTGTTAGTGCAGTGAAACCATTTCAAATAATACATACTTGAGAAAAATGAGTAAAAATTAAAATAACCTTCTGACATTTCAGGCAGATGAACAGGTAATCAGTCTAGAATTCCCACATCAGTGTCCAGTGAGACTGTGAATGAGTGTGAAAGGT
Source organism: Erpetoichthys calabaricus (assembly GCF_900747795.2). Taxonomy (NCBI): domain Eukaryota; kingdom Metazoa; phylum Chordata; class Cladistia; order Polypteriformes; family Polypteridae; genus Erpetoichthys; species Erpetoichthys calabaricus. The sequence continues at coordinate 236,951,648 of NC_041394.2, forward strand.
TGAATGGATTCACACTAAACATCTGCTATTATTCTGTACAAAGCAGACTGCATGTTGAGGGTGACTGAATAACATCGAATAAAAATTAAACACAAAGAAGCAGACTAAAAAAAATGTGTTAACTTTCAGATTGTATTTTGCAGATATGTAAAATGATCTGGAGTGAAATTAAAGTAAAACTGCACAGTATGATTAGTTGTATTAAGTCATAATTCAAATATTCCTGCATTCATCTATTTTTCAGGGCCCACCTTTTCAAGGTCTTTGTCACAAGAACATAATAATAAAAGAAATGTAACAAACAAGGGGAGACAATTCAGTTAATCAGGATTGTTTTTTTAGCTAATAGGTAAGCTGTCCCAATATCTCATCCAGATATTTCTTAAAGGTTGTCCATATTTCTACTTCAACTACATAGCTTTGTAATTTGTTACAGATTTACACACCTCTTTGGATAAAGAAGTGCTTTGTGACTTCAGATTTAACTGCACTTCTCCCATATTTCTACTGGTGTCATTGAGTAATGTGATTCACCCTTAAGTTGAAAGAATTCTGCTATATCTACTTATCAATGCCTTTCTGAGTTTAAAGTCCTGGATTCGGTCCCCAGGCATTTTCCTGTGCTCAAGACTAACCAGGATTAATTCTCTGAGTCTGTCAGAGTAGATGTACTTGAGTCCAGGTACTCTGGTTACTCTTTTCTGAATATCTTCAAGTGATGGTGTTTCTTTTTTATAGAGTGGTGACCAGAACTGTATACAATACCCCAGATGTGGTCTCATTAGTGCATTATACAGTATATTCAGCATAACATATCTTGATTTATATTCAGCTGTTTTTATGATATACTGCAAATTAACATTATATTTGCCTCTTTTTTAATTGCTTCTGTACTTGCATTGGATAAGAGGCAACAGCAAATCCAAAGCAAAATGACAGTCCATCCTAGGGCACATTCTCATGCACTCATCAACATTCACTCATGCAGGGACAATTTAGCTTTACTATTTAACCTTAATATTTGCAGTATGTATGCCTCTGAGATGTGTTAAAATACCAGTATACCTGGAAAACTCCTCACAAGACTGATTTAAAGCCCAAATGTTTTGAACAATGAAGGCATTTATGCTTTATGAATAATATTATTATTCATATATATAAATGATATATATTCAGACAAATGTCTTTAATAGGAATGGTGCAAGATTTTAATTGTATGAAACAGAGATACATATCAAGACAGATCAACTCCAAAGGCAGTCACAATGCCTTGAAATTCTGAAGCTTTGTTAAGGATATATATATATATTACATTCATTATAGAATATACATTCAATAATGTAGCATTAAAGGATGTAAAAGGAGGTCAACACTTTTAAACCACATAACCAAACTACAAGTAATTAACTAACACACAAATGTCTTTATACAGCAGCCTAAAAGAGCACAAGTAAATTGCACAGAGAATATTTTAAAATAATGCATTGAAAGTAGTAGTTTTCTCACACAAAAGGACAGAAATTTTAAGATTTCTAAAGGAAATTTGACATTTACAGTTAAAGCCAGAAAAAGTCCTAAAAAGGTTGGACTTGCCAGTAGGCAGAAACACAACAACTAGAAAGTTAAAAAAGAAAAAGGAACTGGCAGAGGTATAGTCAGAAACAGGCAAAGACTGAAATATTAGGAGCAGTGAGAGAATTGTTCATTAAAGAAAAAAACTCTCAACAACACATCCTAACACTGCAGTCTTCTCTTAGTGCCTTCTAACTTCAACTAACACTGAATTGAAACGGCTGAGAGATCCAATACATAGATAAAGAAGTTAATCAACTGCCAGCTTTTCAAACATTTTGCTTGATGGTATAAGCATCACATCATTGAAAATCATGTGACCTGCAATTGAAGACTGATGCTTTCAAAACCACAGCCCACAATAAAGCAACAATCCAAAATGACTGTGAAGTGACCATCATCATAATGTCATGATGATGACAGGAAGAACCAGTAGAGTACAGTCACACTACACATAACAGAGATTTTCATTGTCAAAAACACAGAATTACTACAGAGGGATGAAGACCATAAAAATGCCTGTCTTACCTTTGAGAGGCCAAAAGTAGTATCAAGATTGTTGTCAGCAGGTATGGTAGATGTGCAGACTACGGTCCAACCTGCAATGCAGCAGACTGAACGACAGGCAACTGGGGCTTTTAAGATATGGATACTAATCTAGTTAAGGGGCAAAAGTCATTGGACTACAGTCCAATATGAGACCATAAGAGTGAGTAGTAAAATGAACATGCTTCACCAAGTCAAAACAGTCCTACAGAGATACAATTTCAGTTTAATGCTTACATTTAGGAATGTCAATGTACATAGATATTATATTTCCAAATCACAGTGCTTGCCAAGGAAAGGCAGTTTAACTGAGACTGGTCAGAAAACTCTAAAAAGTGCCATAATGCCAATGTATGTTGGAGGATAATAAAGAAAAATAAACAGTATGGAACCACAACTTGTTATGAGTTTAAGAGCCATGCAAGAAAGTATGAGCAGATTCTAATGTCAAATGCAATGAACAAACTGATCAGACTACACTGGCTTCCTATAAATATCATGTTCTCTTTACAGTCTGCTATTGACTTGCAAAGCAGTCCATTCCAACAAGTGCTGGTTGCCTCCTACTTACCTACCATTTTTCTTGACATACTGTATAAGATCTTTTAATGCTGGCAATATCACTATGCTACATTTAAATCACTTCTTTATGTACGTTTTCATACATATTCCCATGTGATGGTGTGCTCTGTGAAAAGCATTAATACAAAATAAACATAGAATGGATACAATCTGATTACCAGTGTTCCACTTTAGATTAAGTTTGTTAATTTTAAGTTAATTTTGCATTATGAAAGTATTTATCAAATTGTATTTTGAGATTACTTGCCCCCTGGCCACACCCATACTGCCTTGTGTTACCTTAAATGAAGAAGCAGATTAGAAAATGGATGCATGAAAGTATTTTTTGACCATTGTACTGTATTGAAATGATACATAAATTCACAACGTGAATGAAAATATTAAATAATAGACAACATGTGCTGTGAAAAGATAAATACAGTTTAAGAATGGTGGTACAGTGGTTAGAGCTGCTGCCTCACAGATCCATCATTCCTGGGTTTGAATTCTGTGCCCAGTCCTTGTCCAAACACATGCCGAGCAGGTTACACTGGCAGGTTTAAATTGGGCCCACGTGACTGGGAGTGAGAGTTTGTATAAATGGACTGTTAGCATTTGCATGATCAGTTGCCACTCCTCACTGGCCGTTTTGCCAGTATAATTCTTTCATTTTTCCAAAATAAGCAATGTTCAAAGTTGAATCCTGCAGGGATCAGCGCTGTGGCCACAGTTCTTTTTGATTTACATAAATAATTTAGACAAACATGTTCCAAACAAGTTATTTAAATTTGCAGATGGCTCTAAACTGAGTGAATTAGCAGATACCCTGGAGGCAGACGAATCAAAACAGCTGGACCTGGACAGAATTCTGATTTGGGCAGATGTGTGGCTAATTAGTTTTAGTATCAACAAGTGCACATTTGCACATTTTACATTTGTACAAAAAAAAAATTAAAAACACTATGCACAAAGTTTCTGAATCCATTTTTTCTTATAGGATTCCAGAGCCTTTTGCACTAAGATGGAGGAATCATATCTGGTCATATGTTAAATTAGAACCCCATAACTTTGACCTATATCAAAAAAGAGATTTTCTAACGTAAATTCACCAAACATGAATAAAACAGGCATGACCATAATTGTGGGCTCATGACTCTCCATGTATATCTCTGATGTCTGCATTACTCATTTCACTCACTTTATCCATCTGTGAGTTGCTAGGGACAAATTTTGGATGGCAAGCAATAACCAGTCCTAGGTGGGATGCCTGAGGTGGGGTAACCAATTTAGAGTAAATATCCATTCATCCATCCATTATCCAATCCGCTGAATCCGAACACAGGGTCACGGGGTTCTGCTGGAGCCAATCCCAGCCAACACAGGGCACAAGGCAGGAACCAATCCCGGGCAGGGTGCCAATCCACCGCAGGACACACACAAACACACCCACACACCAAGCACACACTAGGGCCAATTTAGAATCACCAGTCCACCTAACCTGCATGTCTTTGAACTATGGGAGGAAACCGGAGCGCCTGGAGGAAACCCACACAGACACGGGGAGAACATGCAAACTCCACGCAGGGAGGACCCGGGAAGCGAACCCAGGTCCCCAGGTCTCCCAGCTCTGAGGCAGCAACGCTACCCACGGCGCCACCGTGCTACCCTTAGAGTAACTAATTAAAGGGAATAGCATGCTTTTGGGGATGCGTGAAGAAAACCAGTGTTCCTGGAGGAAACCAGATTCAGACTTTGGGAAGACATTCAAATACTGCACAAACATTGACATGGCTAGGACTGGAAGCCATCATTGCTGAATTACAGCATCTCTGAGGATTTATCTACATTTGTTTTTGTTTTTTGTAATATTATTTTTCTAAAATTTTCTTGTGATTTTGCTAGCTATTTGTGATTTCATCACCTGCAATGAAGCAGACTGAACAACAGGCAACTGGGGCTTTTAAGATATGGATACTAATCTAGTTAGGGGGCAAAAGTCATAACCAAAAGGGCTAAAGATTAATTGTTGGCTTTTAAAATGGTGATGTCACACACGTGTGATTTCTGGGATCTTGCCCCAAGCATCCAACCGCTGCATCATAACAACCAAAATACAGAAAGGTGGTGACAATAAAATAAAGGTAGCAACATGACATAGTGAAAAATGTAATAAAATCTAAGAAACCTTCAAACAAGATATACAACCCCTATAATATTTTATTTAAATTCTCTCATGTTGAAAACATTAATTTACCCATTTTAAACCTTAAGAAAGAACGTTTGAAGACTAGAAAACTTGTATAAACTTTGTGAAATCATAACAGTCTCAGTTTCATTTGATGTAATTGTCCTGTCAATCATCAATAAGAATGGCTATGCTTGAGCAGTGTGTTTATTAAATGTACGCATGGGTGTGGATTATGCAAGTATGATGTCATGTTCACCATTTTACTTAAAACCCCATGTACTTAGTTTTCCTGATTATTTTTTTTTGTTGCAGAGGACTGTAAGTTTTGTCAAGTTAGTTTGTTTTGTTCACTGATCTTTTTCTATTTATGTAGAAAAATTCTGGGTGTGGCAGAAGTGCTGCCAAACAGGGCTCAACTGTTCCACCTAGCACTTGGGGTGGGGGTTATACCCTGAATAAGTTCTCTCCTCTGGTCCTTTCACTATCAAAGCGTCCCGGCCAGGTAAGGGCCCCTGCCGTCTTCCACACTCTATCTATCTATCTATCTATCTATCTATCTATCTATCTATCTATCTATCTATCTATCTATCTATCTATCTATCTATCTATCTACAATTAAAGTTTGCAAATGCTGGAGCCAAAAAATCCAAAGAAGAGTGGCATTTGTTCTTGTGGTCGAAATGCAGAACAAAGAGATGTGCACAATGAAGACAAAGTTGAACACAGTGAAATGGGCAGAAATCTAGGGCTATAATCATAGTTATTAAAGATGCATTTACCAGGATAATACAAATTTTGGCCAACTACATTCATAAAGACCTTAAGAAGAAAATGATTAAATCAGTAGTGAAAAAACGTTAGATTGTGCGGTATGAGACCAAGACATTAAGGAAGAGGAAATAATAAATTAGAGTGGTTCAAAGCATGAAAGTAGAGACAGATGAAGAAAATTTACTTGGAAGATTGTCGAACTGAATAAATGACACCCTACAAATTATACAGCAGGTAAAGAAAAAAAAGGACTGCGAATAAAGGCTGAAAGAAGGGGCGGCTCTAATATTATCATAAAAGGGGGACAAAACTGATTGAGGGTGGATTTGAAATGTAAAGACCCAGTGGGTAATTAAAATCAGTGTTATTAACTGATATTAAGTGTAAATATTATGTAAAATGCAATGAAGGAAGGAAAATGGATAAGTCTGTTACCTTATAGCTGCCTTAAGACCAAACCATCAAATGCAAGGGAAAAAGCCCATAAAATACTGATGCTCTCAGCCTCTACCTAGCTGATCTTTTTTATTATATTTTCATTGTTCTTTGGAATGCTGTTTGAACCTCTAAGTTGTACTTTACTGTGATCCCTGTTAACTATAAGCACAATCTTGACCATCTCAGACTTGATCTACCATAGAAAAGTATATGTTTTATGATCATTTCTGTATTGACAAAAAAATATAGTAAAAAATAACTCAAACAATAAATAAGAATTTTTAATAAAAAATTCTCTCTTCCATAAACAAGGTGATTAATCATGAAATATAAATATGAAGGAAATCCCATTGTATAACATTCATGCATTTCCGAGGACTTAGGTAATCGAGTTGAAAACTGTAGCATTTAATTTTTTTTTTACTTACTTCGTTGTTTTTTAATAAATATTTTTGTAACAGTGAGTTATATACCAAATAAATAGTAATAGCTAAATACAATTTCATTCCTTAATAGACTACATAAAAGCATACATTTTACATTGATTCACTTTAATAACTTTTATAACTTTTTAACAGTACTTTACAATATCATGTAGTTATAGCCCAAGTGTGCCTGCTAGTGGCTCATTAGTTTCATAGAAAACAGAGCCCAACTTAAGTGATGTAAAAATTGTTAAATGTGGATGGTCTAACCAACTAACTGTTGTTCAAATTTCTAAAATTCAACATTTTTTTAAAGTATCTGATGGAGATATAAAATCTCTGTTGTCATCTCAGGATGGAATTGCTGCTCTGAATCTTTATATAGAGCAGGTCTGGAGCTTTGCCAATAAATTAAAGTGTCACAGAAATATTAAGCTAATTTGTAGACAATACCGTTATGAGGTTCTTTTTGTGTGATGTAAATGATGAGTACATATTTGTTCACTGCATTCCAACAGAGTGACGCATACATTTAATTTCCGTTTACAGTCATTTCTAGTTAAGAAACGCATCTTCATTTTTTTAATTTTCACATTTAACTTACCTCAAGCAACAGGATAAGAAAACTGGTGTACCAGAGGTTTTTGCTAGCCACTTGGCATTTAGTTAACAAGTTGCTAGGATGCACTTAATGACTGCTAAGGACCGACTTGATGACATAAAGGCTTAGTAGTAAATTTGAGCAGAGCAACAGGTATCATTGTGTCCAACATTTCAGACAGTTCTGGGTGAATTCTGGGAGGTGAATGCATTCATATTAAAATGCTTTTTCAAGTTTGGATTTTCTGTGGTGGAATTTCTTATTTAGTATTTTAATTTTTTTAAGGCAGCTGGTTTGGAAAAGAAGATAGGGAGGACATTTGTGGTGTGAATTTTTGAACCGTTTTGTGTTTTTTGTGATTGGCATAGCACACTCAACCTGCTGGAGGAACAGACGTCAGAGACTATAGAGAGAGTGAGAGAGATATGGGAAGCATAATGGAGTTATCTTCAGTGGTATGAAAAGATAGATAAATGGGTTTAGAGATTTTTCTTTTCTCTTTGTCACTTTTTTATATTTCCATATGTTCATTCTTCACTTAAGTTTATTTGTTTAATATGCACAATATTTTAATATGCTGCCCCCCTTTAAAATTATCCTGAGTATTCGGATGCTGCAAGAATGCTCCCTAGTTCTGATATATGAAGAACAAGGTTATGGCCTAAGTGTTAAATATGTATTGCGTAATGCTTATTCGTATTTGTGCTGAATAGTTCAGTAAGTCATATTTAAAGACTTAAATCACATGCCTTAAGTTTCTGTACTATAACAAGGGACAATGTGCTTCAGTACTATGTACACATACAGGATACTGTAAAAATATACAGTACTTTGTTTCAGTTGCTAAAACAATGGTCACTGAAGCATTGACAAAGTTGGGCCAGAAAATGGTCCAGACTGCTTAAAATACATGGCCAGTGAAAACAAACAATGATTTACAAGAGTCTGGGGTTTCAAAAGAAGCACTTGGTAATTTAGGAAGAAACAAAAGGATCACTAGAATTAGCTTAATAAGATAAAAGACACTGTCTCACATTCAGCAACATGCAAGAGGATAATTACCTTGAAGATATGGTTAGATGAAGCCATTATGTTTCTTACATTTGTCAGGCTGAAGATCAATATTACATTTGCATCGAAGTCATGGAAAACCCACAGTTAACTGAAAACACAGCAGTAGAATCGGAGGGCTACAATTTGCAAAGCTTAAGAGAAACATGGAATAATAAATGGAAAAGAAGCCTGCAATTTAAATGTCGATAGGAATGTCACACAGTTTTTTAAATTGTAAAACTATCTTTTGTGTAATATTGTTTTCTGTACACTAGGCTAAGTGGCGCAGTGGTTAGTACTAGTTTAGTTCCTGGTCTGAAAATTGAATGAGTGACATCTGCAGATTCCTCCTATCTTCATGTGCTTTTTTCCTCTGTTATTCCATTATTTACCCATCAATTAAACATATATATTTGTTAAACTGATGACTTTGAACTGTCTCAGGGGTGAGTGACTCTAAATGTGTCCATGAGCATGGCTTGGGATGAAGTAGCAGAATATCTGAGGTGGCTTCTTGCCTTCAAACTGATACGATTGGAATAAACTGCTTGACATGCTATAATGGAAGAAGCAAGATCAGAAAATTGATGGCTTGATTGGTATCACTGGTCAACAAGCATTTTGCTACTGGGATTCTTTCACCTGTACTTTAACAGATTTCACTTGCTGACTCCAAATTTGAAAATCGTTTTCGTCCAGCATGTCTCTTTTTTTTAGTTATGATGTTCCAGGTGTTGGACAGCTAGGGTGACTGGACAGTAAAGGCGATGCATTTCAGCATTTAAGAAATAAGTTTGGTCTCGAGAAAAGTGAAGCCAATATTAAGGAAAGTGTTTTTGTTGGCCCTGAAATCCATTAACCGATGCTTGACGATGAGTTCAAAAGGAAACTGAAGCCAGCTGAATCAGCACCCTCATTCATGCAGGTTGTCCAGAATTTTCTTGACAGTCACAGAGCAGAGAATTCTGCTGAGCTTGTGGAGAATATGCTGAAAGTATATTAGCTTACGGGAGCCAGAATGTCACTGAAGGCACATTTTTTACATTCTCATCTTGACTTTTTTCCACCAAATCTAAGCGATGTCAGAGATATAGATTTCATCAAGATATAAAGGTGATGGAAAACCGATATCAGGGAAAATTTACTCCGAGCATGATGGGTGACTACTGTTGGTTCTTGCAAGGAGAGACGGATGTGCATTACAAGCGCAAAAACAGTTGCCTCAGACAATTTTGAGCACACTGACCTCGCTTTTATATTGAGGTATATTGACATAAACATGTTTTAAAGTGTCTCTGGTATCGTCTTCTGGTTTGTTTTCAGAATAAACACATTCAAACAATTTTGGTGGGACCTAGTCCAAACTCTAGATATTGTGTTGTTATATTATATTTATATTCAAAAGTGTCAAAATAGCAATGATGTGTATTTCAAAAATCTGATGTGTTAGCTTAATTCCGATTTCATATATGAAATCAATGTAAAAAACTTAATAGAGAGCTGGTCTGAGATTCCCAGTAGCAAACAAAAAATATTTTTTTGTAGACCAGTGTATTTTTGTGTGAAAGTTGCCATTTATTTTTTGCACTTTGCTGCTGTTTCTTTCTGAACTAAGTGTGAGCAATAATTCTGTTTAACATGTTATATATGGAAGAATAAATATGAAATAGAAATTTTGTTATAACTATATACTGTATACACTTGCAGATTTTCTTAATTGGCCTATATTTTCAATTAATCACGTATGTGCTTTGGTCTCAGATAAGAGTTTCTGTTTTTTAATTTTTCGTTAGCTATGCAGACATACAAAAATAATTTATTAACCATAACATAAAATAGGGTGGCATGGTGGCGCAGTGGTAGCCCTGCTGCCTTGCAGTTAGGAAACCCGGGTTCGCTTCCCAGGTCCTCCCTGCGTGGAGTTTGCATGTTCTCCCCGTGTCTGTGTGGGTTTCCTCCGGGTACTCCGGTTTCCTCCCACAGTCCAAAGACATGCAGGTTAAGTGCATTGGCGAACTTAAATTGTCCCTAGTGTGTGCTTGGTGTGTGGGTGAGTGTATGCGTGTGCCCTGTGGTGGGCTGGCGCCCTGCCCGGGGTTTGTTTCCTGCCTTGCACCCTGTGTTGGCTGGAATTGGCTCAATCAGATCCCTGTGACCCTGTAGTTAGGATATAGCAGGTTGGATAATGGATGGATGGATGGATAACATTGAATATTGTGATAATTTCTTCAAAAAGAACCGGTAATCCTAAATTGTTATAATATGGCACACACACACAAAAAAAAACTTTTTAAATTTTAAATTAAGAGTGCACCTGACTCTTTGCAAGGTTAAAAAAATTAAAATAGATGCAGTGGTACACAGGTGGTTACCCTAATAATAGACATTTTATATTCTCATAAAAAATATTAAACCTACAAGCATAAAAGGCAATTTATCTTGTTATTTTGCATTTGTTTTTTTGTTTGTTTTGCAAAACTAAAACATGAAGAATTAAAAAATGGGTTTTATTCCTTTCTTCCTCTTCATTTGCTTCAGAAAAAATATTTTCACAAGGCAGAAAGGTAAATATGCTTCGTACGTTATGAGTGAATGTTCCCAAAAATGTACTGTGCCCTGTCCAGGTCTGAGTCTTTCTTTGTGTCATACCCAAAGCCGGCAGGCTTCAGATTTCCTATTGTCTGTATCAAGATAAATGAGTTCAGGAAAATGAATAAATGACATTTATTTTTAGAAATCAATGTAAATAAAATTGTAAGCTGGATTTCTATTTATTTCTTTGTTTGTTTGTTCTTCAATCATGCAAAAAAGGCAGAACCGATTTTTACAAAATTTTGCAATGCACTGCATTTGTCCAACTTAAAATTAAGCCTATACAGTATGTGGTATTGTGGAGAAGAATTATAATGGAATGGGGACAACCCAAATACCAGTGCTGGTGTGGAGACTATAGTTTTCATTAGGCAGCAGAATTGCCCTGGGGCTGATGAGAGGACACCTTCATCATGCATCAAGCACAATCTCACAAAACTATATGTAAGTACAGCATTTCCTCTGCCAAATAAACTGTGTAACAATGTATTGTCTCGCTGGACTGCATTTTACATACATTCTAAGAGTATGTTTTTTTGTCTCATTGTGGGCTGTGATTAGCCATGTTAAATTTCTAAAAGATGGTTTTTCCCAAAATGTGTATACCCAGGCAAAAGAAAGTTCTTTGGCTAGTGTATAATAATGTTGATACTTAATAAAAAAAACTCTAAGAGTAAGTTAAACAGTGAAAAATCATGATCTGCAACCAGTCTTTGGTGGCAACATTCAGTATGTGAAACTGTATCTTATTCTTGGAAATGTCTAAATCTTTGTTAAAACAATGTCTCAGACTGCCTACAGTCCTGAGTAAATGTTGTCAGTTTTAGATACTGATGAAACTAATACTTTAATGTGTCCTAGTACTGATATATCTAAGAGTTGCTGAAAAATCAAGCAATATACTGGTCAAATGGAGCCACATTAAAACATTTGCACCTTATAACTATAGGTTAACTAATTTAAGACATGTATCTTAATAGAAACCAGTGTATACATACATCTAACTGATCCTGTCCAACGTCACGCCCGAGTCTTTCCTGACAGGACAGCGTGTAAGGCAAGAACCATCCCTGGACAGAGTGCCATACTCATGTAGATGCCTACACTCACCCATGCAAGGCCAATATATATAATACCCCCTGCCTTGGGGATGTGGAAGGAGTATCAAAACACCTAGGGAAAAACCTGCAGAGTTCCAGGGAGATGATGCAAACTACACAAAGATCAGGTTTCAAGCTCAGGAACTATAGGACAGTAACATTACCCGCTGCAACAAATTACTGATCACAAAATAATAATAATAATAATGCAAAATTAAAATAAAATGAAATGTTTTTTTTGTACATACTTTTTTAGATATGTGATATGCTTCATTATCTGAGAATATGAGCTAATAATGATGAAAATTTATTTTAAAAGCTTTAGTTAACTTTTGAATTTCTGTTCAATTTAGATTAGTCCTTTGCTTTTGATTTTCACTGTTAAATCCTCAATGATAAACCTTTTGAACATTGTATAGAAATCTGCAGTTTTAAAATCAGAATTATGTAACTAACAAATACATATTTTCAGTGTCAGGATGGTTTTTTTTTTTCTGTTTCCCGCATAGAAACATTTGCTAAAAATAAAATTATTCTGTTTTACTGGTTTTGGGGGGTGGCAGGTGTTAAGATGTTCTATTTCCCCATTGGTCTGAAGTATGGCTGTTTGGAATTGGCTTGTATCAGAAGCCTTTAAGTACCACAACGCCCTATTGGCTGTAGGGGTTGGACAGAACATCTATAAATTTACTTGCTTAACCTCACACTCTCTCTCTTACTAACATCTGATGAAGAAGCATCTCTTACCAAACTGATGAACTGAAAGGACAACACAATGGAGAGCACATATCGGCAGCCATATTGAACAGACATGTGGCTGAAAGCTGACCACCAATGATGCCTTAACTAGAGACATTTTAAATAACTACAGTCTGTGTGCCGCCTGAAACTACACATCACTATTTAATCAGGTTGCATGGTTGCCAATATTCAAATGTACTTTGCATATTGTTATTATTTATGAATATTACCAATAATAAATTGTTTAAATTGTAACTTCACTCCTGCTTGTCTTTTACTACACCTAATTGCCTGAGGTTATAGATGTAGAAGGGGATGTGAAGAGAAGTTATATACTATAATACCTTATAAACAGTGGTAAGTCTGTGGGATTTGAGACGTTCTGACAGAGGTTACATATTAATAATACAATAGGGGAAAGTAGAGCAATATATTACTCTACTAAGACAAAACACATAAAAACGAAAAATCACTGCTGCACTCTGTCTTCCTTGCTGTCTTTTGAAATTGAATACTAAACTACTCATTAAGTTCTTGCTGTACCTGTTACTTTTATTTAGGTGATGTCCCCGTTTGCATGTCATTTTAACATTTTCATGGTAATCATCTTGTAGCTATTTTTTAACAGACATTAATACTAATGGTGGTAGTAGTAGTAGTAGTGTAGCAGTAATAGTAATAATTAAAACAAATGTCACTATTTTTCTCAAATACAGAATCAACATGCCGAATAGAAGAGTAAAAATGTTTCTCTTATTTCGATATATACATTACATTGAACCTGGATTGAATTGTTTTTACAAACTTTACTTGTTTTCCTCATATTTTTAAGAGTTTAGGTTATTTTTTTCCAGTAAAGTTCTGACAACTTGAATAGATGTAAACATGGAATGACAAAATTTACTTTCAGCATTATTTCTTAGTTTGTACTATCTGCTACATGGATCAGCCGTGGGTATCATAAAGTAATCTGCAAACTTCTACAAGACATCCATAAAGTTAATCCAACAGAATTCCTCCACTTAAATAGTAAAGAAAAATAGTTTAAATTAAGTGGAAGTGCATTTAAGACAGAATTCAGAAAACAATTATTGATGCAAAGGGTGAGATTGTTGAGGCAGAATCCTTAACAGCTTTTAATCTTGATGTTTCTTTATAGTACATAACATAAAAATATAATCATTGCCTTACAGTTTACTCCTCAAATATTAGTCCCCTTATCTGAGTATACGAGAAAGTCAAGGGGAGACCACTCCTGATTTTTTGATTTACACCTTCACTGGGTAAATTTTGAAGCTGTATGTCAGCTTTACAAGATGTTGGTCTAAACGGGTACTTTTACTCTGCATCAAGACCATTAGTGTTTTCATATTATCCTTTTTTTTTAAGTTCTCACAACTTGCAGTGAACAAATTCATATGCAAGTGACAATGATTTCAAGGCTACTTTGCAGAGTTTCTTATCTACTGCAATTGGAACTGGACTCCCAAGTTTTAAAAGTGAGAACAGGCACAACCAAGAAAAAGAATACTGTACAGTTTTGGGAGGTAGACTTTTTGAATGCCACACGTCTCTAGCTGCCTAGAAGATGTAGAAAAATAAAGCCTGAGCTATGAACCTTCTGAAGCTTAAACTCAGAAACTTTGTAAAAAGATGTCTAAATATGCAATAACACAGCTAAATTACTTTCTGATTAAGGATAATCTACTATGAATATCTAAACACATTGCAGCCCTTTGTGGACTCAGCTGAGTAGCCTTTTTTAATTTTGTCAAATAGGACATGTGTTCTCCAAAGTGACAAAGACTGAAAACCCCAGTGCGTGTATAATAATGAGCAAAAATCATATTTCTATTATTCTGGAATTATATTATTCCCTGAAATAGAAAGATCTTTCAGTTTTCTGACTGGCATTCTAGCAAGAAGAATAAATAAATAAAAAATAAAAAACATCTTTGCTTTTAATCTTAGGATTTATGAAAATTTGAAGGATGTGTGAAAATTGATGAGCAAAAAGCTAACTGTTGGGGCTACAACAATCAATTCAGACCTTCTAGTTATGTAAAGACAATAAACAAGAAATGCCAGTGCCAATCAAAATAAGTGCTGACTTGGACTATGACAATATGTATATGTTAAGATCCTAATAATGATTTCAATTCTATCTGGAATGCTTTGGGTCACTACTAATGAATGCTGGGTCACAAATGAATGAAGTAAGCTGAAAGGAAAAGAATGAAGGTTTTCTTTTGACTGTTGTGGCCTGTTCATTTTCAGCTCCTCATTTACACTATACTAATGGCAAGTTAATGGGAGTTATGAGTATGTGGGTATTTATTATTGAACTAACACAGCCAGACAGCTTACGCTTATTCTTGCTGTGATCGTTACCAATATGTCCTTTCTAACTTTCTATCCCACATTCAAGAACTAACTGAAGAAACATTTTCTTTTCACAATAAGCCTTATTTGTCAGTGGGAAATTGTTATTTTGTCTTGTGTTTAGTTAAAAATCTAACCTTAAATAAAGGTTTTTGCATCTTAGGAAAGATACTGTTGAAATTATAATTTGCAAATGTTGAGTACTTTGCTGCCACTTAAAGCTCCTTGTGTCAGTCTTACTTCATAAAAGTAACATGCACACATTTGTTTTGAATAGACTGGTAATGTTATTATTCTAAATAAAATGTAAACTTATTGAATGGTCCTTGAAATCTCAGCTTTTAAAGAAAGAATCTGCCAAAAAGTCTTGCTAGGACTGCCTGCCAACTTGAACTGCTTTGTTCTTTCTAGTGTGAGCCACATGAGACCCCAAGTCTCTCCAAGTTGATGCTGTTGGAAATACTTAACTTAAATTTTTAAAATGGCTCTTGAGTGTCTATTATATACAGTAGGACCCCAATATTATATTCCCATATTTAGCGTTTTCCTGCATTTAACATTTTTTGGATACTGTTGCTGAATATAAAAAAAATCTTGTGTGAACCGGTGTCATTCTTTTAAGACTATGACCACTGAAGGTAAATAAGACTTTTGAGTTTTTAATTTTTTTTATTTTTACTTTTGTTTGACTACTTAAATTGATTTTACAATTTCAAATCTAAATATATACACTTGATATGAGTTTGTACATATATCCTGAATGTGCCCTGCATGTACAAAATAAACAAAACCAATTTTGCCAGACAGACGCCAACTGCTGTACTACTTTACAACTTTAAATGCTGCAAATCCGTCAGGTAATGAATGTCACAAACAAAAACAGAAAACAAAAAATCATAGCTGTTGATTTGAGTGGTTATCACTGCACTGTGTTTATGTAGAAATCTGTGGATATGACAGAGAAGGCAGGACTGGTGGTAGCAAGATGTAAGATTTTGGATGCAATACAGTGAATACAAACGTAAGTCTAAATTACCTGTATTTCTGTATTATTTTTTTACTTATCACACTTCTCTATAAAATTCAGATCTGTGGCTCATATGAGTGCATTGCAATGGAATTGAACTGCAATGTGAAAGTAGCCTTATTCTGTTTTCAAAAATCAAACACAAGGTTGTATGAACCATGCTGAAATTGAGCTTCAGCGTCTCGTAGTTTAACAACAGTACATTTACTAGGAACAGCAATGCAGCGTTCATGAAAAAACAATCCGAAATAACATAGAGGACAATAATAATTCCATAAATTAAACAAAACATAGCAGGACACATTTAAATTGAATCATAACTAGCAATCACACAAATAACAGCAGTAACCCAGAGCTGCACCAATAAGATCCTGAAAAATCAGTGGCAATTTAAATCATTTAACTTTCCCTGCATTTAACTTTTTAAAATCTATCTCCTAAAATACTAATTGGAGGTTTCTAGTGTATTATGTGGACTCTAAAAACCTTTCTTTGAATGTGTGAAGAGGAAATGTCAATTTTTTCCCTTATGATTAAAAGCTATAGTGTTCGGTCTAGAAACATACATTTAGTTTAAGTTTTTGTGTCAAGGCTGACTATGACAAGAACAAGGACAATGATTGCTTCTGTTGAATTACATGCGTATAGTGCTGGAGTTATTTTTCTTTTTTTTATTAAATTCTGCTTTTATATATATATATATATATATATATATATATATATATATATATATATATATATATATATATATATATATATATATATATATATATATAAAGATAGAGAGAGATTGTAGAATGCACTTTGATTATCCATTGCCAAAATCCACTAAAGGCACAGAATGATTGGAAAATATCTGTGTCTAATTCTGAATGAAAAACCAGCAATTGTTTATTTTTTTATTGGTTTATGTTAGACTTCTTATCACTGCCTTTGCCAAATCCTGTGTGACATGATACACAACCTTTATTCATTTGTTCCCATTCTGAGAAAATAAAAAAAATGTTCAGAAGCAATATTTAGTAGATCCAGCAAGGTATAAGCTAAGAGGGCAAATAAAGCATTAAACTCTTTCACCAAGCAATATATGCTATATAAGAGTTTCCTTGTCTCAGTGTACACTAAATTCATTTGTCGTAAATTGTATTAACTCACATATACTTATTATTTTTAATTGACAGAGAAGAACACAGTTTTCTTAGCTTAACAATGTACTTGTATATTTTAAAAGGACAAATTTTCATAGAGCATTGCACTTTAAATAACAGTTGTTAGTGAAGAAAATAACTGCTGTAGTCATTCTCAAGCTTGCTATCAGTTTTACAGGATCTGTCAAGTTTCAAATAAACCAGACAAAATTGAAGATTTTTACTAAAATACAGACAGAGAGTAACTGGGAATTATGCAAAATACTGAGTTAAGTAAAACTGTGATGCTTTAAATGCCATCTCCTCAGAAATACATAATTAATGTTGAGAATAAATGGCATGGATGGGTGTACAAATGATTAGTTTTATACGTCTGTTACACATGTAAGCACCCCTAGAGGGCATGTCCCCCCCCCCCCCCAAAAGGTGATAATGACACAATTTTAGAAAATGATGACTTTAGAAAGCTTGTGCTGCGACTATAACACAATCTGTTTGTTAATTCTATATATAACAAAGTGCTTTAACATAAGGGCTGAACTGAAGGTGTTCAGTAAAACCAGAATGTTAGCCCAGCAAATAATGCTACCCTACATTTTGGGCAGATTGATGCATCACTTAGATAATATGGTGAGTATGGTTGGAGGTAGAAAACATGATGTATATTTGTCAGAAAGGATTTGGGAGGCTCAAACAAAACAACACGGGAGTTGTGGATTGTTGACAGGTTTTCTCGTCAATGCTTTCCACCACCTGCAGAGATGCAACAATTGAATTGCAAAGAAAAAAAAAACAGTTCTCTGCTTTCACACAGTAAATACCTTTAATTAAATCAATCTCACAGCAGTATGTAAAGTTAGGTTCCTAAGGCATTTGGTTACAATCAATTGTTTACTGATCCATTTTGCTCATTTTACAGGGAGTATATAATTCACCAACGGCATTGCAACAATGAAAGCTTTAGTTGCACAGAGGCATTTTTTGAAAGTGTCTCAAGTGTTGTTTGCTCTCCACAAAGTAGTTTTTTCTGCATGTCACCAAAATAGACCCTGTCAACATTAGAACATGGTGAATCTCTTATGCAAGACCCTTTCAGGAGTGCATCAAGCATTAGAACATGATGGATCTCTTATGGGGACCCTTTCAGAGGTGCAGTACAAACAGTATCTATTTTAAGAATGGAAGAATGCCACTTGAACAAAGACTAGCAGCTTCAGTTCCTTCTGGATAAGTGGAACATCATCTCAGGATGCCTTTGTTTGACCAAGAACCATTCTGACAAGCAGACAGTGTGCTTAAGAAATGTTTAATGCTAATTGTGTGAATCACTGATGTGCTGCAGCACAACAGCCATCCTCTGATTACCGGTATTGCTAATACAACCTCCCAATTAAAGTGTAGCCCCTACATTTTTTATCTGTTGCCTTCTTCATTTCATTTAACACTAATGTTAAAGAAGGGTTTGATTAGGCTTGAATGGATGGCTACTAAATCTTCTTTAGTTATTCTGTTTGGCAAATACAGTGAGAATTTTTGGGTTCCAACAAGAATTGGTGAGTATTCACAACTTAAATTTAGCTCTGGCAAAACAGATGGAAAAAGTACTGCTAGAACTTTACAAAAAATAATGTAAATCCCTATTTCATTTTCCTCCATTCATTAAAATATAATTTGTAGAAGCCTATTCTACAGGCCGCACAGTGGTCTATCAGGGTGCACAGGGTTCAACAGATAAATCATCCTGTGTACCAAACAATGGAAATGTCCTAGATAATCCAATATTATCCACTCATCCATTGTCTTGGTGTAAGAAAGCACATGTAAAAGCAACAGGCATGAAGAACCCACATCTCCTTGGAGCAAACCATATCACAATGATCGCCATTTTCTTGCCCTCCAGGTGGATGAAGTGAAACCAAAGAAATAGAATATAATTTCATATTTACAAGGTACATAACCAAAGCTGCTTTGGTACATGATATTATATTACCGTATATACTCTCGTTTAAGTTCTCCCACGGATAAGTCACACTGCTGCAGCAAAATTTGATGTGTCTGAGAAACTGTTGTGAGATTAGAGGAAGCAAGAAGATGTAAAAAAAAAAATGAAGTGTCGTATTTTTGAATGGGCGTATAAGTTGGGGTCTGCTTTTATGATCAATTTTTTGGGTTTCAAGACCCGACTTATACACAAATATATACGGTAAGTAAAAAATCTGATTTATGTCTTCTCCCTGAAACCTGGCTTAGTAAATCTAACACTGTTCCCCTAGCTGAGGTGTCAGGGGATGGATACACATTTCTTCATAAACCTAGAGGTACTGGTTGAGGAGGTGGCCTTGGAAAAATTCCCTGTGACAAAATGCAAAGTGTTTCTAAAAATTGAGGGGAATTCACATACTTTGGGGCACTCATTTTAAATATTAAAACAGATTCCAGCATAACTGTAGTGCTATTCTTCAGACAACCAGGGCCATATTCATGACTGAAGTTGGCAACCTTTTATCTAATTTGGCTATAAATTATGAACATGTAGTGTTGATGGGAGATTTTAAAGTACACATTGATGTGGAAACTGATACTTTTAGCAAATGTTATTTGTTAAATTCAGTAGGATTTTGTCAGATTGTCAACGGTCAAACTCATAATTATAACTACAAATTAGATTTAATTATAACTCACAGAGTTTAATTCAAAATTTAAATATTACTCCATTAAATTATTTCTGATCACTTAATTGTGTTTGATTTGGTTCAGTCCCTACCAATACATTCACAGATTAAAACAAAGACAGTACATCTAGATTGTAATTCTGCTTCAAAATTTAAAGACATTTTGAGTAAGTCAAGTGTAATCATAATTTAAATCAGCTAACATCAAATTACAATCTGACCTTGAGAAACGCACTGGATGCTTTGGACACAATGGCTCTACACATAGAAACTCACCCAGTGGGGCATAGATGGAGAACAACAAAGTTGCAGGTCTTTCGAATTGCATGGACAGAGAGTGTTAAATAATTTGAAAAAGATCGCTTTATAGCCCACTCAGACTACTATACTAAAATAACAGATAAAAATAATAATAATCCTTGTGTACTGCTTAGAACAGTAGCTGATTTAACAAATGGGAATTCAGATCTACAGTGTAAAATTCCAACAGACATTAGCAGTACAGACTTTATGAACTTCTTTAATTTGAAAATCAAAAATATAAGATCCCAGATTTCAGAATCACAGTGCAAACCTCTGTCACACACGTGCGACTAGGAGTGAGCTGAGTGGACCAAGTGGAGGTAATTAGCAGCCAGGCCAGGGGTTGGCAGGGTGCACTAATCCTACCTCTGTTATCTCTAAAGGCCAAATATGGGAAAACCTGTGAGATTCAACAACACTTCTGGTGCCGGCCCCCAAACTGAAGTCACTTCTGGTTCCGGCCCCCAGGCTGAAGTCATTTCTGGTGCTGGCCTCCAGACTGACGTCACTTCCGGTTCCGGGCAGGTGACACCACTTCCTCCTTTCGGCTTATAAAGCCGCCATCTTTCCTCTACTAGTCAGTTCAGTGGAGAACTCAAAATAATGCACATGAGTGCTGTACCAAAAACCCTTTTGCAGCCAGGGATAATATATGGGTGAGTGCACCAAACCTTTTTGCGTGTGTCAAGGCTATTCATTTCACACCTCATACTAGTTTGGGAAACACTGTCTAACTTTGCGCTGAACACTTAAGAAATTTAAATCCTTAACAGAACAGAAAGTCTTAACTTTAATTTCTAAAATTAAACCTACTACTTGTTCTCTAGAGCCAGTGCCAACAAAACTAGTAAAAAAAGTGCAATGGATGTACTTTCAGCACCTATTCTTAACATTATCAATAGCTCACTATTGCATGGCACAGTACCTGATACACTAAAATTGTAGGTCATCAAACCATTGCTTAAAAAGTCAGCCCTAAACCCACATATAGTTAATAATTGTAGACCCATGTCAAATTTACTTTTTCTTTTTAAAATACTTGAAAAAATGGTCACTAATCAGTCTCACCTTCCACATCACAATTAGTTTGAGAAATTCCAGTCTGGCTTCCACACTGATCACAGTGCAGAAACGGCACCAACATGTGTTGCAAACAACATTCTGATATCCTGTGATTAATGAAAATCTACTGTGGTGCCCGGCGGGCATCCATGCCCGGCCAGGACGCCCAGGAGGAGTGGAGGAGGGCTTGTGCCTCCTCCAGGACACGAGGGGGCGTCCTCCCTGGTTGTATTGGGGGCCACGGGTACAGAGCTTGGAAGCTCTACCCTGTAGGGGCCCGTGGCCACCGCCAGGGGGTGCCCTGATGCCTTGGGGACCCTGGACCCCAGTGCTTCCGCCACACCAGGAAGTGCTGGGGGGAAGAGAAGAGGGGACACCCGGAGTGCTTCGGGGTACACAGCCAACACTTCCGCCACACTGGGGAGTGTCTGTGGAAGATTGCCGGGGAGCACCTGGAGCACATCCGGGTGTGGATAAAAGGGGCTGCCTCCCTCCAGTCAAGGACTGGAGTTGGGTGAGGAGGTGGACAAGGTCAGAGGAGGCGGCAGGAGAGGCCCTGAGTGTGTTGTGTGAAGGAAAGAGAGACGGCCAGTGAAGAGCCGGGGACTGTGAGAGACTGTGGGGGTTTGTTGGTGTGGTGCACTTAGACTTGTAAATAATAGTGACTTGTTTAATAAACGTGTGGTGATGATTGGAAACGTGTCTGCCTGTCTGTGTCCGGGAGCACCCTTTCACACTGGCGTAGCCGGCAGGATATGTTCCTCCCAGGTGCCGGAATAGATGACGACATCATCCAGATAGGCGGCACAATAGGACTGGTGGGGCCGTAGCACTCTGTCTACCAGACGCTGGAAGGTTGCTGGTGCCCCGTGCAGCCCGAATGGGAGAACCTTATAGTGCCAATGTCCAGTAGGGGTACTGAAGGCGGTTTTCTCCTTTGCGGAGGCCATTATGGGAATTTGCCACTACTTTAGACTTAAGCACAACATTTGATACAATTGACCATTCTATTTTACTACACAGGCTGGAAAATGACATTGGGCTCACAAGCAATGTCCTTGCCTGGTTTAGTTCGTATTTATCAAATCGATTCCGGTATGTACAGAAAATTGCTGACAGTACTCCATCATTATACATAGAAGAGAGATATGGTGTCCCACAGGGCTCAGTGCTGGGACCTTTACTGTTTTCACTTTATATGCTTCCACTGGGATCTATCATTAGGAAAGATACATTAATTTTCACTCGTAATCAGATGTCAGCCATTTATACCTTTATTTTAGAATAAATGACTCTCCTCTGATGTTGGCCTTAATTAGATGTGTTAGTAAGTTAAAGGAGTGGATGGATGAGAACTACTTGTCTTTGAACACAGACAAGACAGAAATGTTAATTATTGTAGGGAATGATGCTCATTGCAACAATATTTTGTCATTATTTAACTTAGTTTGAATCACCATTAGTTTTACTGAATCAGCTCACAATCTATGTGTTATCTTTGACACTAGCATCTCATTTAAAGTATACATTACAAGACTATCCAAAACATTTTTTTACATCTTAAAAAAATTAATGCATTTTGTAAATATGTGGGATACTGCAAAATTAATTCAAGCATTTATTTCTAGTAGGATTGACTAGTACAATGCAGTGTTCAGTAGCTGTTCAAATTGTTCTTCATACAGCTTTCCATTAATTCAAAAGCTACTGCAAGAATTATTACAATAACAAGAAAATATGAACACATAACTTCAGTTCTTAAGCCCTTACACTGGCTCCCGGTTAAGTTTAGGGCAGATTTCAAAATCCTCCTTTTAACATATAAAGCCTTAAATGGCCAAAGTCCGGCTTACTTGTCTGAACTTATGATAACTTACAAACCAGAACATACATTAAGATCTCAAGAAGCTGGTCTGCTTATAATTCCAAGGATTAATAAAATAACAGTCGAACATCAAGCTTTTAGTTACAGGGCCCTGAAACTGTGGGTCTGCCTGATACCATAAGGGGTGCCCCCTTCAGTCTGAGCTTTTAGGAGTAAATCCAGGCTGAAGGCTCACTTCTTCAGTTTAGCATACCCTGCTAATTAGCTGTGAATACTGCGTCTCTGTTGTTAGTCATTACTAAAACATAAATAACTAGGGTGCTTCGCCCCCTGCTCGCTTCGCTCGCCAACCCCCGTGTTTGGTTTTCTGGATACACACTTTTAAGATTTTTTTTCTTTGAATTGTTGTTATTTCATTAGTTTCACTTTTATTTCAGAACTTCTGTAAAAACAATATTTGTAATCTTGCGAGTTCCAATATGCTGAATCTTTTTAATAAGGTCAGGATAGGTTTCTCTGTTTGGAATTTCAGCACAGACAAAACGATCTACATTATCAGCAGTTAATAATATTTTTTTACAAAGTAAATCGTACTTGACTCAAAGAACTTTTTCAGTGAGGCTAGATGAATTTAGATCCTCCTCTGCTTCACTATCATGTGGGGTTCCGTAAGGCTCCATACTTGGTCCTCTGCTATTTTCTTTGTATCTCCTGCCTCTTGGCTCTATTCTTAGAAAGCATAAAATTGCTTTCCATTGTTATGCAGACGATACTCAGGTTTATGTACCCCTCAAACGCAGGGATGCTTACTCCATACAAACTTTGGTTATGTGCCTAGAAGAGGTGAAAGCTTGGATGGCAGTAAACTTCTTAAATGTTAATGAAAATAAGACAGAGGTTATAGTTTTTGGTCCTGGGGGCACCAGTGGGTCTATTTCTACTTCTGCTCCTGTGGATTTGGGTCCCCTTGCACAATATGGTACACCTGCTATGCTAGCACTCACATACAACTCAGGAAAACTACTCAATCTCCACTAAAAAGCAGTCACAATGTGTCTGATATCAATCCCAGTTCAAAGCCCTTTGAACATAGACCCACAAACCGCCATCATGTTCCCACCTGACGAACACCAGATTCACTCACAGGCAGGAGTAAGAAAAAAAAATTGCTTTTATTCTCCATACACCTATTACTCTAAACAACACATAAAGAAAAAACCTTTAAAAAACTTAACTAATGCAATATTTCTTCCGAGTTATGTTCAGTGTAGCTTAATATTTATGGTCTAACTGAACACCCTTGTGGCAGACACAGTGTACACTGATTCCTTGGTAGTTTTAAAGACAGCTGCAAGAACAATAAGTTAAAAATTTCAAAGGATTTTAGATTGCATGGCAATGAATACCTTTTAGTAGTATCTGTAGATTATTATAATGCTTTGCAAGTTAGGTCAAAGGTGACATGGAGCAGAGGTTACCATTAATAATAATTACATTTGCATAGCGCTTTTCTCACTACTCAAAGTGCTGCCACACAAGGAGAACCTGAAATGCGAACCCATGATCTCCTTACTGTGAAGCAGCAGCGCTACCACTGCACCACCTGTGTGGTATTGTAACATTACTCAAAGTTGACATGGAGCAGAGGTAGCCATTACTGCCTCCCTATACTAGGAAAGTGGGTTTCAATGCTACTTCAGTCATTGTGTGAGTGGAGGTGCCCATTCTTGCCGATTCTGCATAGTTTTTTTTTTTTGTTCCTCAGGCTAGACTAGTTTCTTCCAAAATTCTCAGGTTTTACAGTTTAAGGGTGTCTGGCGACTTCAAACTAGCCCAGTATAAGTGAGTGTGGGTGTGTGCACAATTTGCTCCTTGGGATGAAATGTTTTAATCATACTGGAACAACTCACTTGTTTTAATTTTGTAAGTTCAATAAACAAATGCTTTTTCCAGCAATTGTGCTTATGCTGTCTATGTTTATCATAATTTGTTTAAGTTAAAGTATTTCACATTCAGTTCAGTGTGGCTTGTCAGCTTCCCACCTACAGTAGGCTCTCCCTACATAGCTTTTCCTGCCTTGTGCCTGATGCCTATTAGGCTCTTATTCCTCATAACACTGTTTTGAACTAAATGTTTCCAGAGAATGGATGAATGGCTAGACTGAGTAGTAAGTATTTAACCTTCAAGGTTCAAGGTTGCTTTATTTAGTCATGTTTACATAAGAAAACATGAAATTTGCCTTCTCAGTTGCATTTAATAACAAGACAGAAAGAAATGAAACAAAACATATAGAGACAAGGCAGGTTAAGGTAAGACAGTCTGATAATGCATTTTTACACAAAAATTGTTACAGGATAAATATCAAACCTTAATAATTTTCTCCAATATTCCTTATTAAAAAGTCATTTGGCACTAGGAAGAATGGAATTTCTAGAACTCAGCCACAGGGGATGCACAAGCCAGTGTGTTTCTTCGTGCTGGTCCCAAGCCAGGATAAATGGGGAGGGTTACGTCAGGAAGGGCATCCGGTGTAAAATGTTGACAAATCAATATGCAGACAACAATACAAATTTCCATACCGGATCGGTCGAGCCCCAGGTTAACAATGACCGCCACCAGTACTGTTAGCCAACAGGGTGCTGGCGGAAATTGGGTTTACTGTTGGCCGAAGAAGAAGAAGGAGAAGAAGAGGGGGGAGATGTGTCCAGAGGCAGGAGCAGAGGAGAAAAGTAAAGAGAGTGGAACTGTGGGTATGAACTGTTGGCATTATGACTGGTAAGGGGAGGGAGTTAGCAGATATGATGGAGAGAAGGAAGGTTGAGATATTGTGCATGCAATAGACTAAATGGAAGGGGAGTAAGGCCAGGTGGAACGGAGGTGGATTCAAATTGTTCTATCATGGTGTAGATGGGAGAAGAAATGGGGTAGTAGTTATTCTGAAGGAACAGTATGTCAAGAGTGTTTTGGAGGTGAAAAGAGTGTCAGGCAGAGTAATGATTATGAAGCTGGAAATTGGAGGTGTGATGATGAATGTTGTTAGTGCATATGCCCCGCAAGTTGGGTGTGCAATGGATGAGAAAGAAGATTTTTGGAGTGAGTTGGATGAAGTGATGAACAGTGTACCCAAAGGACAGAAAGTGGTGATTGGAGCGGATTTCAATAGGCATGTTGGTGAAGGGAACAGTGGAGATGAGGAGGTGATGGGTAGGTATGGTGTCAAGGAGATGAATGAAGAAGGTCAGAGGATAGTGGATTTTGCCAAAAGGATGGACATGGCTGTGGTGAATACGTATTTTAAGAAGAGGGAGGAACATAGGGTTACGTACAAGAGTGGAGGAAGATGCACACAGGCAGATTACATCCTATGCAGATGAGTTGATCTGAAGGAGATTGAAGACTGCAAAGTGGTGGCAAGGGAAAGTGTAGTTAAGCAGGATAGGATGGTGGTCTGTAGGATGACGTTGGAGATCAAGAAGAGGAAGAGAGTGAGGGCAGAGCCAAGGATCAAATGGTGGAAGTTGAAAAAGGAAGACTGCAAGACTGAGTTTAGGGAGGAGGTGAGACAGGCACTGGGTGGTAGTGAAGAGTTACCAGACAGCTGGGAAACTACAGCAGATGTAGTAAGGGTGACAGCAAGAAGGGTGCTTGGCGTGACATCTGGAAAGAGGAAGGAGGAAAAGAAAACCTGGTGGTGGAAAGAGGAAATACAGGAGAGTAAACAGAGGATGGCAAAGAAGAAGTGGGATAGTCCTAGAGATACAGTAAGTAGACAAAAGTACAAGGAGATAAGGTGCAAGGTGAAGAGAGAGGTGGTGAAGGCTAAAGAAAAGGCGTATGATGAGATGTATGAGAGGTTGGACATTGGACATTGTACGATTGGCTAGACAGAGGGACTGAGCTGGGACAGATGTGCAACAGGTTAGGGTGATAAAGGATAAAGATGGAAACGTACTCACAAGCGAGGAGAGTGTGTTGAGCAGATGGAATGAGTACTTTGAGAGGCTGATGAATGAAAAGAACGAGAGAGAAGAAGTTGTATGATGTGGAGACAGTGAATCAGGAAGTGCAACGGATTAGCAAGGAGGAAGTAAGGAAAACTATGAAGACGATGAACAATGGAAAGGCCGTTGGTCCAGATGACATACCTATGGAAGCATGGAGGTGTTTAGGAGAGATGGCAGTGCAGTTTTTAACCAGATTGTTTAATGGAATCTTGGAAAGTGAGAGGATGCCTGAGGAGTGGAGAAGAAGTGTACTAGTGCTGATATTTAAGAATAAGGGGGATGTGCAGGACTGCAGTAACTACAGGGTGATAAAATTGATGAGCCACAGCATGAAGTTATGGGAAAAAGTAGTGGAAGCTAGGTTAAGAAGTGAGGTGATAATTAGTGAGCAGCAGTATGGTTTCATGCCAAGAAAGAGCACCACAGATGCAATGTTTGCTCCGAGGATGTTGATGGAGAAGTTTAGAGAAGGCCAGAAGGAGTTGCATTGCGTCTTTGTGGACCTGGAGAAAGCATATGACAGGGTGCCTCAAGAGGAGCTGTGGTATTGTATGAGGAAGTCGGAGTGGCAGAGAAGTACGTAAGAGTTGTACAGGATATGTACGAGGGAAGTGTGACTGTGGTGAGGTCTGCGGTAGGAGTGACGGATGCATTCAAGTTGGAGGTGGGATTACATCAGGGATCAGCTCTGAGCCCTTCCTTATTTGCAATGGTGATGGACAGGTTGACAGACGAGATTAGACAGGAGTCCTCGTGGACTATGATGTTTGCTGATGACATTGTGATCTGTAACGATAGTAGGGAGCAGGTTGAGGAGACCCTGGAGAGGTGGAGATATGCTCTAGAGAGGAGAGGAATGAAGGTCAGTAGGAACAAGACAGAATACATGTGTGTAAATGAGAGGGAGGTCAGTGGAATGGTGAGGATGCAGGGAGTAGAGTGGAGGTGGAGGAGTTTAAATACTTGGGATCAATAGTACAGAGTAATGGGGATTGTGGAAGAGAGGTGAAAAAGAGAGTGCAGGCAGGGAGGGATGGGTAGAGAAGAGTGTCAGGAGTAATTTGTGACAGACAGGTATCAGCAAGAGTGAAAGGGAAGGTCTATAGGACGGTAGTGAGACCAGCTATGTTATATGGGTTGGAGATGGTGGCACTGACCAGAAAGCAGGAGACAGAGCTGGAGGTAGCAGAGTTACAGATGCTAAGATTTGCACTGGGTGTGATGAGGATGGATAGGATTAGAAATTAGTACATTAGAGGGTCAGCTCAAGTTGGACGGTTGGGAGACAAAGTCAGAGAGGCGAGATCGCGTTGATTTGGACATGTGCAGAGGAAAGATGCTGGGTATATTGGGAGAAGGATGCTAAGGATAGAGCTGCCAGGGAAGAGGAAAAGAGGAAGGCCTAAATGAAGGTTTATGGATATGGTGAGGGAGAACATGCAGGTGATGGGTGTAACAGAACAAGATGCAGAGGACAGAAAGATATGGAAGAAGATGATCCGCAGTGGCAGCCCCTAACGGGAGCAGCCGAAAGAAGAAGAAGAAGAAAGGAATTTGTAGAGCTATTTGTGTGGGCTTTCAAAGAGCCTATCCTTCCTGATTTACTGTGATTAAGTTCTACATGTAATGAATGTCTGACATCATTTGAGATGATTTCTAGTTTCTTTAGCATTGTCCTCTGACACACACTTGCCACATCATCTACATCAGCCTTAATAACTTTAGCTCCATGCTTAATAATCTGCTGGAACTTTTTAAGATTTTCGTTTGTCAGACCACTAAACCATGTAATGAAACTGAAAGTGATAACAGACTGGATCGTACTGCGATAGAAGGACAACATGAGGTCCTTGTCTATTTTAAATAGTTTGAGTTTACGGAGGAGAAATAAACACTGATTGCACTTAGAGAATATTTTTTTGCATTTGCATTACAGTTAAGATTGTTATCTAAGTTAGTTCTTAAGTATTTATATTCATTTACCATTTCTACCGCCTCCCCCAAACAACAATGGATGAACATACAGATTTCTGTCTCTTAAAATCAAATATCATTTCTTTTGTCTTTTTTACAATCAGAGTGGCAGAGTTTTCATTACACCAGTTTACCATACAGTCCACTTGTTTTAGATAGTGGCTTTCATCCTCCCTAGATATGCATCCCATGAGCATAGTGTCATCTGCATAATTGATAATGGAGCAGTTGTCCTTGTTCTGTCTCAGGTCAGTTGTGTACAGAGTAAATAGAAATGGTGATAAGACACACCCCTGTGGACTTCCTGTGTTTGAATGAATGACTTTTGAAAAAGCGTCCTGTACTTTGACTGTCTGTGAACGATTTAAAAGAAAGTCCTGAATCCATAATGTGATAAATGGGTTTATATTCATACTATTCAGTTTTACAATCAGTATGTGAGGCTGTATGGTATTGAATGCTGAAGAAAAATCCAAAAACAATGCTCTAACATATGTACCAAGTTGATCAGGAAAAGTATAGATTTGATGTAAGACAACAAGCAGAGCATCTTCAACAATTCTGGTTGCACAGTAAGCCAATTGGTGGTTATCTTGATACGACTTTGTCTCAGTCATTAAAATGTTTTTCAGCAAATATTTAAAGCATTTCATTGGAATAGAGGTGAGTGCCACTGGTCTGTAGTCATTCAGACAGCTTGGCCTGGAAACCTTAGAAACTGGGGTAATGACTGATTGTTTCCACAACTTAGGTACAATGCCACAGGTCAGACACCAGTGAAAAAGAAAATGAAAAACTGGAAAGAGATTTTTAAAGCAGGATTTTATGAGCCAACCTAATATGCCGTCTGGCCCCACTTCTATGTTTATTTTAGCCCACCACAAACCTTTCTCCACTTCAGATAAACTGAACCCTATCACAGCAGAATTCCTGGTGTTTTTATAAAGCATCTCCTTTGCTTCTGCATTTTGGGTGCTGAAATCGCTTGCTTCAAATCTGGTCAAAAAAAGTTATTAACTTCATCTGCTAAAAGCTTCTGGTCTTTGTCAACTGGAAAGTTCACACTCTTTTTAGAACCCAGTCTTGTGATTGTTTGTAGGATTTTCCAAACCTGCTTTGGATTGTTATCATTAAACCACCTCTTGATTTTTTTCCCCATACATCCTTTTATGTAAAATTTGTTTTTCTTCTATGTTATTTTCTTGATGAGCATGTTGTTTTTCCAATACTAGTGCTTTAACCTCTTTAGTGATCCGTGGTTTACTGTTGGGTTAGAACTTGACAGTTTTTTCCTTAATGATCATTGATTCACAAAATTTCATATATTCACTTGCAGTGAAAGTGGCCTCATTCAGTGACTGTGACAAAGTCCGGATATCCCAGTCAGTACAGGAGTACGGTTCCACTATACTGTCCTTGCACCAATTTTGTGTTTTTCATATGGCTTGTTTTTCTTGTTTCAGTTTGTGTTTGTACTTTGGTATTAGGTGAACAACGACGTGGACAGATGCACCCAGGGCTGCTCTATGATGCAATAAGTAGACACTAGGAACGTTTCCATAACACTTATCTAGTGATTTGTCCCCTCTAGTATTAATATTCATGTACAAATGGTGATGTGGTAATACTGATTCCAGATTGCATAAATTAAAATCACCCATCACAAGTTTGAAAGAGCCAGGTGATTTGATTTCTAGTTTCTGAATAGTTTCATGAATCATTTCAGATGCAGCTCCCACATCAGCATGCGGCGGTATGTAAACTACTCGTGGTAAATAGTATGGGTAGTTTAATATTCAGCGTACAGATGTAATCTTTTACAATGATATTCTTGTATCACCTTTTGTTGTAAAGGCAGACTCCACTGCTTACCAGAAGCTGGATTTCTGTCTTGCGGTACACAATCAAATCCATCCACTTCAACAGCTGTACCTGAGTCGGTATTTTTAAACCAGGTCTCAGAAAAGCACATTAGACAACTTTCTCATTACTCGTGGAGGTATCACACAGATACTCTCCTCACCCGAGTTTCAAAGTTTTTAATTCATCCAGTATATTAGTAGTACATAGAGAGTAACTGGTAGTTGGTCTCAGTGAAAGCAGTGCGACCTGGCTGTAAAGGAACAGTACTGTCCATACACCTGGGGTTTCCTGCGCAGGTAGAGCATAAGTATTTCATTGGATTACAAAGGCGATAATGATCAAAATTAAAGAAAAACTTTCACAAATGTTATAAAGCATCTTTTAGAAATAAATAATTACGAACTATTAAAAGGAAATGATTTTACATGATTTAAGAACAAAAAAACAGGCACAAAACATGGAGAGATGCACTAAGAGGTCTGCTACAGAGCAGTGACTAGAGACCTATATTGAAAGGTACAGTGACATAGTGGCTAGTGCCACTGTTTCAGGAATTCAGCATCCTGGATTTGAATCCTGCACCCTGCCCAGAAGTAGTTTGAAAGTTCTCTCTTTATCTGCATGGGTGTCTCTTTGGTTTTCCTCCTACATCTTCAAAGACATATACAGTATATTAGGCTCAGTGGCAATTCCAACTTGGGCCCTGTGTGGGTGTGTTCATGACTGACCTCTCCCATGGGCCTTGCACCAGACATTGTTAGAATTGGCTCATAGCCCTCATGACCTTTAGATGAATTAAGTAGTGTTGTCCTTTTCAACACCAATATATCCAGATTCACGTCCATAGGGGTGTCGATTACTTGCAGCACTGGACACAAGGCAAGAAACAGACCTGAACAGGCTGCCAGTCCATTGCATGCCCCAAGCACAGACTCACATTCACACTCGGACTAATTCACAGTTGCTATTTCAGTCTATCTTGTATGTCCTTGATGATGTGGGAGAAATACCCAGGGTTCACCATAGGCTAAATATGATCATTCCACCCAAAAATTATGCAGACTTGGGATTCAAACTCAGAAAGAAGTCATAGAATATGACCTCCCTGGTGGGAAAGGAATCCAAACTAATGTGGGAGGTAGAGAGGTACCATCTAGATATAGTAAAGCTCACTTCAATGCACAGCATTTGCTCTGGAGCCAAACTCCTGGAGAGGGGCTGCACTTTATTCCATTCTGGAGTTGCCCAGGGTGAGAGACGTTGGGCAAATGAGGGCTTACTTATAGCCCCCAACCTTGGTGCATGTATGCTGGAAGCTAAACCCAGTGGATAAGATGGTTGTCTCCCAGTGACTTTGAGTCAGGGAAAGGGCTTTGACTCTTGTCTGTGCTTATGCACCTTTTTGGAGACCTTTGGGATGGCTAAGGGGGATGTGGGCTGGAAGATACTCCAACTGGAGGCTATGTTGTTCTACTGGGTGACTTTAATGCTCATATGGGCA
This sequence comes from Erpetoichthys calabaricus, assembly GCF_900747795.2. NCBI lineage: Eukaryota > Metazoa > Chordata > Cladistia > Polypteriformes > Polypteridae > Erpetoichthys > Erpetoichthys calabaricus. The sequence continues at coordinate 236,983,997 of NC_041394.2, forward strand.
ATGACAGGGAATCCTGGAAGGGTGTGATTTGGAAGAAATAACCTACTTAATCTGAACAAAAGCGGTGCTTTGTTATTGGACTTTTGTCCTAGCTACAATTTATCCATATCTAACACTATGGTTGAGCATAATGGTGTTCATAAGTGCATCTGGCACCAGAGTGCCTTAGGCTGTAGGTCAGTGATCCCACCAACATGGCTTCCTTTGAGAAAGCAGAGTCGGGACTAGGAGGAGGACTCACCCATCACTTGAGCTGAGGTTGTTAAGGAGGTTCGAAGGATGTGCTGATAGTATGTTGCCACACCCATCACACAACAAACCACTTGGATTGGGACATGAGTGCACCTCAGAACACACTAAAACAGTGTGAGGTTTTTTACGGTGGTTGGAGTGCCAATACTGCCACCAGCCCCCAAGTTTTCCCTCTAAGTTGGAGAACCTGCTTGCAGGGCTGGATGCAGATTAATGTCATACCCAGGATGAAGCAATTGCAGGTTAAGGGCCTTGTTTAAGGGCCCAACAGAATAGAGTCACTTCTGGCATTTATGGGATTAAAAACGGCAACCTTCTGATTGCCAGTGCAGATACCTAGCCACAGAGCCAACACTTCTTAGACTGCTTAGGTAGTTAAAAAAATCCTTGGTAGCAGGGCTCTGGTGGTGCATGATATTTTATTCTGAGTTCTGAAAAATTTAGATAATGTCCAGATTGGTAAACTGGGTGGTGTCCTTTTTTTAAGAAAGGGGACAAGAGGGTATGTTTCGGCTTTAATGGCATCACACTCCCCAGCCTCCCAGTCAAGGCCTATGGCAGGGCTCTGGAATGGGTTATCTGGCTCACCCATCACTTGAGCTGAGGTTACTGAAGAAGTTAAAAAAAAAAAAACTCCTCAGTGGCAGGGCTCTGGGGGTGAATGATATTTGCTCTGAGTTCTTAAAGACTCTTAATGTAGTTGGGCTGTCTAAGCTGACATGCCTCTTCATCATTTAGTGGAGATCTGGGACAGTGCCTCTGGATTGGCAAACTAGGGTGGTAGTCCATATTTTTAAGAAAGAGGACTGGAGGGTGTGTCTTGGCTTTAGCGGCCTCCCTGGCAAGGCCTATGCCAAAGTTCTGGAAAGGGGAATCTAGCTCTTGGTCATGTTTCACATTCAGGAGGAACAGTACAGATTTCTTCCCAGTCTGGATCAGTTTTTCACCCTCAAAAGGAGTCTGGAGGGTTCATGGAAGTAAGCCCAACTAGTCAACATGTGTTTTGTGAACTTGGAAAATGGCATACAACCATGTTCCTCAGGGTGTCCTATGTGGAGTTCTTTGAGAGTATGGGGTACCAGTCCTGCTGTTGTGAACTATTTGGTCTCCGTGTAACCAGCGTGAAAGCTTGGTTCACATTGTTGATTCCTGGTAGGTGTGCCCTTTGTAACTGATTCTACTCGTAATTTTTATGAAGAATTTCTCACGCAGCCAAGGAGTGGAGGGTGTCAAATTCAGTGACCTCCACATCATATCTCTAATTTTTTGCAGATGATCTGGTCCAGCTGGCGTCATTGAGCTGTGACCTTAGACATGCACAGGGGCAGTTTGCAGTTGACAGTGAAGTGGCCGAGATGAGGATCGGCACCTCCAAGTCTGAGGTCATGGTTCTCAGTCAGAAAAGGGTGGAGTGCCCTCACTGGTTTGGGGATAAGGTGTTGCCACAAGCAGAGGAGTTTAAGTATGTTGGGGTGTTTAAAGTTTATGAAATCAAATCTTGTTCACAAGGGTGGGAAAAAGAGAACAGGAGATTGACAGGTGGATTGGAGAAGCATCTGTAGTTATGAGGGCCTTGTCAGGGTGAAGAGGAAGCTGAGCTGAAATGTGAAGCTATCAATTTACTGGTTAATCTATGATCCTATCCTCAATTATGGTCACAAAATGTGAGTAGTGACCTAAATAACTAGATCAGTGGTTCTCAAACTGTGGGGCGGGCCCCCCTAGGGGGGCGCAAAGTAACAAAAAGAGGGGCACGAAGATGTGAAAAAAAGAAAACAAGAATCGAAAATGTGAAAAACACATCTATTGAAACCAAAACAAATTAACTGATACTACATTCTGATACTAGAAAAATAAATATAGAGTTAGATAAATGTCGATAAAAGTTAAGTAGATATAATAAAATATGCATCTATGATATATCATTAATTAAAAAAGAACAAATTGGTATTAGTGGGCTCCTTTCAAAAAAACATTAGTGGGGAGCGATTAAAACTGTTATGAAAACTCAGGTCGCAAATACTTAAAGGTTGAGAAACGCTGAACTAGATTGTGGATACAAGCAGCAGAAATGTCTGGGTTCACCCTTAGATATATTGTGAGGAGCGCAAATATTCAGGAGGAGCTCAAAGTTGAGCTGCTGCTCCTCTGCATCGAAAGGAGGCAGTTGAAGTGGTTTGGGCATCTGATTAGGATGCAAAACTGAACACCTCCCTGAGGAGGTGTTTTGGGCATGTCCCACCAGGAAGAGGCCCAAGACATGCTGGAGAAATTACATCTGTTGGCAGGCCTAGGAACACCTTGGTATCCCTCCAGAGGAGTTGGAGGAGGTGGCAGGAAAAAAGGGATATCTGGGTATTTGTTGTGTAGATTGATGCCCCTGCGACCCCATCTGGATAAGCATCAGAAAATGGATGGATGGATGGATAATGAGTTGGATAAAATATTCACATAAGTACAAGTTGTAAAAACCTATAAAATAAGTAGTTATATAATAGCACCAGCATGCAGTCACAGAAAGAAAATACAGGGTTATTAAAAAAATAAATAAGCAGTGCAACATGCAGAGCATTGGCTAATTGCCAGCAATCAAAAATGTGGTCAGAATAGGGAAAGACAGACCAACCCTATTGAAATGGGTGTGGGAGCTAAATGGCCACAAGCAACAACTGTAGTGTCACTTGAAAAAGCTGAATTGGGTGCAATAAAAGAAAAATGAGGCACCGTGAAAACAACAACTGTGGAAAATGAAAAAGCTAGCTGAAAAAGGTTGTGCTTGTTGTCATATTTATAGCAGCTATTTTAGACAGTTGAAATCATCTGGATGTTGTTAAACTTCCACGGTTCTTGCCCTGTAATACCTGTGGTAAGTATCTGGGACCCAAAGAAAAACCACTGGCAGCAAATTGCTGTCAGCATGGATAAGTCAGAGTGGAAAGGTGGATAATACCATCCCCTGATACTTCAGGAGGCATAATTTATAGCATGTGGAAAGACACAGATGGAAAACTGCAGGGAAAATTGGCAACCCAGCATTACAATACATTTGCCATTGCATCTCAGAAGGTGCTATGCAGTGGCAATTCGTGTCATGGCCAGAATAAAAAATGTTTAGTTACAGATTTCTTCAAAATGCAGTGTAAAATAAGGGTTGACAGTTATAAAAAAATATAGGATATATTAATGCAATCCATGATACTTACTATTAATTACTGAGTCAAAAGTGTTTTTAATTTGTCTTGTTATACGAGGTGATTGCACCTTTTCTCATCACTCTTGCTAATTAATAAGCATTATTTTTTGGTTCAGATGTAATTTATTTTCAATTCTAGTTTCAAATTCACCATAACTGACTATGAAGTAAACCCACAAACATAGTTTATTGGCAAGTTAGAAAACCTGATGTGCACGAGCCATGGTATTATGTAATATCTGTTAGAGAAAGAAATTTTTTTTTTCTTAAGAGGACATACACAAACACAAGTACTGTCTGTAGAAAGTCATCTCAGTGTATGAACACTGGTGAGCAAGTGACAGTCAGACAGTGAGGACAAGCTACAAATGGCCATAACTTATTTAAAGAAAAATCCAGCCTACTGGCCACTCTCCCAGCACATTCATGAGGCAAGCTCCTGGTGGAACAGGGGTGGTGCCAACACTGGGCCTAGGTGGGGGTGGGGGTACCACCCACTTTCCTCATTGGCCCACCCGATAGCTTAGCATTTTTTTTCCTCAAATGAAAATTAGCCTGTACTGCATACATGCATTTTAATGCATATTTCCATTGATTAAAATATCAGTTCCTTATAAACCTACACAGCAAAATAAGCAGTGTCAACTATATAACTAGAAATGTTCATTAAAAAGTATTTGAAAAGAGCATATATGAATGGTGATTATACAGTGTACGTGTGCACAGCAAGGTTTAGAAAATAAGAGTGACTTAAAATGTTGCCAATCACAGGTACACATAATATGTGACACTAACAGGAGTCTACCTATCAACTTGTAACTTACTGAAGTTACTTTAGCATTCCCATTGAGCTGCACATAATTGATTTGAATGATTTACTAAAAAGAGTTGTTCAAAAGGAACAAATCATTCATGAATCGGCCATCACTAGATTACTGTTGGGCTGTCTTATTGGAAGGAAATGTGTAAACAATGTCTTGACAAACAGTTGTTATGGGTTTTTTAGCAAAAGGAAACACACACAAGTGCAAAATGTGTCTGATATCGGCACTGAAAACTCCAGTGATGCCCCGATGTTAGCTGTGTTCACTTTAGTGATGGGTGTGCTACTAACACAACTACTGAGTGCACTGGAAAATCTACCCTCTCCTGTGGCCAAATGGCAAAGGATCAGCCAGGCCAGGGATATGTCTGATATCCATAAGCCACCAAATCAATTGGTATTAAGTTTCCAATTTCTGTTATTCCCAATTTTGTATAAGCAAAAAGCTCACATTTACAATGTCATATACTGACATCATATACCACATACTTCTAGCTATTTGAATCTATCAATATTGTGGCACTGACAACTAAATGACAAAATGTAAACAATATGGTGTCCTGAAAGAAGTGAACATCTATTGAACTATCTTGTTTAACACAAAATAATCATCATATGGATTATCCATGTTAAAAAAAATTAAAGAGAACTCAAGAAATAAAAATTCATGCCAAAAAATGACCATAAAAATAAACACAAAATGAAATAATAAAACATATCAAGGGCCACTGCAAAAACTGAATGCATATCAAGCCTAAGGGCACATTATGATCTGGATAAGTGACTAGCAGACAACTATCAAACCATGAAAAGGGAAATCCTAGTCACATCAAGTGCCACAGCTCACAAGTGAAGAGTTTGGAAGTATGATCGCATCTAGCCAATCCAAGGCCAAGTATTTGACCTATGGTCAAGAATTTCCAAGTGGTTACAGGAAAACATAAACAATGGGAAGTATACAGTGGAGCTGGTGGTAGTTGACCAATTATTACAGGCACTGCTGGTGGAAGATCTGATTGAGCTAACAGGCTGTCATCATGAGACACTGCAGAAAAGAAAAACCAGGAGGCATTTAACTTTGACAATATGGGCTAAATATCCAAACCAATCAGTCCATGAGTCACAGATTTCCTGGGTCAGAAACCTAGAGCGTCAACACTAGTACACTGCCAGCCCACAGACACTCAAATATGAGCTGCCAGGATTTATCATTCTTCACTGCCTTCACCTTGATGAACATATGGAAGGTGGCTGGACAGACGGTAAACCACACTGTGTGCTTGCTGTGTTTTTCCACATTGCATAATCCTTGTTTGGTTGAAATGATAAAAATTCTGCAGACAAACCTCATTCAAATATTCCATATTAAAACCATTGTTCATTTTTTCTATGCATTTTTTCATAACCACATATTTTCACTTTTATGTTTAGATTGCTCAAACAAAAAGAAAAATGTCATTGATTTTGATATCACATTTTTATATAGAAATGTTAGCAAATGCTAAGTCAACATTATGTTAAATAATACACTCATTTTACAATAAGATATTAGTCATTGTCTGATACTGTAAAGCTGCAAGCAGGGGTTTACATATTATACAACACTGCAAGTATTAATATGTACTTTTGAATCTTGTGGAGTTAATTGCATCTCATTTGCATATGTAGACAGCAAATTCTATTGTATAGTGTATTTTGTTCTATATGAGTTCCTTTCTCTTTTTTCTTATAATTCTTTACAGCGTAGTAATGGGAAACAAAAAACAAGACGTACTGCTCATTGGGAAGCTCTGATAAATGTCAATGATGCTAGAAAGGAATTGCTATCCAGATAAAGAATGACTTGTGTTTGCATTTCATTTTCAAAAGAAACAGTAAGTTCATAATCAAAATTTCTTCATAACAATTTAAAACTATTCAATATAAAACATTTAGAAGATTCTGAAGGGCTTAGTTCTTTGAATTATTATACAATGTTCATATGTTCTATTTCATAAAGTAAGACAACTTTTGCAAACTTGCTACCTCTAGTTCAGGGTCATGGTCAGGCTGAAACCTTTCACAGGAACAACAACAACACCAACATTTATTTATATAGAATCATCAAATACAAGACAGGAACTAGCCATATTTGGAATGCCACACTGTCATAGTGTCCATTCATGGAGTTTATCAATACTTGATGCATGTGTTTGGCATGCGGGAGGAAACCCACAAACACAAAGGGATACATCTACAAATTCCACATAGACAACAAGTGATGGTGGGTTTGAATCCAAAATGCTAGATCTATGAGGTAGAAGTGCTAATCACTGTACTGTCCTTCTACATTGCTTTAGAAAAAAGCCTCACTACTTTCCAGTGCCATTATCTGTCTTAGAAATTGAATTGTTCCAAAAGTTCATTGGCCTCTAAAATTATTGAATATGGCTTTTGGGGTTTTTGAGGCCAAAAATCTAGTGGTAATATTCATCAAATAAATTAAGGGAGCACTTGATCATTACAGTCTAACACCAAGTCAATGAAGCTTCAGGGATCTATCCAGTTAGGAAGCCGAAACAATTGTGAATCAACTTCACCTGCTTTGGTGCAAATGAAAGTGACAACAGGTGCACTGGAGAGGCAACAGCAAGACAATCCCCAAAAAGGGAATGGTTTTGAAGGTGGTGCCCATGGACAATTGCTCTCTCTGGTATAAAGGAGTGCTTCTTGACACACTTCTGCTGAATAATTTGTTGGCTGAAAAAGCCCAGTGTTAGTGTGTCAAAGAGATGATGTACAGCATTGTTCATAATGGTACTCAGTTTTGTTTTAATTCTTTCTGTTGCTACTCCAGGGAGTCCAGAATGTATCCCATAACTGATAGATAGATAGATAGATAGATAGATAGATAGATAGATAGATAGATAGATAGATAGATAGATAGATAGATAGATAGATAGATAGATAGATAGATAGATAGATACTTTATTAATCCCAAGGGGAAATTCACATACTCCAGTAGCACCTTACTGATACAAAAAAACAATATTAAATTAAAGATTGATATTAAATGCAGGTAAAAAACAGACAATAACTTTGTAATAACTTACAAATAACTGAGCCTTCCCTTTTAATTAGCTTGTTGATTCGGTGGGTGTCTCTTGAAGTGGTGTTACCAGTCCAGCACACCACAATGTAGAAATTCATACTGGCCATCACTGACTTACAGATGAGGAGAAGGATGTCACTGCCCACATTAATGGAATGCAGTCACGTGAGCCTGTTCTGCCAATTTGTATATAGTTCCTCTGTGTTCAGAGACCAGTCCAACCTGTCAATGATGTGGACGCCCAAGTACTTATAAGAGTGCACTGCCTCTACATCCACTCATGAATAGTAACTGGGTATAAAAGTTCTTTAGTGCAGCAAAAGTTAATAACCAATTCCTTGGTTTTATTGATGTTAAGTTGCAGACAACTGCACCAGGAAACAAAGTTCTCCACCTGACTCCTACACTGTTTCTCATCCCATTTTTAGATACACCTTATAAGTGCAGAAACATCTGAGAATTTCTGCAAGTGACGTGACCTGATATTATTATTCATAGTCTGAGGTGTCTAGAGTGAAGAGAACAGAAGACAGGACTGTTCCTTGTGGTGCTCCTGTGTTGCTCATGTGGTCTGCCTGACAGATAGTCCATTATCCAGGACACCATAAGCTCATGCATCTGCATATCTCTGAGTTTACCCCTTAGTAGGAATAGCTGGATGTTATTGAAGGTGCCTGAGAAATTGAAAAACATAATCCTTACAGTGCTGCCAGCTATGTCTAGGTGGATCAGTCTTCAGAAGGGTACAGTTAATATTAATGTATGCTATAATTTAACTACACTAACTATACTAATGTATACAGTATAATTACCACAGGGAAGAGTAAAGAAGAATGTTGAAAAAATACATTCACCTATTGGCAAAGTATTCAATAAGTAAAATGTTAAAACATAACATGACTTCACACAGTTATCTTTGATTGGCTTGAAAATATGAGTAACAAGATACTGCAATCATGGGCATTTTGTCAAAAAATTATGCAAAAATATTCAATACATACAAACAGTAAAGCAAAACGTATTAGTAAAGTAAGTATATTATGTGTGTGATTGCACCAACCATTGAGTGCAAACACAAACTCTTTGCAGAGGACTTTTCCATATTCCATAAACTTACTTTATCTCAAATGTTGAAATGCTGTAGCTACAATAAGAGCTGAATTTAAAATGGCTGCACTGTGCAGTGTCTCTATTGAATTGTTATCTTGATCTGCAGTAAGTAACAATACAAGGAAGGTAAAAAAATCTATATTTTGGCCAGGTAAATTAAAACAACTATTTCCAAATATTTACCACATTTCACTACATTCACAAACAAAAGGTATAATTTGACCCATTTCAAAACACAAAGGAAGTAATCTTCTTTTAATGAAATAATATTTTGTAGTGATAACTACATTCTTTACATAAACAAAGTGGTTGGACATTGTCATGGTATAATAATGTTTGTTTTTTTCACTCTCGAAAACACATATCATTTTTATTAATTGAAGAAAGACATAAAACGTAAAAGACAGGTATCCCCTATGAAAGCGTTATATTATTAGAAAATGAGATTTAATAGATAATATAATATTTAAGTTGCAGATTGCCACTGACAAATTGCAAAATTTAATTTTAGCAGGATATAATTTGATAAGAAAAAACATAGATGATGATTTCTTTTTGACTGCTCAAAGACCACCTTCATCTTGTTTGTTAGTTTGTTTTATTCAATGCAGCCATCTGCTCTGAATCCACAGCTTTAATTTTGCAATGTTGTCTGGGAGAGATCCCAGCAAAAAAACATCTTCCATAACTACTATCTCCTGAGGGGCCAATCAGTAAGCAGCTGCTTGAAATACTCCTTCTAGTTTGTGCAACTCCACCTTGCCTGTAAACGCCACTCTTTGATAAGCAGCCACCTGCCTTCTCTGCTATGGTACACTTCTCTTTCAGTCGCTCTGGGCTTTGCATCCAATCATATTTTCTCCTTGTATCTCACTACTGTGGCTCATTGTGCGCAAATTGTGCTGCACTCTACTGAGGGCAAGGGCAGCATATGTCTCCATAATTATGGAAGCAAAATGCATTGAATGTAGAAGAGCATGTAAGGGTCCTATTATGGTTAGGATTACCACCTCAATTAATATGACAGGAGCTGAATATTCTCTGTGCAGTCTAAAAGTGACCCAAAATTGTCCCAGTGTGTGTGTTAGACCTGTAATGTTATTATTGTCTCATTGTCAGCTTTAATACTGGCTTTCATATATTATCAGTTTAGCCTGGAAAAAAGATGTTCAGGTTAAAAAATTGAGATCTGTTAGTACCATATTCAGCTTAATATAATATTAATTCTATGATAAATTATTTTTAAGATGCTTCACACTATCATAATTGTAGACAGGGTGATTAACATACAGACCACTTCTTAGAATCCTACTAGATTAGATTTCAATCCAAGTTTCAAAGAGTACTTACCCTCTCTGCTGATTGCGCTGTACCAAAGAATATTGGTATAAAAGCTAGCCAGATGATGCACGTTGTGTACATGGTAAATCCAATAGGCTTAGCTTCATTGAATGTCTCTGGAACACCTCTTGTTTTTATGGCATAAACAGTGCATGTGACCATCAAAAGAATACTGTATCCAAGGGAACAGATTAGAGAAAGATCAGAAATGTCACATTTGAGAACCCCTCTGGCATTCTGAGGATCTGGTGTTCTTTGCTCCCCATAGTCTACTATGATATGAGGGGGATCCACAGCAAACCAGATCAATACACCCAGCAACTGAAAGGAGATGAGGCTGAATGTAATGACCAACTGGGAAGCAGGGCTTATAAATTTAGGTGCCGTGACTGATTTTTTGCCTTGCTCAAAAATGCGGTGGATCCTGTTAGTTTTTGTTAATAAGGCAGCATAACTAAAACACATGCCAAGTCCCAGGAAGATACGACGGAAGGAACACACAGCAGTGTCCGGGGCAGCAATCATTAAAAAAGTGATAGCATAACAAAGGAATATGCCAGTCAAAAGCACGTAGCTCAGTTCCCTCCCAGATGCCCTTACAATTGGAGTGTCATTGTATTTTACAAACGTCACAATTACAAAGGTGGTTCCAATGATTCCCAGCATAGATATAAAGACTGGTACCACTGCCCAAGGTGAGTGCCATTCCAGCTTGATAATGGGAATTGGCTGGCAGGTTGTGCGGTTCTCATTAGGCCTCTGATCATAAGGGCAAAGCTCACAGCTGAACTCATCCACTTGGTAATGATATCCTTCACAGCGCTCACAGTGCCAGCAGCATGGCACCCCCTTCACAGTCTTTTTTCTCTCTCCTGGTTTACATGGAACACTACAGACAGAGGCCGGAATGGAGGAATCCCCTGTCGTCCAATGCATTTCATTCATCTGTGGAAAATGAGAATGATAAATCAGTTTTCTTGCCTATCTTTTAATCAAAACCCAATTACAACCCACCATAAAAATCTGCTTCATTAGTACAAGCTGGATATTTTTCATTATGATTTGTGTTGTATCATGCAGATATGACAAGCATGTATGTTTTTTTTTTCTTTTTAATGTTCAAATTGATGACAGGTAAAGTTGAAATGTCTGCTATTTATTTTGTTAACCCGTGGCAGACTATCAATCCTGTAGCAATGATAAGTCACTCATGTTAAATATTAATGAAATAATGTTATAGTGACTCAGAGAACAGAACAAAAATTATATGAACATTTACATTAAACAAACAAAACAGATAACATGTAATACTTAACTTTGATTTGTTAGTGTTCGATCACTTGTAACTTGTGATTAGTGAAGTTTTTTTTATTAACAAAACTGTTTATACAATTATAAAGAAAATTGTTCACTTATGTATCAGTGCTGCAGTGGGTTGGCACCCTGCTCGGGATTGTTTCCTGCCTTGTGCCCTGTGTTGGCTGGGATTGGCTCCAGCAGACCCCCATGACCCTGTGTTCGGATTCAGCGGGTTGGAAAATGGATGGATGGATGGATATGTATCAGTGGAGCCACAACTTCAATAGATAGATAGATAGATAGATAGATAGATAGATAGATAGATAGATAGATAGATAGATAGATAGATAGATAGATAGATAGATAGATAGATAGATAGATAGATAGATAGATAGAATTTTATTTTTACCAAGGTGGGGAATTTAGCTTTTTATTGAAGCTCAATAAATAAATATTATAACCAACAACAACAACCCCCTCAAATACACACCAGAAGTAGTAAAAATAGTTTCTAACTTGTTTAAATATAAAAAGAACAGTCAAAGTCACACTGAGGCATTGCCAATGTGTATTGCCTTTGGTATGAAAGAGGTTCTTGATACACTTTTGCTGAATAATTCACTTGTCAAAGGTACTCATTGTTACTTTCTCAGTGCAAGGATGTGCAGCATTGTACATAATGCCACTCAGTTTCGTCTTCATTCTTTCCTTATCTGCTACCTCTACTGAGCTCATCTTTTTAATTAGTTTGTTCGACTGCAAAGTGTTTGGAGACAGACTAGCTGTGCTGGAAGATGGATATAGAAGAAATATTATCAGAATTGAAGGTCTCCCTGAAAACCATGACAGTCCAAGCCCAATGAAATCCATAGCTAAATTATTCTCTCAAATAACTGGAGAGGAATTTAAATCAAACACCAAGATATCAACAACTTAGTGCATATGTGGATCGAATGCCTCAAAACCTAGAAAGCCTTATTGCACGTTTTGACAAATTACAATCTGAAGTAAATCTGATGCCACTTCACAGACTGAAATAAGAGATTATACTTGAAAATAATTGCATTCGTATTTTCATTGATTTCTCGCCTTCAATAGCTGCTAAACATGCCGCATTTTATAGAATTAAACAGCACTTACGCAAAGCCGAAATCAGATACAGCCTCTTGTATCCTGCTAAACTGAGAATGGATATTAAAGGCGACTTCTACATTTTAGTTCTCCGGATGAAGCAGAAAAAAAGCTACGAAAATTGATCCCAACACTTTTTGAATTACAATCGTGAGTCACATCGTGTCCTGGCAAGTCATTTCCCATATTAAAGAAACACAGTCTTGTCAGGGGTGTGTTCTTGCTCCTACTCTGTTCAATGCTTGTATGGACTGGGTGTTGGGCAAGGTCGTGGGGTCCAACAGCTGTGGGGCATCTGTTGGTGATGAAAAATTCACGAATCTTGACTTTGCTGACGATGCTGTGATCTTCGCTGAGTCAATGGAGGCTCTGATCGGGGCACGTGAGAGACTGAGCGACGAGTCTGAGTGTCTGGGCTTGCGAGTGTCCTTGATAAAAACCAAGACCCAGGTCTTTAATGACCTCTTGGTCTCAGCCATCAGCAGTGTGTCTGTTTGCGGAGTGTCGACCTTGTTGAGAGGTTTACTTACCTTTGCAGTGACATTCATGTCTCTGGTGACTCTTCCTATGAGGTGTAGCAGTAGAGGACCCTATCGACCTCTTGAACCCTTAGGTACCACTCCAAACACCAGGTAAAAGTACAGTTATTATTTATTTTATAATAATAACATGCACAAAACACCCTCCACTCTACACTACTCATATAACACAATAATCAATAAACAATCACCAATCCTCCTCTCCCAGACACTTAGCCACCCTTCCTCCCAGCTCAGCTCACTCGTCTGAGGTTTCCTAGAGTCCTTTATAGTCCCTGACCCGGAAGTGGTTCCAGCCCTGCATTCCATGAGTCCTCATCATTTCCGGGTCAGATTAAAAGTCCTTTTCTTCAACCCGGAAGCACGTCATTCCTTCCGGGTTATAGGGCACGTAGCACTCTGTAAGCCTCCCTACAGCGGCTCCTGGTGGTCCCTATGGTATCCAGCAGGGTTGTTTATAAAAACTACAATGTCCGTAAGGCCCTGCTGGAATTTAGGGAACTTCCATTCTGCTGGGAGGGCTCCATCTGGCGGTCTGGAGGTGTGGACCGGAATATTTGGCCGGCCATCCCTCACAGAGGTCAGTAGACGGATTGGGAGAGCATGGTGGGTCATGAGGTCGCTGGAAAGGGATGTGTGGCACTCCCAATATTTATGCAAAAGGACAAAGGTATAAGTCCTTAGAGTCCTGGTGCTTCCTGTCTTGCTATATGGTTGCGAGACATGGACGCTATCCAGTGACCTGAGTCGAAGACTGGACTCCTTTGGTTACTGTGTCTCTCTGAAAAATCCTTGGGTACCGTTGGTTTGAATTTGTGTCAAATGAGCGGTTGCTCATGGAGTCCCCGAATGAGGCACATTACCTGCATTGTGAGGGAACATCAGTTACGGCACTACGGCCATGTGCCATGTTTCTCCGAGGGTGATCCGGCTCGTAAGATGCTCACTGATGGGGAACCCGAGTGGCTGGACCAGGCCAAGAGGTCGCCCATGTAACACCTGGCTGCGCGCAGATAGAGGGTCATTTGCGGAGGGTGGGACCTGGACCGCGTGTCTGCCTGGGGGGTTGCAAACCGGGGATCCCAAGTTGTTTCGTCGTGTAGTGGGTGCGGTAATGCACTGTACCAGTGCATGCTCCCCAACTTGACTTGACTTGAAGTCTCCTAAGAAAGAATAACAAAAAAACTCTGCCCTTTTCTTATATAGTTCTTCTGTGTTACGAGACCAGTCCAGTCTGTCATAGATGTGAACCTTCAAGTACATGTAGCAGTGCAACATCTCCACATTCACACTCTAAATAGTGACTGGGCATACATGGTCTTTGGCATGGGAAAAGTTAATAACCAGTTCCTTAGTTTTGCCGAGACAGGACTGTTCCTTGTGCTGCACCAGTGTTGCTCACATCCATATCAGAGACTGGTGTCTCACAAACTTCAGTCTTAACAAGGACACCACAGGCTCATCCACCTGCATATCTCTGAGCTTCCCCAATAACAGGAATGGCTGGATGGTACTGAAGGCACTGGAGAAATTTCGAAAACATAATCCTCACAGTGCTACAAGCTTGATCCATGAGCCTTGAGAAGCAGATAGATAACTGCATCTTCCACTTTGTCCTATAGACGAGCTGCGGTGGGTCCAAGAGATCTTTCACTAAAGGACTCATATACTCTAGGATCATTACTGAGGTTCTTTCAATGCCTGAATTTAGCACACATATGCATATACCGTATACTCAATAATCCAAATAAACCTAAGCAATCTGAGGCAATTGAATGTAAAAAAAGAGCTTAAAAGTTGCCAGAAATTAGGCCCATCTGAAAGGTGCCATTAGACTAAAGGTAGTACCCTTCTTAAGCACAAGGGCTACTTATCATAGAACATTCTCATAGCAGACCATTTAGACCATAGGGATTTTGATCTGCTAATTGTTTGTATATTGTCAATGATTATAATATACATTATTACTACATGGTTTGGTGAGACATTTATCTAAAGTGACTACAAGGATATATCATAACTGTTTACAGGTATTTTTGTTGTTTGGGAACCGCCAGGTTAACTGACCAGTTCAGGGTAGCACAATGAGGAAGGGGCAGAATGGATCCAATGACCTTGGGGTTTAAAGTACACTGCCTTACGCACTACACCACTCTGTCTACAGTAACACAAGGCTTTATTATGTCATACTACTAAAGCTGTATTTTTTTCACGAAAAATTATTCAATAATGTATCTTTATACTGCATAATCATTTTTCAGTGCTAGCTCACTTAGTACCCTGGAATTTAATTTTACATTGTACTATCTTTTGTCAAAGCAGATGTATTGGTACAGATTTAAACACTGAACACATGGTCTTAAAATTGCAAATTAGGAGCAACAGCAAATTCAGAGTAACTTTAAGGGTTAGATAAAATATCGACCTGACAGAAATGAGCTATGCTAACGCAGAAAACATTTCTGAAATGAGACCAGAAATCTGTTTAACAAGAAGAATTTTAAGTGTCAGAATTGTTGAGAACTCTCCTTAAATGACCTAATGGATCATTTTAAATGAGAGTTACAGAGATTTTTATTTATCTTGAACGAGTGTATCAAAAGAATGATCAGTCATAGCTGAATCATTACACAAGGAACTGAGATTGGTAACGAAGATATAACTCAAAGTCATGAAACAAAGTCAAATCCAAATTAACTTTAGTTCTTCAGCAAATTAACTTAAATCTCTTATAGTCTTTCCTGTATTGCATCAAAGTTCAGATGTCCTTTAGACTCTATAGCAATTTACTATAAAATGTCCACAATGATGCCAGGCATCACACAGCATGCCAAGCAAGACACAACATCCTCTATTTAATTCTGTGTGTTTGAGAGTGTTGGTTGTTGTTGTTTGATATATTATTTCTACATTTCTTGAGCTTCTGTAAAATCTAAATTCACCCTTGGGACAAATAAAGAACTTTCTATCTACCTATGTAACCAAGTTCAACATAATAGTGGGAATCTTGTTCTAATGTACCATCGTAACAATCACAAACCTGATATGAAGAAAATTAAATAAGACTAAATCAGCATTAGTCAGATTCTTTATTTGACAGCATTGATGCCTTCTTTTACTTTTTAATCTGTTTGTACATTTTGAGGCATTCACATGCTATGATGTACTAGGAACTCATAATACACATTTTATTAATGTTAATATATGAAAATATTGGAAGTATTTTAATCATTTAAGCTTTTGTGTTCTCTGCTTTTAAAAAGGGGATTAAGAAGGCATGTTTAGTCATCAAGGTATCACATTCAACAGCCGTTATGAGAAAGACATTGAAGCAATACCAGAATGGAGAGTCTCTGGCTAATAATCGAACATCAGATCTTGGAGTAATAATGTGGATTCTGCCCTGGTTGTGAAACAGGCTTCTTGTGCTTGCACAGATTTTTGAGGGTTAGTGGTAGTTTGCCAAGCACATCTACACATATATTGTAGAGGGTATCTTATGGAAAGTGTATAGCAGAGCAATTGCTCCATGACATTTGATCCATAAATGTGCAAAGGAAGGTGAATTTTATGTAATTTCTGTGCATAGTGAGTGTAAGACATCATGAAGGATATCTATTGTCTCTGTTCCTGTTCATGATTTTTATAGACAGGATATCAAAGCACAGCTAGGACTTGAAAAGTATTTAGTTTAGAGATCTGAGGGTGGTGTCTCTTGTATTTGTGGATGATGATGGCCTTATCACTTTATCGCACTGCTATCTAACATATGCACAAGTTGCAGCTGACTAAATCTGAGTCTCTGCTTTTTCTTCTAGAAAATAGTAATTTCCTCTCTTTGGTTTAGTATGAAGCAACTGGCTAAGGCGCTGGAGGAGTTTTGTTATCTTGGTGCATTCTACCTAAGTGAAGGGTAATCTGACCGTAATATCGACCAGTGAATAAGTGCAACAGATGTAGTTTTGCAGACTGTGCGTCTTGAACGAGAATCAAGCCTTTTGATAGCAACAGCTTAGTTATTGTGCATTTTAATAAAATATCAATTGAAGCTGTAAATCTGTAAATAATCAGTAATAAGAATGGGTTAGCGATACAAAATAAAGATAATAATAAAGAAACATCAATGTTTTTGATACTTTTAATGAAGCTGATTTTACATTATTGATTAAAATATGACAAGGAAGCAGTAAAGAATATTTTTCCTCAATTTTGTTCTCTTTCAATAGTGTTATCCTGAGTTCTTTTTTTCTTCTTTTTAAAACACAATTCTAATATAACGCTGACAGGCTTACCGCCTCTGCATGTACCTCCTCTGAGAGATGGCTTGGAAACAAAATGTCAAGGTGATGAAACTGTTACTTTGCATGCACACCCATTCGTGAAGACACATTATCTTTGTATAAGCAGAAACATTTCAATGTCATTTTACCCTTCATTTCATACTGTGCAGTACCATATTTTATATTTGCTTTTTAGTTGGTTCAGTTAGATTTTAATAATTCATATGCAAACTTTTCAAACAAGTGAATTACTTTATAAGTTGAATGAAAATCATATACACATCAACAACAAACAGATATAGGGCACCCATAATTATCAAAACAATCAACATTTTAATTTTCATTTTTTTATGAATATATTCTCATATGTATATTTTTATGCATTAGCATAATTTTAATAAAAAGAAGCTAGCCTATTTTGTCATTTATTACCTGTTTTACCTATTCATTGGATTTTACTACTTCCAGAAATATATTGATAAATTATTTAGTAAATGCATACATAAATGTACATCTTGAGCAGTAATATAAATGGTTTATGTTTATAAAGTCTACAGAGACTAGAGCTTACTGAGATAATATTCATCATATCAAACTTTAAACAGATTTGCGCCTGTGGTGTTTTTCAGTGATGTTGCAACACCAATAGGATCCAGTAATTCTATCAATTCCCATGACATTGCTGGTGAGACTTGGCAGAAAACAGGACATGTTTCAGAACTTCTTCTGTTGCATGGATTTTGCAACATTATCAGAAAAGTGGAAATTGTATTTTTGTAAAATTCCCATAAGTTGTAACTTAATAATGCATTATTGTAATGCTGCGGAACTTTTGTGCTAACCTTTAAATATGAGCCCTTTTATGCATTTGATATTATTGTCCTTTTATCGGTTTAGACTGAAATGTTTCCAATGATCACAGTTTAAAGAAGAAATGCTGAAGAGCCCTTAGGCTTTTAAAGAGTATTCCTGATTTCACTCCTACAATCATAATGTATTTAGACACTATGATTGTCTACAACATGTCAGTATGTTTTTTCTCCTTCTACTTCAGCAGAAGCACTTCTTAAACACATTATAGCTTAATGTTAACAGTAGTAAAAATGCAATTGCTCTCTCAAAGTCTACTTAAGAATAGAAACTGTGTATTTTGTATAGGAAATATGCTTTTAAATAATGTTAGCAACAGGTAATTGTACTGTGAATGTTTCACTGCTGTAGTTGAGCTCTCTGCTCTGCTGTATAGCTCCTGCTTCAAAGTTCTGCTGGATGAACAAATACAGCAAACATGTGTGGTTGCTTGGAAAAAGAATAATGAAACTCTAACTAACAAAAAAAATCAATCTTTTACATTGTTCTTAAACTTTTGTAAAATATTTGTCTCACGTTTAAATGAAGCTGATCAGTCCAATGTCCAATTATCTTGTATTCTGTTGTTGATCTGTTGGTGCTTTGATACTGGAAAATGTCATAGCGCCCAGGAGCATCACCATTCTCATTGAAAATGACTGGAGTTCCTGCACTTCCTAATTATTGAAAGAAATTAAGGAAAAAAGTATTGTTAGATATATTGAAAGTTTAAACAACAAATACTTTTATTAGAGGTGGTGGTACTGCCTTATGATATTTAACATTTCTCTCTACCTGAATGTGATATCTTCCTACAAACTAAATCACCCATCTATTATTAACATAACATAACATTACCTAAACAACTTAACCAATTTCAGAGTCATAGGGGCCAAAGTGTGTCCTGGCAGAGACAACCCCCACGTAGGATGTTCATCCTACATAGGACACACTCATGCCCACCTCCATATTAGCCTACATCCAGTAAGTTTAGATATGCCAATTAACCTATCCAGTACATGTTTTAAGTGCAGGAGGAGAACCCATGCATCATTGAGGAGAACACGCAAAATACCAAACAAGCAGTGTCTGGCCAGGATTTGGAACCAAAAACACTGAAGGTCTGAAGAGCTAACCGCTAACTAATGCACTAACATGATGTCTGCAAACTGCAAATTTCAGAACTATCTCAATGAGACATTAATAACACTGAACTTTCTGTTGGTGACAATTTTAAGTTATTAGATAATACTGAACTAGAAGAACATCTATTTTAACTTTTAAACATAAAGAATGACAGAGTCTCCCTTGGGTGTTTTGGAATACCTGCAAAACACAAAGACAGACTACAAATGAAAGGCCAGATAAAAAATAAAATCATTCTGCCCCATTATTTTGACTTTGCAATACATTCTTTCTCCCTAAGTTTTGAGCTAATTGGCCCACTTCCTCACCTCGTTTTTCTTACCCGTACAATCCGGGGCCCTCAGGCACACAATTAAATGTTACAAAATGTATAGTTTCATTGGTAACTCTGTGGGACGGCATATTACCTGTAGAAAGAAATCAGCCAAATGTCTGAGGCCACCATTCACAGCTGCCTCCTGCTAGACCCTGTACTGTAATCGCTGATAAAAGAGACTAAATCAGTGAATTGCTGCTAAACCTCTTTCTCTCACCATTCATCTAGAAACAACTACTGATTTTCTCCTATCACTGCTTTACCTTCTTAGGGGTGTAAATTTAAGATCTTCTTCTTCTTCTTTCGGCTGCTCCTGTTAGGACTTGCCACAGCAGATCATCTTCTTCCATATCTTTCTGTCCTCTGCATCTTGTTCTGTTACACCAATTACCTGCATGTCCTCTCTCATCACATCCATAAACCTCCTCTTAGGCTTTCCTCTTTTTCTCTTGCCTGGCAGCTCTATTCTTAGCATCCTCACTATCTCGCCTCTCTGACTTTGTCTCCAAACTGTCCAACCTGAGATGACCCTCTAATGTACTTATTTCTAATCCTATCCATCCTCATCATACCCAATGCAAATCTTAGCATCTTTAACTCTGCTACCTCCAGCTCTGTCTCATGCTTTCTGGTTTGTGCCACCGTCTCCAACCCATATAACATAGCTGGTCTCACCACCATCCTGTAGACCTACCCTTGCACTCTTGCTGATACCTGTCTTTCACAATGACTCAACATAAAGTTTTGAAGTCAATGTTATCTACAAGACTTCTAATGTGGGAACCTTAATAGATGCAAGACCTAGAATGTACGAACTTTTGATGCAAATTTGCTTATGTTTAAATCACTGTGACTCTCTCTATTTCTAAAGGTACTTGAAATTACACTTTCAAGGGACTGGCAAAATATAGTGGTCTATTCCTGTAACAGTCATCAACACAAACCTATCAATGAGTATGACAGTTCTCTCAAAAACACCTGGGTAAATTGGCACTTTCTGAATTTCATCTTTTTGGCCAATCTGTTGCCTGTATGCACAAATTGGCCCAACAAAGTATCTTCTAAAACTTATGCTTGTTGTACATTTTTTTCAAGGCATTAATGCATATAATTTCTATGCAATACTCTTTAATTCTGCAAGAACCTGATGACGTGTTTTCCTTTTACTCTGCTAGCTGTTTCTTTTTGCACTCCACATGTAGTGCAGGACACAACCTCACAACCCTGCCCCAGACAGATGAACTTGTGGTATGAATGCTGCTTGTGTAAGCAGATTAAGGGAGCAGTGTTAACAAAAACAAAAGATATGGGTGTGTGTCCAAATGCCAATATTACACAAGTGCAGCATAGAATAGGCAAATGAAAAAATTCTGCTGCACAAATTAAATATTATAAGCAACACAATCTCATCATCATACAGTAAGTATTCATTCGCAATCTTGCTGCTAACATACATACCTCTGAGTATTAACCAGAGATAGGGAAATATGTTTGAATATACTGATAATAAAATCCACACATTTTCTGCTTGTGTAATTGTTGTACAATTGCCATTTTTGATGTTGTTAGCAATGTCATCTTAGTGTGCTCTCAAATAATGTTGTAGAATTGATGCCTTAGATACGTGGTGCTTGAATTATTGTTTTTAATATGTTAAAACATTGAAACAGAGCAAGCAAATTAACTTTGAATTTTTTTTTTCTCATCAACAACAATGAAAAATAATGTCATGTAAAGTTTTCTTCCTTTTTTTAATTCTTGTGTTTATTTGAAGGGGGCTGTTGTTGTTTGCTATAATATTTTGTGAGGTTCTGTAAAAGGCTAAATTTCTCTCTTGGGCCAACAAATGTTCTCTCTATCATCTTTTAAAATTATGTGCTATGCCAAAAAATATTAATCTGGCTCCTGAAGTACCACAATGGTGGAGGTTCTCTACAGTCAAGCTCTTAACTTAAAGTTTCTTAACTTTGGGTGGTCCAGATCTAATTATGCAACTTATGACAACCATCTCCCCGCCATTTTGGAATGCGGGGCAGGTGCTGCCATCTATCAGCAACAAAAAGAATTTTACGTGAAATCTCTATGTGCAGGGCAGGTGCTGTGAATTCTCTACGTAATAAATAGCGCAATGAAAATTGCATAATTAGATCTGGACCACCCTATATAACGCGAGTACCACAAAAACAAGATATAACACCAAAGAAAAATGGAAAAAAGTGGAAAAGCATTTGCTATGAGAGGGTTTATAAAATAAAAATGTCTTTCATTGGCTGCCTTGTGCCCTAAAAAGCTAGCATTTCAAAATTTTGCTTAACTTGAAATTAATGTTCACTTCAAAATGCTAAATATCTATTTTAGCAAAACTGAGAAAAAATGAGTCTCTTGTTCTGATCAAACTCAGTGGAGCATACTGGCTTTTATTAGTTCACTAAATCCATATTGAAATATTCTAGTTTCAAAAATAAATCTAAGAAATGTTATTTATTTATTAATGCCACATTTCCACATAAGCAAAAAAATGCAATTAATACATTTGGAAAATTAAATACACTAAATTATAATATAATAAATTCAATAAAATACTAAGAAAAATGCACTTAAAATAACAACTCAAAGAAAAAGACAAGCAGGAGGCACAAGTAAATAAACCTTTAAAAACACACAGCAAAGAATGACACAAAGACACTGTATAGCAGTTCCACAAAAAAACATGAAAACACTAACCAGACATCTACTGCAACCTGCCACTTTTAGGTTTCAGTCCCTTCTTACATTGGCTGATGGTATTAAGACCAAGCACAACAGATAAAAGCTCCCAGATAACAGTTTGTGATGGATGATATGGATAGATGGGTGTCACTGCCAGGATGGCTGATATTCTCTTTCCTGTTTGGGAAGCCAGTGTAATATAAGGACAGTGCGAGATTGCCTCCTGGGTTGATGTGTTCCAACAGCATGCTGGGTGTCAGTATCCTTTTAATGTAGGCCACATTTGGACACATGCAGTAATGCATGGGGCTTGTAGTACCAGTGGGCAGCACTTTTGATGTCCTTATGTGCCACTGGAGGAAGATATCAGGAGGAGGCAACCCTGTGATGTGGACATTCTGCCTGACCAAGAAGTGCTTCCTGGCTACGGTGCTGATGTGCTGGAATTACTGCCAAAGTCTGGTTTGAAAAGAAGCAGCTCCAACTTAGATAGTCAGAGCTGGAAGTATAGTAAGAGTAAAACTCACAAGTTAACAATAAATGAATCATTTATTAAAAGTAACAAAACACTCGGCTAACACTGCAAACAGTAAAATATAACACTGCCATTCTGGATTAGATGTTGTTTAGCAGAATGTATATATTAGTTTGTACAAAAAGATAAATAATGCTTATTATAAATGTGCTTTTACGTATGCATTCTAAAAAGAAAGTATACATAGTAGGTTATGATATTTCCTTAAAATATTAATTTAGTTTAACATGGGGGCCTCGATTGACGATCTTTCTATTCCAGTGATTCTAGAAATTTGAATATGATGTTTATTAAGTTTTGCAGTTAAACTCTTCATATACTAAAAGTTGCCACATTAAAATATGCCATAGGATATGAGAATTCAAAGTAGAATACTTCCATGAGTGTGAAAATGAGTGCTGGCAGTGTTTTGACATACTTTTCAAATAAATTAATGATTAGTTATTCAGCATGCTCAAATGTTTTAATGAACAAAACAAGTTTAAATTATCTAGGTGTAATTAGATGTTAAAATTATTTACTGTAGGTGTATAGGTAGTTCAGTATGGATTTGGACAAAATCTGGGTTTAAACTGCCAAGATGGAAGCCATCCAGAAACAGACAGGGCTAGATAGATGTTTCCTGAGGCATCTCAGAACCTTTGGCATGATACATTTCTGCATGTTTTTCAACAGTGTATGAATACAAGTATGCTCTTTTATACTGCTGTTTATTGGAACAGTAGCATAAGAACATAGTAAGAGCAAAACTCACAAGTTTACAATAAATGAATCATTTATTAAAGTAACAAAACACTCAGCTAACACTGCAAACAGTAAAATATAACACTGCCATGCTGGATTTTTGGAAGGTGTTCTTTAGCTGAATGTATATAGTAGTTTGGACAAAAAGATAAATAATCAAGTAAATAAATAAACAAGTATGCTCTTTTATGCTGTTGTAAATTGGAGCAGTAGCATAAGAACCATACATGGTAAAATAAGGTATTAAACACTAAAAGTAGATCTGCCTCAATATCAATGGTGGCTGGTAGTCTTTCAAACAGGGGTAGCACATTTTAGGCCCACATCATAAAATTAGTCAATTATTATATGATATTATTTAGGAGTAATGTTATGAGTTATTTATGTAAATTCTGCCCTCCTTTCTTTTTGTAGAAAACGGTCTGGGACCCAGTCATAGCAATTGGGAGTCTTTTCCAGAGATCTGACCAGCATCCTGTCACTGGCCAGAAGAGCAAGTTTGCTTTAATGGTTTTGGTCCACTTTGTTGTTGCTGTACGACTTAAGCAGAAGAAGCTCCTCTCTACACCTGCTGATGTAACTCCAATTGTTGCCACTAAAGACAATAGCTTGTATAGCTGAGACATTGCACTATCCAACTCCATGTCTTTAAGAAAACATCAAGAAATCACGGACTGGGCATGAGGTGGCACAAACCCTGAAAACGAAAGATGCAGTAATATGGGTGTTCTGCTGTTGCTCTTTCAACAAAGTAATAAACACAGGGCAGTAGCCTACATTGTTCAGTGACAGCAGCACTTGTGCAGTCATTACTTTTCCCACCGCATTGTTTACATCAGTTAGTCATCATCAAAGCTGTTTTCTTAATTTCCAGCTTCACTTTCACATTAATCAAACAGAAGCAATATACAGTATATAGCAGTTGTTGCATTAAGATGATTTGAGAGTGATCAGTGGCTTCGTCTTCTCAATCCCCTAAGAATTAGAACTAGATAGATTAAGCAATTCATTTCCTTCTAATGAATGCCAGCTGAAAGCTTTCTACTTTAGTCTAACGTAGCCTTACTAGAGCTGCTGATTAGGCTGTTCATATTGCAATAAACTTTCTTAGCTATTTTTCTTAAATAAAGGGGCGACAATCATAATCAGCTGTTATTGACGCTTTTTCATTCTGTTTTTCTTCTGAAGCAAATGCTCGTTTGGTTATGTACTTTCTGATGCAATATTACACTTTAAACTTGTGTAAATGATTTAAGCCTGTCCTCAGGGAAGCCTGATACCATACATGAGAATAAAATGAATTTATTTGATTACATGAAACAGAAAATGGACAGCATGGTGGTCTTTTGGTTACCGCTACTCAAGAAGACTGATTTTATATCCTAGGCTCAGTCATTGTCTGTTCAAGGTGTGCAGATCCCCTTTATTTCTAAATCCATGAAACTCTGATTTTCCTCACACATCTCACAGACGTGAAGGTTATGTGACTCTAAACTGGCTAGCGTGAATAACTGATTGTGCCCTGTGAATCACTGATGCCATAGCAAATGCTGGCTTTTACCTTGTGCCCAATGTCACTCTCTGCCACTGTAAATCTGAATTAAGGTATGTAACAGTTCATAAAACAAGCCCGTTTACAACAAAACTGATTCTTGTGTCTGGGGCACAGTGAAAACTTGATTCCATTACAGTTCTTAATAGTGTGTCATTATCTTCTAAAAAGCAGAAATAATGATTTCCTATGTTTATATTAGCCTTCATTTTGATGACTGCAGTTTTATTCACTATAGTCTCTGCACCCTTAGGACTAATAATGGTATTTGCAAAAGTACAGGAACACAAACAATAGAAAGATTGTACATTGTATATTTAAACAACAACATTGTCAAGTACCAGTGCACAAATAGCAATGCACATTTTGAAGAAAACAGAGCAAAGAGTACATTCAGTGTTCTACTGAGCAGTGGAGAATCATTAAGTTAGTAGATGACTAAATCTTCACTATAGCTTTGACAAACTGACAAGTGAATTTTCAGCACAGCCACGAGAGACCTATAGGCCTGAGTGCTTGGATCTACAAGTGAATGATTTTGGTAGTTCCTGGAATAGCTCTGATGCTATCGTTCTCTTAAGGAACAAGATTAATGCTGGATTGTTTATGCATTAGTCTATTCATTTATTGGCTACACCAATTCAGAATCACAGATGAGAGGAAGAGCTTGTCCCAACAGTACTTGGTGCAAAGCAGTACCCAATTCTGCACAGAACTCTGGTTCACTGCATTTCATATTCATGTACACAGCCACAGTGGGGCAATTTATAATTACTTTAACCAACTTGTCTTTGGGATGTGGGAGTGAAAATTGGAGTGCCCAGACAGAAACCTATGCAAATACAACAAGGACATACAGTACAAAAGCAATGCAGATGGAAACCAGGCTGGAGTTAGAACCCAGTTTCTTGGAACTGGAAGGCATTAATGCTAAGCACTGCATCACTATAATGCTCAGCACTAACCAGCACTTAGAATTTGAGTCATCAAAAAATATTTGAGTAATCTTTAGCATGCTGTGACAATTTTTTCTTGTTGATAGGGGTGTCTTTTCTCCCTTCCCTATTCTTTTGATGAGGATGACAAAATGAAGTTATTCAAAAAACATGGCCTCTGTATTCACCAGTTTTGAATCCATTCATGCATTAATGAGAGGTCTTGCCACAGAATGTAAGACTATCTTTAGCACCACTTCAATGCCTACAAGCTGCACTGGTAACTAATGGTGGCTCAACAATGCTTTTAAGTGACCTCATATTGATATTTTCAATTTATGGTTATTACCTGTATAATCCAGCTGGCTCAAAATACTACTGAAAGAGTCCTGACACACAGCATATGAAAATAAACCCTTTAATGTGTTGACTATTTTTCATCGAATGGAAAGAATGAATCAACTCAGGGCTGGTACCAGCCCATTACAGGACAAAATAAAAAGAAATGTTTATTTTTTAAAAATAGAAAATTGAACAAATAAAAGTAACAAGAATTGTGTAAAACACAAGTTCTAATACCATTAGACTAGAACATCCAGAAGGAAACCAAAATCATTCCCCAAAAAGGGGAAAACTCCATACAGTGACATAGTAAGTCAAACCCAAGGGCTGTGAAGCTGCAGTGCTAACCATTGCAATGACATGTCAACTGCCATTCATTTTTGGTTAAATTATTTATAAAATAGCTGGAATAATAGAAACAACATTTGAAAAATCATACAGTTAACTTTTTTGAACTTGGAACTATCCTTAGGGGCTTGGGCAAATGATAAATCTGTAAGTTTGTACAGTTAACATTATGGAGCAATTGAAGCTGATCATTGGTTATTACCGTAATATTATTCAAGTCTATTCTTATTTCAAATTAATTCAAGCAAAATAAAGTTTTTTTTTTTTTTTTTTTTTTAAACTCAGTGTTTTCTTTGAACTTCTCAGTTTCTATGGTTGTATTTAAAGTCTTCATTTAGGCATGGTCGATGCTTCAGTATTTTGCCTTTTTAAAAAAAATAAAATGCATTTAATGGCAACAGATCTGTGTTTGAGAAATATTTGGAAACAGCATCTAATATGATTTTTTCTGGACACAAATGAATACCATATGGTTATCACTCTGAGATCCTCTATGCGTCAGTCATTTTTATTGCAATCAACAACAACTAAGCAACAGGGGAATTACCCTTATTATGGAGCTAAGGTCAATAAGAATTAAATTTAACATAAAATTACTTAGCATTCTCAAAATGACTTTATCTAATTCAGGTAATGTGAGAGGTTTGGAGCTCATCCAGGCAACAACTGAGCAAAACATAAACCAGACTTGGATGGGGTGCTGTTTCATCACAGGGCTCAGTCATGCACACCTACACATCACATGGGGCCAACTTACAAAACCAATTCAACTAACATTCACATCTTTGGTAGGAACACTAGAGTACACAAAAAAAATCATAGGCAGACATGGGAATAACATGAAATTCTATACAGACAGTGACTGGTCACAGAAGTCAAACCCAGAATACTGGATTCATGAGGCAAACGTGCTATCAATTTGCCACTATGCTGTCAGCTCTAGTTTTAGATATTTTTAAAACACATTAGCTGACTGTATAGGTTATAATATGCTACAGTAAACGCTGGGTAACACTTTTTTATATATTACGTTTTAATGACTAATGAGATAAATAAAATACAACAACAAACTAATTACATAAATATCATTTTTATTTTGATGAGAATGCAAAGAATCTCTTGCTGAGATTCAGAAAAAACAAATGCATACAAATTAACATTGCATTATTTTCTATTGCTTTGATATAACATATATGATTTAAACTCTTGATCATTAAAGGTCTTACTTGGTCAGGCCATGTAAGCCTTTTTTAGAATAAACTGAATACACGTTTTAACAGACCTATTATTAATTACTTTGTTATTGCTAAAAAATCTCAAATTCAAGTTTATTGTCATACACACAGAATACAGGCAGCCAAGCAGGTCTTGCAATTTCATGGAAACCTTATTGAAGAGTGGGAAGATACTGCTAGAGAAATGGGAGTCTGGGTTTCCCAGGTCAGCGTTCTTCTACTGCAATCCTCACCAGATTAAATATTAGTTGGAAATGGATCAATAGTGGGACTTTAAAGCAAATACATTGTTTTTCCTTAGTTAATCTGTAAACAATATAAAAAATATATATTACTTTGAAAAGATTGGGTAAAAGTGCTGTGGGATGTTAAATCCAAAACACTAGTAACCCTTGTTAGTGCCCAGTCAATGTGGAGCACGGTCTATTAATTTGCAGCAAGAGAAGGTATTTGATAAATTAGAATGCTTGTAATTGCCTTTTAATACATCTTCAAAAGACTAATTAGTTTACACCAAAAAGCTATATTCCCTGAAAGCAGAGATAAGCTTTTACAAAGATATTGTCCCGCTATGGATATTAAACAAAGAAATTTCATTGTGGCAACAACTTGCTTCTTAATTAAAGCATTTGTATTGAATAATACATTTTCAGATATAAACTAAGTAGATGTCTCTTTCAACTATTCAGTTTAGAAAATAATTAAATTAACCAGTATCAAAATATTAGGTCTTGAATTAAGAAGCATTGTTACAATATTTAATAATGTAGCTCAATAGAATCAAAGCTGCCATACACTGACATTACACCATTAATTTTAAATAAGCTGACAGTACATATGCATTTAAAATATGCAAAAAAAGTCGTAGTTGAAAAAACAGACATTATGAAAGAGTTGGAATGAAGTATTAATGAAACATAACTAAGACTTATTTATCTTTTTAAAATCATTTTAAAATATATAGTGACAATATTTTTTATTAAATTTATCCGAAAAAGGACCTAGGGTTAAAATGGGTCTCAGTTTCTCCTTGTCTCATAAAAACTGGTTAAACATTGCTGCTGCCAAGAAGAATATCTGCAGTGTAGGTTTATGTACATGTGATACACAATGAACTCTATCAAAACTAAAAAACGTAAAGAAATATATTACAAAGCATCTGTTTTCTTATCAACAGTAACTCTGAAAATGTTAAGAAATCCAATGGAAACTGTAAAGCAGCTCTAAATTACTAAATTTGCTCCAGCATCATGACTAAACGTTTTCATTCAATTCAGAAGAACATGTGCCACAAATGTATTATGTTTTTTGTACCAACCACACTTGCTTCACAGCACATCTGGTGGTTGGTGACTGTTTGCAATCAGTGGGTGGCAGAATATCCACAGAATGTAGTGCTGTTCTGACAGTCATGACAAGTCAGACACCTTGTGATGAAAAAATGCCTTTGAGGCAACTATCCATATCGATACCAGAGTCTACAATTTCCACATCATCTAATTGATTGTTACTTTCTTGATCACTGTCATTATCATCTAAATATTCATCTCACAACAAATCTAGTTGTTTCAAAACATCAGCAGCTTTATACCTGTTTCACGACAACATACCTTTATAACACTGTGTTCCACAAGCTGTTACGTCCACAAAGAAAAAAAAGAATTCTATGGTTATCCACTAGTGGGTAGCACTATAGTAGATACCTGAGATGCAGCCATAGAGATCACCAGCGTACCGGCTGCATGTATAGTGCCTGTATACTGAGGTATGAGTTAAATTGTACACCTCACCTTGATAGTCTCTCAGTTAACTTGTACCTCGCTTTCAAAGAGTTAAAACTTCTACTGTTCCCATTATACAGGCTACCCAAGAAGAGAAAGACAATGGCAAATATTTAATAACAGCCAATCACAGCTGGCGACATGGTGCATGTTGGTTGGACATGCAAGTAAGAATTTCACTGTATTCTGTATGCATGACAATACTATTACTGCTGCTAGTAGTATGTTCATTGTATTAATCTCTCTAAAGGTTTGTAGTATTATATTTAGTATTGTATTTCTGTGCACACAATTAGTCTTTTATAAATTCCTTTAGTCGTCAACAAGTTCAGGATTTCTGGAGGACTGTTTAAAATAGAGCACTGTGGTATTCCACATGTTATATCAAATTTCTTCAATCAATGACAAGTGAATGCAAAGTATATAGATCTCACTATAGTATCAGTAAGCCAAGTTTAACTCGGTGATAAGTGAAGAGGCATTTTTTTTGTAAAAAAATGAGGTAAATACAAGGTAATGAATAAGAAAATGCGTGTTAGGTCTCAGTGTGAAAATCTGGATAGTGGAGGGTTGGGTGTTATGACAGGAATATTCAAAATAAATGTTACATATACTGAATGAAGGGAATGTTGACACATGCTCCCTGCAAGAAATGAGATGGAAAAAAGGTTCAAGCACACTTGATGGGTGGTGTAAGATTCAAGTTTCTGTGAAGGAGCGCTGTGTTTGTAATCCTAAAATTGGTTTGCTTGTGGTTGAAGGGTGGATGAGTAAAATGTACACTTTGGAGATTGATTGGTCTTACAGATTCACAAAAGTTTGTAACACAATGACAGAAGAATATAGTTTTAGTATATGACTAGGAGACGCAACCAAGAAAGGTGCAGTAAGACTACTGGTTAGGAAATGTGCTAGTGCTTTGATTTACTGTAAATACTAGAAATACCAAAGTGAGGGAACATTTCAAAACCAGTGATAAAAGGGAAAGTATTATATGCAATATAAAGCTTAATTTTCAAAGAACTGGCTAAAGGAATATAATACAGTACACAGGCCAGGAATTTATTGAATAGCATATGGTACTTGCATTAAGGTGTCATAATTTAGAATTTTCATTTATTTTGAAATGTTAATTGTATTCATTTAAGTAACATTTTTACATATTTTGCATCTGTTTGCCCATTATGAATGATGTAATTCCTGTGTGCAATCAGTGTTGTGCACAACTCAGAAGAAATGTCTTGACAATGGGTTTGTGCTTAGTTATTTTGTTAGCAAAAGCTTTTCAGAATACTTTTTTAATTGAAAATTGTGGGTTTTTTTTTTAAAGTGCAGATTTCTACTTTGGCCTTATTTTGTCCCTTCTTATTTATGTCAATGGCAAAAAGATGCAATAAAGGAGCTCTAACCTCTGCCATTTATCACATTACTTGAATACGCTTTTTGAAATCAGGTCATTCTTTTAATATAAAATAATTCTCTGAAACATATCATACTGTTAGTGGGGATAAAAGACTTTGGAATGTGGTATGAAGTTAGTCTGAGGCTGTAAACGTTAAGAAGTGAAATGTGTGAAGTATATTTGCTGAGACATACATAGTGAATAAGTATTAAAAGTTCTAATAGGAAAAGTTAAATAAGAAGAAATGAAGTTGTGGCAAAATTATGAAAAAGACTAGGAGGAGGATGGCAAAATCAAGAACATCAGGAAAACCTAAAAGGAAAGGTTGCTATTAAAGAGAATGACTGCCTGTCTATGATAACAAAGAAGAGGAAAGTAATAGGTTCTTGAAGGAAAATTAGAGTTAGGGTCTTGAAAGAAAAAATCACAACTGTGTTAAGATGATATAGATTGGTAAAAGTGGTGGGCCCAACTATTTGATGTTGGGAATATTGAATGGCTTCTAGATGTGTACAGTTTGATTGTGAAGGAAAAGAAGACTTTGGATTGCAAAGGAAGGGCACTTAGTCTAACATGCAAATATAGACACTATGCATTAGAGTGTCAATTTATTCAATTGACTGAGTTTTGTAGTGGGCATCAAGGCTGATAGAATTTTAGAGAAACAGAATAAGGTTTTGGTGAATGGTAATGAATGAATGTATTTGAATGATTTCATGTGTCCAATGAAACCATTAAATTTTGATATTTTAGTAAAAAATGTAATCACAGTTCCCGCAGGTCCGACTCTTAGCATTATAACTGATCCATGCAAAAAAGTCTTATCATTTCTTATGGTACTAGAAATGTCTATCATCAGGCCATTAATGTAAAATTCTGATCTATTCCCAAACACATTGTATACTTAACAATTATAGTCAAATTTCTAATATACCTTATTTTTATGATGCTCTTGGAAAATAGACCTTTGCACCTTGCGCCTTTAATAGCTACTGATTGCAATTTAACTGGAAAGTTTCAGTTTAGCTTTCCTATCAGTTAATTAAAAAAAAAAAAACAACAACGTCATGATGTTAAGGACTTTGTTATGACCTCTAATAGAGGAAATTCTAAGGTTATTACATGATTACATTTAAGCACAGCATTTTAGACCAGTATTCGTCTATTATATAGTCCATCTTTGTACTTGAACGTTTTAGTTAATAATTTTTCAACTGATTTTAGCTTGTTCTGAAAAGTGATGCTAGTAATCCATCATTAAGTTGTGAAGTTAAATGTGGTGTCCCTCAGGGCTCACTACTAAGATACCTTATGATTAGATACTTCATGATTAGAAAAGATATATAATGTTCTAGTTCCTTCATATGATAATGGTATGAAGATTTTCTTCAGTCCAAATGACTTTTCTTCTGTTTCTTCCTCAACTAATTTTTGTCAACATATTAATAGAATGTATGAGTGATAATACAGAAAAAAGAAAAAGATAGAAATATTAATTTGTGGATATTATGCTAACATCAAAAAGGGTCTTTGCAATTTTTAGCTGGTATGCTTAAAGAACACTTTTACTGAATCAGCATGCAGTTTAGGTATTATCTTTGACATTAACTGGTCTTTCAGTGCACACATTGCGAAGCTAGCCAAAAGCCTCTTTTTCCAGCTATTTTAGAAAAGTTAAGTTTACTTAGTATTTAAGATATAGAGAGGAAAGCCAAGCAAAATGACACCTTTTATTGGCTAACTAAAAAGATTACAATATGCAAGCTTTCGAGGCAACTCAGGCCCCTTCTTCAGGCAAGATGTAATACAGAAACTGTATTACATTCCCATGCTAAACTCATGCTAAAATTTAATACTTTACAACATGGGTTGAATAGAGACAAGAGTTTTATGGCCAGATATGAGGATTGTATACATCTCTCAGAATGACAGACAACCTGTCTACAAATCTACATTGTTTTGAAAAAACTCATTACAAACTTCAAAAGACTTTGTTGGACAGTTATCTTATCCAGAGATCTTGACCATACATTGTTCTTCTCTCTCTTGTTAAATTAACCCTAGCCTGAATGAATCTATTAATTTTTTACATTTAAAATTTCTCATTTAAAGATTTACCAATGTTGTTTCTTGTCCTAAAGTGTGTATATAAACACAGGGAACTCCAGTTTCTGTATTACATCTTGCCTGAAGAAGGGGCCTGAGTTGCCTCGAAAGCTTGCATATTGTAATCTTTTTAGTTAGCCAATAAAAGGTGTCATTTTGCTTGGCTTTTCTCTACATTCATAATGGCTAACACGGTACAACACCCTAGTACTACAGATATAGAGAGGTTAATTCATGAATTTATTTCTAGTAGGACTGTATATTGCAATGAAATTTTACACTCTGTCCAATTGTTCATTTTATAGCTTTCAGTTAATTCATAATGCTGCAGCAAGTACCATTACTCGGACTAGGAAGTACAAACAATCTCTCCTTTTCTTAAATCCAAACACTGCAATTCAGTTCACTTTAGGGCTGACATCAAAACCATCCTTCTAAAACACAGAGATTTAAATGGCTTAGGTTTTGTTCATGTGCATTGCAATCTGAAAATACTGATTTTCTAAAGGTTTAAACTACAACATAAATAAAATTACTGTGTGAGGTTGTACATTTACAAACCCAAAACTTTAAAATGAGCTGCCTGTTTGTATCACAAATTCCCTAACAGTCTAACTAGTCTCACTGATTGAAGCATAGCTGTTCATGTTGCAGCTATGACTATTAGTCATTTAGAAATCAATAAACGTGTCATTCACTATGAAAGGACACTGACTCTCTTCTGTTCTGTTTCTCTTTTTGGTATTCTGGTGTGTCATTTAGTACTACAGCTACATTGCCAAGCTACTACTCCTGCCCATGGAGTTACACCAGAGATATTGAAAAGGCTTGTCATTCAATAATAATAGAAGTGAATCAATGTTTTCATATTCTTTTTAGTGTATAAGTAAGATGTTATAGAATTCCTGCAGTGAGAAAGGCCAGTTGACTTTGGTCAACAAATGTATCTGTTATAAATGAGCATGGCCCACTCAGAGGTTTATCTTCACCAGAAAAGCTGTTAACTGGAGTTTTTGTTTTCCTTTCCTACATCATTAGCTAGCAATACTTCAGGTATGTACAGTGTAAACTTGACATTATAATATCATGATTTATGTATGTTGATCAATGATACCTATTCTGTTTTACTATGTGTTTAGGATTATGGATGTTGTATGGTTTAGTAATTTAGTGTCAGTGCATTATAATTGTGTAAGTGCTCTAAACTTGGTGAAGAGCATAATACAAAAAAATGAACTGAATCCAATCTAACTATATTTTAGTATATGATTCAGTAGTGATGTACTTATATGTACTTTACTGTACTTCATATGTATTATACACTAAATCTGTTGATCATTACAGACATACAGTGTTTGTTGCATCTCTGATGAATCAGAATGTTAATTTACCTAAGATGACATAGAAAACAACTTTAATGTTTCACATGTTTTTGATTATTGCATATGAGTGAAGTCTGAACCTCACTTACCCTAGTTAACTCCAGGAATTGATTAAGGAGTATTTTTCGTACTAAGGTTAAATTGCATAATAAGTACATCCATAATTGAAACGATGCTATGACTAACACATATTTAGTAGGAAATTTTAAGAGATTAAATGAAAGTAAAACAATTAAATATAATCATCATAATAGTGTAGTAGAAATTCAAAACCTATCCCGGCAACAGTGGATACAAGGTAAACTTCAATAACAACAACAATCACAGTAATAACAATTATAACAATCAAGAATTTTTGGATTAACTGATTTGCATTATCCACATTCGGCATTAGAATGTTTAAAGTGAGCTCACTGATGAACAAAGGGTCAATCATTGCATTCCTTCTCTCTAAATTGAAAACACTAAGAATTTAAAACACATACCAGCTCATCTTCATAGATCTTATCACAAACATACTCTATGATTAACTAAGAGCTAAAAGAATTGTGCAAGATGAACCGAAAGATTGCTGCAGAGTAGTCTAAAGATAATTACTCTCAAAATAATTAATTAAGCAGACCAAGAAATGAAAAACAATTTGGCCTAGACTACCAATAAAATGGTCTTTAACAATGTTGCTCACATCTGGAATCTTAAGCTTTTGGCCATTTATTAAATAGACCATGCTTTATTTAAAAAAAAAGTGTTTATTGAAAAATGAAAAATTAAGAAGCAATTTTTTCTCATTAAAGGATGCACTTGAAAAGGACTAATTGCTTCTAACAGATAAATCGTTGAAGAAAACTCAGTTAGTCTATTGCTGCTCTCCTTTTTATTACACCTGTCAAGACTTTTTAAGAATAATGGAAGGATATTAAGTAACAATGAACAAAAGCAATCAAGTAGCAATTCAGCAATGATATCTACATGGAATTTGCCATAGATTGAAGCTCAAAGGTAACAATTAAATATGGCAACATGTAGAACAAAGGGCTGAAATGTAATATACAAGTTTGAAGACTTCACTAGGATAAGGTTAATACATTTCTTGGAGAATACAAGAATAATGCAACATAGTGGAAGGTTCCACCTGCATATTATTGCTCATTCGCAGGGCAAACTATGTCTGTGAAGATTTTGAGATGCTATGGCTGCCATGGTATCCTCCCTCGTCAAAAATATGAGTATGATTGGTGAGTCTTTATTTGCTTAATATGAGTATGGATGCGTGCATAAGTAATGATAGTAAACAGATAGCTGAATAAGAACAACAATCTCAAGCACTCAAGAAATTATAAAATTAAACAGTAAGACAAAAGTGACTTAACTCTTTAAGAATACTTTCAAGTATAAACAGGCACCAGATACAAAGAAATAAGCTGACAGAAATTTATAATTGTTAGGCAGTTTGGAGCTGTTGTCAAATGCCTCCTGCTCATCCACACATATTGCAAATTCTTGGCACCTGCTTCTCAGCGGGAAAAGTTGAACTCCAGGGCTATAATGTGGTACACCACATTGTAAGGTATGGTTGACATTGCTGCCTAGGTTGAAGGGTCAATATGGATGAACTAACAATAGAAACAGTCATGGCAATGGTAGCCAGGAACTTGTGAATAATTTTTCATTTGTTTTTTTATTGGGAGTGGCATTATGGCAGTAACATAATTGTTAGTAGTATTTTGAAAGAAGTATTTTTTTTTTCTTGGGCACCATATCAGAACCCATCATTTTGTGTTTTTGGCTTTCACAGGTGCCAAGATATCATGTTTGTTATGATGCTGCATGGCTACCAGATACATGCTACACATGCCATCTCACCCATAACATCACGCAACCCATGTTATATCAAAAGACAACACATTTAACATAGTCCCTGAATTTTATTGAATGAATAATAAAGAAGAAGTGTCACAACATGTTAATATTATAATTCCTAAATTCATCTTTCATTTTGTTTTTTGACTAATAGTGGATTGAACTTGGCAATGTTGTACTATGGAGTCTTAAACACGATGAGAGGGGTGTGAGGCTTACAAACAGTCCCACATAACAGGACAGAGAATCCTCACCCCAAACCAGCTAGCCCCATCTACTGCTAGAAGACTTTGTTCTGTCTAAAGCCAAAAATGAGAAAAACTGGTTTATATAGTTAATAATATACTTAATGTTCCGAGATGATTTACAAGAGGGGGTAACTGAGCAAAACTTGGGCTTGTGAATGAAAAGGCAATGATGATAACTTTATAAATGAAAATATTTATTTATGAAAAAGATTAACAAAAGAGTACTCAAAACAGCAAAAAGGAGTTGCAATCCTCAAGTGAACAAGTTCCAATACTCTAACACCTATAAATAAGAATCCAAAAACAGAGCAAAGAAAATCAAAGATTGAGAAAATCCAAGAGAAATAATACACAAAATGACTCCAAATAGACCCTGTGTAAATGCTGCTGAGAATACAGAGGATATAGGGGGTCTAAGCAGCAGTCACATCAGTGTGGCCCCACCTCTTAATGAACCACACATAAAACACAAGGAACATTAGGACATTTAAAGTTAAAGTACACAATTAACAAATCAAACATAAGCAAAATAGAAATAACATAAAACTAGGAAAAATAAGAATTCAAAGTAACAGAAATAAGAAAAAAAACAGAAATACAAGCAAGGACACAAACTGCTCGCTGAAATACAAGAAGCAATTCCTCTTTTCTCTTGTATAATATTTTTAAACATCTCTGCCACTCTGTTCAACAATTTTGCTCCATCAGGATTTGTATAGAAAAACCTAAGTGTGCCCAACAATGAAATGTTTTAATGCTGTGAACGCGAGGTATGAGTTAAATTGTATCTCATTAAGCCTGTCAAAAAGCGACATATGAGAGAACTTCTATTTCATTATACAGCCAATATAGATGCATCCAGCTTGCTGGTGAGCTTTGCTGCCACAAATCAGTTGCCTACTATAGTGCTGCCATGTAATGGATAGCCATAGAATTTTTTTTTTGGTGGCAACAACTTGCAGAACATAGCGCTATAAATAGACAATCCGTAGTTATGTTGTCATAAAAAAGGACAAAGCTACTGCTGTTTGAAACAACTACATTTGTTACAATGGTGGCATGGTGGCGCACTGGTAGCGCTGCTGCCTCGCAGTAAGGAGACCTGGGTTTGCTTCCTGGGTCCTCCCTGTGTGGAGTTTGCATGTTCTCCCCATGTCTGTGTGGGTTTCCTCCGGGTGCTCTGATTTCCTCCCACAGTCCAAAGACATGCAGGTTAGGTGCATTGGCGATCCTACATTGTCCCTATTGTGTGTGTGTGTGTGCCCTGCGGTGGGCTGGCGCCCTGCCCGGGGTTTGTTCCTGCCTTTTACGCTGAGATTGGCTCCAGCTGACCCCTGTTAGGGTCTGACTGAATGACATTTGTTACAAGATGAATATTTTGATGATAATGACAGAAATTGAGATAGTGATAATCAATTGGATGAGGTGGAGCCTGTAGGCTCTGGTATCGATGTGGACAGTTGCCTCAAAGGCATTTTTTCATCACAAAGCATCTGACTTGTCATGACTGTCAGGACAGCACTACATGGACATTTTGCCACCCGCTGAGTGCAAATGGTCACCAAGCACCAAAAGTGCTGTGTGCAGGAAGTGTAGACTGTGCAAAAAAAAAAATGTTATATTTGTGGCACATGCTCTTCTACACCTGCACTCTGCATGATCTCGTGCTTCTAGGATTCCCACTCGAATGCAGGCTTTTAGTCATCCTGGTGCAAATTTAGTAATTAACAGCTGCTTTACAGTTTTCATTGGATTTCTTAACATTTTCAGAGTTACCGTTGATAATAAATCTGTTGCTTTCTAATA
Organism: Erpetoichthys calabaricus; assembly: GCF_900747795.2. Classification (NCBI taxonomy): domain Eukaryota; kingdom Metazoa; phylum Chordata; class Cladistia; order Polypteriformes; family Polypteridae; genus Erpetoichthys; species Erpetoichthys calabaricus. The sequence goes on from NC_041394.2 coordinate 237,022,352, forward strand.
TATTTCTTTACATCTTTACATGCTTTGATAGAGTTCATTATTTATCACATGTACATAGACCTGTACTGCAGCATTGTGGTAATTAATGGATTAATGGTCCGGCAGTCAAAGTGTTAAGGTTTATCTCACCTATACTTTCAAACAATTATTTAATAGGGCAGATATTCTTCTTAGCAGCAGCCATGTTTAACCAGTTTTTATGAGACAAGGAGAAAGGAGACCCATTTTAACCCTAGGTCCTTTTTTACATAAATGCAATAAAAAAAATACTCTAAATCTACTTCTTCATCATAAGGCATCTGACTTGTAACGACTGTCAGGACAGCAGTACATGGACATTCTGCTGCACACTAAGGGCAAACAGTCAACTGCTACCAAATGTGTTGTGTCCAAAAAGCATGGACAAAGCAAAGAAATGTGTTACATTTGTGGCACGTGCTTCAACGCCTGCACTCTACATGGTTCAATGCTTCTAGGACTCATATTCAAATGGAGTCTTTTGGTCAGGTTACTGGTGACATTAAAGTAAATACTACTTCTTTCCCTTTTACATTTTGGTAGAATTACTGTTGATAATAAATCTGTTGCTTTCTAATACATTTCTTTAAGTTTTTTAAGAATTTTGATAGAGTTCATTTTTTATGCATATATTTGTGCATATACTTGAGTACTTAACCAGCAGAAACAGCTGACACCATACACTCTAGTATATATACTGGAATGCTTTACCCAAACGTATTCCCTTTGTTCAGTTTCCTAGTTGACAATTCACATAAAGTTTAGAATTCTACATCTGGCAGTTTTTCAACAAAATCAACTTACTTATTACTCAAATACAACTTTCTGTCATTTTTCTACATTAGAAGCACTAGCAGAGTAAGTGACTCAATCAGGGTCATGTAAAGAAGAAGCATCATAGATTGATCCAGCAACCTTGCAGTCTGTAGACAAGCCCCCAGTGAATTCTTCTGCTAATGCCAAGTGAACTTAAGCACCTATCTAATTAATGAATCCTCTAAAAATTGGCTTTTGAAACTGTCTTCTTTAACTTACATATCTTTTGAACAAGGTTCATGTTTTCAATTCATTAACTTCTTTCCATGATATAACTTGTTCAGATTACAAATGATAAAATGTTGCATCGTGCTGAAATAAAAAGTAACATTTTACTTCATTATATATTGTTATCATGTTTTTAATTCGCAGATTGAAGGGGGGAAACATAAAAACCCCTTGTCAATATGTGATATGTATCACATCTGAAATGGCTTTCAGAAGCTAGTGTAATAGGAAACTCAATTTAAACCAGTGGTATGTTTTCAAAATTTCCCAAGTGATTTTTTTGAAGTAAATGCACTCAAGTATGTAAAATTAAAAGTGTATTTTCTAGTCATGTACTGACTCTCATTAACTTCCTCTGCCATTTCCCTCTTATTCTTGAACATATTTTCTTTAGATCAAAGCCTTCACCTAGGTTGTAAAAGGCCTTGCTGTTTTCAATGTGAAGGTTAACAGTCTCTTAAAATGTAAAGCTGCTCACCTATCCAGTTTGTAGACTCACATATCCAGATTAATTTAGAGCTTTTTGCAAAGAAAAAAAGATACTAAGCAGACCTCTGCCCTACATGGATACTAAATGAATCCTGTTTAACCAATGTGTTTTACTGTGCTCAAGACAAAATGACTCCGGCATATTGCAAAGAAAAAACTTTGAACATTAAGCAGGTGCTTTAAAGCATTTTACTAGGAGATGATCCTTACTACTGGAGAAGAGCTGAGGGCAGTTAGTGCTGGAATTTAGTGCATCATGTCACTGAACTAAAGCCAAATAGACAGCGAGCTGCTAATAGGTCCAAACATTGCAGGAAATTCTAAAGATGAATATAACTGATCATAACCAGAATATGATATGGAACAAAAAGAAGAAAAAACCAAGATGGAGGGATGCCTTTGTAATAAACTGTATGGTGAAATAAAACGACAGAAATTAATTATCACTTAATAACTACATATTGTCCATCAGGTTACCAAAAGTTGAAAGAAACTGAATGGCTAAAACTTCCAAAAATTGCAACAGTAACAATATTAAGTGATATACACCATATTTTCCTTTTTATACTTAAAATATCCATCCATCCATTATCCAACCTGCTATATCCTAACTACAGGGTCATGGGGGTCTGCTGGAGCCAATCCCAGCCAACACAGGGCGTAAGGCAGGAAACAAACCCCGGGCAGGGTGCCAGCCCACCAAAGGGCACACACACACACCCACACACCAAGCACACACTAGGGACAATTTAGGATTGCCAATGCACCTAATCTGCATGTCTTTGGACTAATTGCGGGGCAGCAGCGCTACCAACTGTGCCACCCTACTTAAAATAGGTTATTTATAATGTACTATAATTAATTAATTAATTCAACCTGAACATGATGTGCTTAAAACACTAGATCTGGTTTGCTTTGCATTTTCTTTGTTTTGAGTCAACATATTAAAATTTTCTGTTTAAAGAACTGTCATTATACGATGCATCTTTGTAAGTTACACCACTCAGTATCAAAAGCAAAATGACATGGTTATTAAGGATGCCCATTTCAAACATTTAATTCAGAAATAACAGACTAATATAATTCAGTAGCAAGGAATAGAAAAATATGTATAATGAGAACGGAATTAGGATTTTATCTGTTAGAGTATTTGGGAGGCATATTGGCTCATTCATAAAAAAAACTCAAAAATGTTACAATTTGCTTGATATATATTAGTATGCACTTGTAACACACACACACACACACACACGCACACACACACACACACACACACACATATATATATATATATATATATATATATCCATCCATCCATCCATCCATTTTCCAACCCGCTGAATCCGAACACAGGGTCACGGGGGTCTGCTGGAGCCAATCCCAGCCAACACAGGGCACAAGGCAGGGAACCAATCCCGGGCAGGGTGCCAACCCACCGCAGGACACACACAAACACACCCACACACCAAGCACACACTAGGGCCAATTTAGAATTGCCAATCCACCTAACCTGCATGTCTTTGGACTGTGGGAGGAAACCGGAGTGCCCGGAGGAAACCCACGCAGACACGGGGAGAACATGCAAACTCCACGCAGGGAGGACCCGGGAAGTGAACCCGGGTCCCCAGATCTCCCAACTGCGAGGCAGCAGCGCTACCCACTGCGCCACCATGCCGCCCTATATATATATATATATATATATATATATATATATATATATATATATATATATATACATATATATATATATATATATATATATATATATATATATATATATATATATATATATATATATATATATACACACACAGTATATATATATATATATGATGCTTGGTATTAATAATAAAAAGCTTTTTTCTGTGCATACATAATACATTTTATATTGATTTATGGGAAAGGGAAAGGAGTAAGTGCCTTCAGTAATGGATAGATGGATTGTGTATTTAAATTTATTATTGACCTTGCAGTAAAAGAAATTCACAACAAAGATCTTGACTTTTCAGCTTAATACAGGTAAAAAAGTTGGTTCTGCTGATTGCTTATAAATTAGAATACAGTTCAGCAAGCAAATTACAAAACCTATCCATCCATCCATTTTCCAAACTCACTGTTTATTTTACTGGATTGCAAGTACATAGAAAGCAAACAAGCAATCAAGGCACAAGGCAGAATAAGCCTGGGACAAGATGGAAGTTCAATGCAGGACACACTCATGTAATAGGATAAATATCTCAGTACTGTATACAGCTCTCTGGCAAAAAGCTAAAGTATCTGGGGAAAACTCAGTTGCAACATGGAAAAGTTCCACATGGACAGGAATCAGTTGATTTAAATGGTATCCCTGAAGCTTTGAGCTGTAGCACTAACAATGGGGATACCCATCTAGCATTTTTACTTGTTTTTTTAGGTCAAGCAGATCTTTTTAAAAATACAGTATCTTTTGTCCTCTGCCAGCACAAAGGAGAAGCTATCAGCATGGCTTTATTAGATGACTGTAGCCTAAGACTGAAATCTGAGTCTATTTTCTATGTTTTCATGTTCTTCAAGAACTACTATTTCCACCCACAGTCCAAAAACAAGCTGTGAGTTTAATGGACTGGAGGCAAACTCAAGACGAAGAAAATTATGGTTTCTTAATGTGTCCGAAACCAAGATCACTCCAATGTCACACTATTAGCTGATAAATACTATTTTATGTCAATTATACTTAGAATTCATACTACATATTTAGGCACAGTTCATAAAATGTACTGCTTCTTAAATATTTTAGTACGCAGTCAATCAAGTTTACACTGGACAATTTTTAAAACATTACCATTAGTTTGGGACCTCCAGAAAATCCATCCATTATTTGTTGCATCATCATATATTTTTATTTTAAGCTAAGAAGGAGTAAGAGCTACCCATAATAATTTCTGCAATGCAGATTCTCACGCAATAGGTCTTTTTCCATAGTCAGAGAAAGAAATGACTGAAGACTCTCTTTTGACCGCCATTAACAATCAGAAAGGTGCCATCTTCATTCCCCAGAGGCAGGAAGTATTTTGATGTGTTCCTGGGCTGGAAATGAGGCAGATGGATCATGACAAGCCATCATGCAGAAGGAAAATTGAAAAAAATACAAGCAAACTCTGCCTTTCTCTTCAGCCTTTAAGTTTTTTTTTTTATATTTACTGTCATATAATAATAAGAACTGCAAACATTTAAAACTTTGTTAACACTTTAGGTACTATTATTTATTTACTCTTATGTAACAAGACCTTAACAAAGGCTTCTTTTGGCCTTCATAATACCAGCAGATACGCTATTTATTTCTGTGCAGTGTGGCATCTTGACACGATGGGTAAATGACCTGTTAATATAAAGGCTTCACAGGTATTAGACTAAAAATGTAATATCAAGAGAACTGTGTCTTAGTTTAGCCACCTCAGACCACTCCAAAGAAAAGTTTTGTTATAGGTTACCTTGCGGAGATGAATAAACACTTTACTGTTGCTTTGTAAGTGTTAAGAAGACCCAAAGAAGAGCTTGTTAAAGTCTCATTACATAAGAGTAAATGAGTAATAGATGCATTTTTACAATTCTGAAACTAAAGTTATCAAAATATGTTATTATTTTTTCATACTAAACATAGGGCTCATTAGTGTAAGTGTCAGTTCTGAGATCCGTGGACAAACATTTCTGAAAATGCCTTTGGCATTACCCAAGGTGTGGTAAAGCTAACTATACATTAATTTTCTTAGCAAGCTCTTCCTAGATACAGGGACCTAACCCTGAAGAATTAGGCATAAGGCAGAAGTTTATCCTGGACTGGGCACTAATTCACCAGAGTATACTTAGATAGAGTCAAACTTGTAATGGATAAGTTTAGAGGCCATGGGTATCTTTGGGAGATAGAAAGTAACCTGAAAATTTGTTTGTTCACTTGCACATTTGAGATGTCCCACACAGAATATCCTCTTGGTTTGTTTTCAAAGTCACTTAAATCAAATTATACTTTTTATAAAGACTAATTTGCAATGGTCATTTTACTGTTTGAAGTGTACACTCAGGCTCAGAAAGAGAAGTGATGCAATAGAAAGCTGCCTCAAAGCTAAGACAGCCATATCTGCAGCTAGGTAATGGAGGTATTCTTTAGCTATGTAACAATGCTGTGATTTCAGTAATCTGTGTATGCATGTTACTTCTGCAACTCTGGGAGGGAGAGAGAGAGAGAGAGAGAGAGAGAGAGAGAGAGAGAGAGAGAGAGAGAGAGAGAGAGAGAGAGAGAGAGAGAGAGAGAGAGAGAGGGAGAGGGAAAGAGAAAGAGGGAGCATCACCCTAAGTGATTCCTGGCAGGTGACAAGCATTAATCCAGCACCACTCACAAAGATAGCGAATGTAACAGCAAGGTTACAGAGAGAGAAAGAGAGTTGCTGTGCAGAAAAAGCCATGTCACAATCTAAGTAACCAGGGCTGACACGGGCTGATGGAGATCTTCTTTAGTTCAGTGACAAGTCAAATGGGTGAGGGAGTGTCAGCCTTAGTGATTCCTCGATTATCACAAACATTATTCCCATCTTCTTTGAAATCTTTTGTTTTAAGTTTTTTGAATAGATTTGGTTTTTTTTTACATTGTGTTGAATTTACTGTAATTATTTTAATCACATTATATTATTGCATTATTTCTATTACCCTAAGTTCTTGTCTATAAGCCGGACTCATGTATTAGCCGGAGACCAAAAATCATACGAATTTTTAAAATAAAATCGTATCATAGATAAGCCGGACTCATGGATAAGCCGAACGTACTATAACCTATAATTAATAGAAGGGAGGGAGGTCAGTGGTCTCACTCGCGCCCATTTAATTTCTTTAAGGGGGGAGAGAGTGTGAGATATTGCCGTCTCTCTCACTCCCCGCATGGCGCGGTTGGAGCGGCCGGAGCGCGTTCTTTCTGCTCTGGGCGTCGCCGAGTCAACACGAGCGCGTAGCGGTCATTTAAATTGTGATTTTATATGTAAGCATATTTAAATATATATCGCGGATTTCTGCGGACAATGGGTCTTTTAATTTCTGGTACATGCTTCCTCAGTTGGTTTGCCCAGTTGATTTCATACAAGGGACGCTTTTGGCAGATGGCTGAGAAGCTACCCGGCTTACTGTTCTCTCTCTCTTGCGCTGACTATCTGTGATCCTGACGTATGGGGATTGAGCAGGGGGGCTGTTTGCACACCTAGACGATACGGACGCTCGTCTAAAAATGCTGAAAGATTATCTTCACGTTGCTATCTTTTGTAAAGCTGATTCCTGAAAAGACATGCTGCACAGTGCTTCGCATACTTAAAAGCTCGAAGGGCACGTATTGATTTTTGACTGAAAAACAAACTCTGTCTCTCTCTATCTTTGTCTGCTCCTGACGGAGGGGGTGTGAGCTGCCGCCTTCAACAGCTTTGTGCCGCGGTGCTTCGCATACTTAAAAGCCAAACAGACATATTGATTTGTTTGATTCACTGCTTTGAAGAGGAAGATATGTTTGCATTCTTTTAATTGTGAGACGGAACTGTCATCTCAGTCTTGTCATGGAGCACAGTTTAAACTTTTGAAAAAGAGACAAATGTTTGTTTGCAGTGTTTGAATAACGTTCCTGTCTCTCTACAACCTCCTGTGTTTCTGCGCAAATCTGTGACCCAAGCATGACAATATAAAAATAACCATATAAACACATGGTTTCTACTTCGCGGATATTCTTATTTCGCGGGTGGCTCTGGAACGCAACCCCCGCGATGGATGTATAAGCTGGACTTATGTATAAGCCGATATTCTATTTTTTCATTTTCACAACTTTTTTCCTTAGATAAGCCGCGGCTTATTGACAAGAACTTAGGGTACTATAATAATTATATTTTATATTTTGATTGTATTATTATTTTGCACCATTTATTTATTTTCTCTTAATCTGGGGCCATTCCTCATTTCATTAGTTAATTTATCAATTAGGTAACCAAATAAGGTGGACTACTTGGTCTCCTCTTGCTGGTGTGACTGTAGATAGCGCTATACCAGCGCTTATCCCAACACAGATAGACATGGGAGGCACACTACTAAAAAAAAATTGCTTTTATTTTTCTTTACTCATGGAGAGCATCTTCCCTGTTCCTACGAGTCCACAACACACAGTCCAAAGCACAATACTGCTCAATACTATACTCTCTATCTTCACCACTTCTCTCTGGCAAGCTTAGTCCCTCTCCTCCCGACTCTGGCTCCCGGAGTGGTGGCTGCTGGCTCCTTTTATAGCCCACCCGGAAGTGCTCCAGGTCTTTGACGACCTATTTCCGGCTTCAGTTCTGGGTGTAGTGGAGGAACTGCCCACACAGACTCAGGAACAACTGCAGCACTGTCTGGCGGCATCCCCAGATCCCAACAGGGTTGTAGAGAACTCCACTTCCCATGGAGCTGTGAGGGAATCCGAGGCACCACTGTTACCTGGGGGGCTGCCATCTAGCGTCCCGGATGAGGTACTGTTCTGACCAGGCTTGCTCCCCCGGTCCATACAGTGAAGAGACGTCCCTGCCGTCTACTTAAATGTCATATGTTCTTTTATAACTGATGGGCATTCTAAGCCCTTAATTAATTGAGGATTTTAAGAACTTTCAATAGGAGATGCAACAACTCTTCGAGTTTTATCTGTATTACTGATATTATCTCAAAGGAGAAATTCCTTTAATTTATTAGTTATACATAATCTTTTTCCATTATTTGCCAAGTGATCAAAAGTATTAAAACATAAACACAAAACTATGACCTTGAATAGATAGGTTGTATTTTAAAGAATTACATTTTATATCTAGTATGGAGTATGTGTGTTTCCCAAATGAAAGGTAAAAAAACTAAAATTGTGTGAAAGGTAGTGTATTAAAGAAAGGCTAACTGATAGTATATCCATTCAGTTCATTTTATGTGCAACTCCTAATTATAGTAGTTGACAAAATAGCAATTCTGACTAGAGGGGAGTTACAAATACATGCCAAGTGAGTGTCAGAGAAAAAATAAAATGATCAAAATATTCAAGGACAAACCATTAAGCATGTTGATTTTTACACAATACACACAGTGCTCACAAAGGCAATGGTACTTTAAATTGAAAGTGCAAAGCAATTTAATCTGACCTTAAAAAAAATCATCCAGAATTTCCTTTGATTGATATCTTTCATTTTTTTAGTCTCTGTGTGACATCTTGTTGATATGCACCAGTTTCAATTGCTCATACATGCAGAAAATATGTCCTTGAAAACTTTCAAAAAACCTACTGTTTCAGTTTTATCAGCTAAGGACATATTTTTTATTTTTCTGGTTTGTTTCTTAAAATCAGAATATAATTAAAAGTACTCAGAAAAATTTTAAATCATGATTTATGAAAATATAAGACCCAAATTTGATAAAACAATAAAGATAAAACATTTTCATTTACACTTTTATCTCTCTTATTTTACACTCTCATTTGGAAGTGCATTTTTATAGTTTGGCTTTGTTTTTGAGAGTAAGTTCATACCTTGTAGTGCCAGAATCATAATGGACTCTCCATGATACTGAACTGTATATAATGGTTTTGATAAGAGGTGAACTAATTGTCACCTCTTCTTTTTTTGGGGGGTGTTGGGGTGGGGGTGGGGGGTGTTGGTGACTTAAGGTGGTCTGTCATCCTTTGCCATTGACAAAGCAATGTTCCACTTGATTCACTGCTGCTGCTTTTCACCAGCAAAGGAAAAATATGCTGTGGTAACTGGGGTGTCTGAGCATGTATGCTAATGTATATTACTGTTTAAGAAAGCTGAAAGTATTTGCTGCTTCATATTAGGTACTGTCTTTCAATTTCCTATTCATGATGCTTTTTCTGTCCCAAATGTATTGTCATGATTCCAGTGCACTACAGAAAGCAATTATTACAGTAAGTAAGTTATATATAATACAGTACAAACCCACCATCTGTGGATTTGGTTTCTGCAGTTTCAGTTATTCATAGTTTATCGTGACCTGAAAATAATAAATGTAAAAGTCAGACATCATATCTGCCGCTCTGATACATCAAGTACAGTATACACAAGTCTTTCTCCTCTAATGTTCCCACTGTCTGCATTCATTATCGCGTTACTGCAATGTAGTTGTGACAAAACATTTAATTTTGCTTAATAATGGCCCCAAAGTGCCAAAGTACATGTAGTGAAGCTAGCTGTTCTTCAATGCCGAGAAATGCTTCATCTCAATGAAAACAATGAAAAATGTAGAAGCTGGGGAGTATCCATAATAGGATAAGATATTTTTTTAAGTAATTAATGTAAAAATGTAATGCAAAAATTTAAGTATAGCTCTCAACTTATCAACGAAGAGTGTTTCATGTTTGAGTGCTAGTGACCCAAAAAATTGGTTGGAGGTTTAAACAGGTAATTTCCTAGATAATGTGTCTGAAATGAGCTATAGTATTACCAGACCCCCTGTTACTTGCTAGAAACTGAGTTAGATCACAACCTCAAACCTAAAAATGAAAATTTAAAAAGCCATACAACAACTAGCTTTACTTTCCAGTTTATCAGACATTAACCTAAAAACTAAAAAGGAGAGTTAAAAGACAAAACCCTTGGGTAAATGAAAATATTAAGGTTATCAGTATAGCACAAAATTGTAAGTAACAGTAATTTGAGCTGCAATACTCTTGTGAATTTTGTAAAACACTATATCTGGGATCATCAGTTAAGAGCTTATGGCTAAATCCAGGCTGCATGCAAGTTTTCCTTGGCTCCAAGTCGTCACCTAAGCATATTTCTTTCAGTCATATTAAAATTAAAGAGAATTTTTAAATGTCAGGCCTGCATAAAATCAGGCATATGCAGAGGGTTTGAAATGGGCAGGTGCTGAATTCATATTAACAAGGTATGCAAGCCATAAGAGACAATTCATTAAAAACAAATCGAAATTTGTTGCTTTGATTTCAGAATCTTCACCGTACAATTCAGAATGAAATAATTAAATACTCACACCATATTTGAGCTCCCCTTTAAAATTAAACGGCATAAACCTAAATCCTAAACTTAAATCTCTAACCTGCCTTTCTTAAGTAAAATTCTGGAGAAGGCAGTCATTATGCAGTTAAATGACCACCTTAATAAACATGCTATTCTTGATAAATTTCAGTCAGGTTTTAGAACAAATCACAGCACAGAAACTGCACTTGTTAAAGTAGTAAATGACTTGCGGGTAAATGCACACAGAGGTCATTTATCTGTTCTCATCCTCCTAGATCTGAGTGCTGCATTTGACATCATTGATCATAATATTCTTAGAAATCGCCTTAGTCAATGGGTGAGCCTGTCTGGCAGTGTCTTAAATTGGTTTGAATCCTACCTGGCAGGGAGAAAATTCTTTGTTAGTTGTGGTAATTACAACTCAAAGACACATGATATCCTATATGGTGTTCCACAAGGCTCTATCCTGGGTCCGCTGCTCTTCTCAATCTACATGCTTCCGTTAGGTCAGATTATCTCAGGGCACAACGTGAGCTACCACAGCTATGCTGATGACACAAAGCTGTATTTATCAATAGCACCTGATGACCCCGATTCTCTTGATTCATTAACACAATGTCCTACTTGTATTTCTGAATGGATGAATAGTAATTTTCTAAAGCTAAATAAAGAGAAAACTGAACTTTTAGTGATTGGCAATAATGGATACAATGAGGCTATTAGAAACAAACTGGATGCATTAGGATTAAAAGTCAAGATGGAGGTAAAAAGCTTAGGGGTAACTGTTGACTGCAATCTGAATTTTAAATCGCATATTCATCAGACCACTAGGACAGCATTTTTTCACTTAAGAAACATAGCAAAAGTTAGACCTCTTATATCACTGAAAGATGCTGAGAAATTAGTTCATGCTTTTGTTATCATTCGACTAGATTACTGTAACGCACTCCTCTCAGGAATACCCAAAAAAGACATAAATTCTTTGCAACTAGTGCAGAATGCAGCTGCTAGAATCCTAACTAGGAAAAGAAAATCTGAGCACATTTCTCCAGTTTTGATGTCACTACACTGGTTACCTGTGTCATTCAGGATTGACTTTAAAATTCTGCTTATGGTTTATAAAGCCTTAAATAATCTTGCCCCATCTTATATATCGGAATGTCCGACATCTTATATTCCAAATCGTAACCTTAGATTCTCAAATGAGTGTCTCCTTAGAATTCCAAGAGCAAAACTTAAAAGAAGTGGTGAGGTGGCCTTCTGCTGTTATGCACCTAAGATCTGGAATAGCCTGCCAATAGGAATTCGCCAGGCTAATACAGTGGAGCACTTTAACAAACTGCTGAAAACACATTATTTTAACATGGCCTTCTCATAACTTCACTGTAATTTAATCCTGATACTCTGTATATCCAATTCATTATAATAACTATTCATGGTGGCTCTAAAATCTGTACTAACCCCTACTCTCTCTTCTGTTTCTTTTTCCGGTTTCTTTGTGGTGGCGCGCCGCCACCATCTACTCAAAGCACTGTGACGTTCAAACATTGATGGATTAAAAGCCAGAAGTCTGCATGACCGTCATCATCAAGTCCTTCCGTGAGAACCTTAAATACAAAGAGGACTATTTCATTTTTGTTAGGTAGAATGCCCAGAGGGGACTGGGCAGTCTCGTGGCTTGGAACCCCTGCAAATTTTATATTTTTCTCCAGCCGTCTGGAGTTTTTTTTTTTTGTTTTCTCTGTCCTCCCTGGCCATCGGACCTTACTCTTATTCTTTGTTAACTAATGTTGTCTTATTTTAATTTCTTACTTTGTCTTTAATTTTTCTTTTCTTCATTATGTAAAGCACTTTGAGCTACTTTTTTGTATGAAAATGTGCTATATAAATAAATGTTGTTGTTGTTGTAAACAGCTTGATAGTGGCACATAGAACCAAAATACACATGTCTGCTGTTCCTCTACATTACATACCATTAAAATATCATACAGTTAATGTAGTATGTGTGTGTTATCTGTCGATTCATGAATGGCTATGGTTATATAATCAGCCAGACTGACACCATCTATGACCTGATTTTAGATATCTTCTGAAAAGACATGAACATGATATAAAGCAGTTGCAGCTAGCAGAGGTACCTATTTCACAGATAATATCCATCCATCCATCCATTTTCCAACCCGCTGAATCCGAACACAGGGTCACGGGGGTCTGCTGGAGCCAATCCCAGCCAACACAGGGCACAAGGCAGAAACCAATCCCAGACAGGGTGTCAACCCACCGCAGGACACACACAAACACACCCACACACCAAGCACACACTAGGGCCAATTTAGAATCGCCAATCCACCTAACCTGCATGTCTTTGGACTGTGGGAGGAAACCGGAGTACCCGGAGGAAACCCACGCAGACACGGGGAGAACACGCAAACTCCACGCAGGGAGGACCCGGGAAGCGAACCCAGGTCCCCAGGTCTCCCAACTGCGAGACAGCAGCGCTACCCACTGCGCCACTGTGCCGCCCCGCAGATAATATATTTCACAGATAATATACAGTATTTTCACAGATAATATTCAATAATGCTATTCTCCAATTTTTGACTAGCAAGTTTCCCTTTAAATTCCTAGAACACACTCTACATCAGTTAATTCAATTCAGTTTATTTATTAAGCTCACAGGTAAAAGGCAATTACATAATTTACAAATTACCAATTACATAATGCAATACAGTAAGACAAAGCAGTTCCAAAGTAATTAATGTACATAGAACTTAAAACAGTTCATTAATATTATCATTTATCTACAGCCAGTTGACACTGGAGGAGAGGAAACAAAAATCTCCAGTCAGTATATCTCTGGAGAAAATAAAGTCTGGGGTGTGCATTGTCTGTTGTAACAGACAAAGTCACAAGACAAAGACAAATAGAGTCACAGTCCTGGAGACCTGAGCCAACTGGCCACCCACTCCCCCTTGAGCATTCTATAGTAAAGTCTGTGGTGGGCCGTCTAATTTGACAACAGAATCTTTATATCTGTTGATTCCAAGACTCCCAATATCTATGATGTCTTTCCAAGGGCAGAAATTCAGCTTGAAAGTACATCAGTGGCCCCAAGTGCCACAGCAGAGAAGAGAGATAGCATAGTGGAAGTTATAATATGGTTCTTAATTATGTTATTACTTATATTATTGTACAAATATCTAACAAATAGAAATGCAATATGCACAGCTAATCAACAAATCTAATCAAGGTATACTACACTAAAGCTGTGAGTTGTCCACCTGGACTCAAAAGCTGAAACATCACTAATATAAGCGGGCAGATCATTCCACAGTTTTTAGGGCTCTGTAGCTAAAAACTCTGCCTCTCACTGTTATTCTGTTAATCCATGAAGTGTTTAATAATTATATATTTTTATTTTATTAATTTTCATTGTAATCATTCCATACAAACAGATCCATTTATAACCCAACAAATTTGAAAACAAATCAAACCCCATCCCTGAGAAGGAGAGCTTAGCTAAAGGAAAATTTCTTTAAGCTTTTTAATAAGGCAACATTAGACAAAAGAAGGGGAGAAGTAAATATCTATATAAATAAGAGATGGAGAAGGGAGTTAAATACAATAATAGTTAATTCTCTTATTCTAAAATAATATTGATTAAATCCTGCCAAGTTTTGAAAAAATTTTGTACAGATCCTCTAACTGAAAATTTGATTTTTTCCAATTTCAAATAATATAAAACATCAGTTTCCCACTGACTTATAAGAGGAGAATTAGGATTCTTCCAATTTAACAAAATAAGTCTGCGTGCCAAGAGTGTAGTGAATGCAATCACCGTTTGTTTGTCCTTCTCCAATTCAAGTCCATCTGGAAGGACACCAAACACAGCTGTTAGTGGGTTAGGAGGGATTGTGATACTAAGGCTGTCTGAGAGGCACTTAAAAATTTTTGTCCAAAATGATGTTAGTTTGGTGCAGGCCCAGAACATGTGACCCAGTGAGGCAGGAGCTTGGTTGCAGCGCTCGCAGGTTGGATCCTGGCCTGGAAACATTTTGGACAGTTTTAAGCGAGACAGATGAGCTCGATATATAATTTTTAGTTGAATAATTCTATGCTTTGCGCATATAGAACTCGAGTGAATTCTCTGCTTTGCTACCTTCCACTCCTTTTCTGATATATTGATTAAGAGATCTTCTTCCCAATGTCCTCTTGGATCTTTGAAAGGTAGGGACTCTAATAAGATTTTAGTTTGAAGTGTTTAATAGACCAGATCTTGAGATCTTAATGCATGCCCTGGCTTGTAAGTAATAATAAGTTCAGATAGGTAAGGGGGGGCTTGGTCATTTAAGGCATTATATCTAAGTATGAGGATATGGAAATCAGTTCTAAGCTTTACTGCTTGCCTGCGTGATGACTTAAGAGCTGGAGTTTTGTGGTGAAACATACTAATTCTTGTACTGATTCTTGCAGCAGCATTTTGAATTAACTGAAAGCTGCATATAGAACAACATGAGCACCCTAAAAATAATGTATTGCAGTAGTTAATCCTACCAGAAATAAATGCACAAATTAACTCCACAGTATCTTCCATATTCAGAAACCATCTTCATTTTCCTAAATTGCTAAGACTGGAAAAGACAGGATTAAGATAGTTTTGTAACATGTGTTTTAAAAAGCATGGAAGATAGAAGGATGAAAGATAATACCTATGTTGTGTGCTGATTCGGTAAAACTAATATTTAGATCAATAAAGTTAAAAGGTGACAGAAAACTGTTGCAGTCTGCATCACCCCCCACCAGGAAATAACATTTCTGTCTTTTTTCTGTATTCTGAGACAAGTCATTGTCATCTATACTCTATTTTAACTCACTGTCACAATTTATTAACCTCCCTAGTGTTACGTTTATCCCAAGAATAATGTGCCAAAAACTGATTTTTTACAACAAGAAAAATGTTATTATGTGTAAAAGAAACATGTAAATAGTAAAACGTCAACATATATACAGTTGTAAATGTATGTCTAGTGTTGACCGCTGTACCGATGCACATTTAGCATTCGTCCTTTTGGTGATATGTTTTGAAACAATCACCAATGCACAGCCTGAAGTCACGATCAGGACAGCTGAAGCATGTTTTTTTCTGCACTTTTCTTTATAATATGTTTTCTGTTGCTTGCATGTGAGAGGTAGAATGTTGTGCCTGACCTGCACATTTGACATGCTCCTTGTGTTATTGTAGGCTATCACAGCGCAAGGCATAGTGACTTCCATATTTCCCCAGACAGTAACATTGACAGTTGCTGCATCATGAACAGTGCTTAAGAGGCTATCATCTTTCAGGGCCTTATACGTGATTGTAACCATTTTGCCTTTTTTGACTTGAAGCTACTTTCACTCCAGTCAAGCTTCGCAGCACCAAATTTACCAGTGTTGTCATGGTGGTTCAGTCGTCCAGTGCTGTATACATCAGTTTTACTATTCCTGTTCATGTCTAATGACCAATTTACATTGTCATCACTATTGCTTGAGTTGACTAATGGTTCAGTGTCAGTTTGTTCTAAAACTGACTTTACTGCTTCTTGTTTACACACCATTATGTTTGGGCTGAAGACTCCACCCCACTCATGAATATTGATGAGTTACCATAGAATGGCAAAACTAGAAATACTGTATTAATGATTTTTTGCAGCATAATGTTATTTCATCCAGTAGATGGCAGCAGAATACTTTACCGAGAGCTATTCAGGCCTTACACTGCAAAGATCATTGAACATCACCCAGTCTAAAAGAAAGGTTTAGTCAAAAATTGCCGGACTTAAATGAAAATGAATGCTAAGTTTTCTAGTTCTCAATGGAGTCAAGTAAAGTAAAAACAATAAAGGTCTGAATACTGAGCTCTACCAGGACCCATGTAGCTTACAGGGAAGTATTTGTTCATTCTCAGTGTATTAGTAAACAGGTATTATCCTGCTGTGATTATAGTTTGTTTTCAAGTTCTTGATTTTTCTGTGCCAGGCCTCTGACTGTGGTGGATAGGATTAATTGAAAGTGCCATGCTTCTGAAGATAGTGTCACCTCAAATTGTGCTTTTTTATGAGAGAGACTATTTCATTGCAGACAAGCCTTCTAAGCATATCCAATTGATGACATTTTAAAGACATACATTTCTATCCATCCATCACTGAAATGACAATTCTTGGTATGAATTTTCCTCTTAAGACGTTTTGACAAATACATCTTTTAGATAACTCATTTTGATAGATAACTTGCAATGTAAATTTTGAATGTAACTTCCTATATAATCAGTAAATGTAATCATTAAAAGATATGAGATTAGGAGCAACCACTGAGGCTTTTCTTGAGAAGAAAATATACATGTAAATTGTTGGGCTTGATCATCTAGGATGATAATAAAACCAGAATGAATTTAGTGCATCAGATGCTTGATAACTCTGTCTTGTGCAGATATAAATTTGGCAGGTTTAGATGACCTAATGTGGGACTGTGATGAGTATATGAAGGAGTAGGTGATTATATGTGTGTGAGTGAGAGTGTATGTGTCCAGGAGTGAATGAGGGAAAGTGTCTATCTGTTGAAGAGTGTGACATATAGGTGGGGTTGGGGGGTTTGGGGGGGTGGGAAAATTGAGGACCTGTCCTGCAGAGTGTATACCTTGACAGCATCTGAACCCAGGAATATAGGGGTCAGGGGCACGTGTCAAATATAATTGTTTTAATTATGGAAGCAGCTGCTGCTCCTCGACTGTGGAACTCTTTACCTCATTACATAAAGGAGTCGTCTACAATTGAACTGTTTAAAACAAGACTAAAAACTCATTTCTATTCACTTGCATTCCGTGACCTTCAGTAATACTGATGGCTTCCTCATTGTGATTATATAACATCACTTCTATTTATTATTTATTTTATTTTTATTTATGTTCATATATTTTAATTTCTATTTATGTTATTTGTTTGTTTTTCTTTTATTCTATTATTGTAGAGCACTTTGGCCACAGCATTCCTATGTTATTTTAAATGTGCTATATAAATAAATTGACATTGACATTGACACCCAATTGTTTTGTAATTCTCTACATAAAAGTAAAATCATGCAATTTATAAAATAAAGCAAAGTAAAATGGTAGTCATGGCAGGGCTGTAACCTGTCCTGGCAGCACATCATGTTCAATACATGATGATATTGTTTAATAAAATATTTTAGTTTTCTGTAAATAAGACCCTTACTGTATATTATATTGCATTCATGTGGTACCATTATCATGTTATTGCTCTGTATTTTCAGAGGCACCACCTGTTAATGTACACTAGCATTCAAATATGATAATTTCTTGTAGAAGAAGTTTGAAGACTGTGTTTCATTTGAATTAGTGCTAATGACAAAAGAATTTCAGTGTTCTTTGTTAATATAACAGAACATTGCCCAGTTAATATTGGAGAGTGAAATACTAGAATAACACAATACAGTGACAAAAACAAACTTTTTGTGGGCTTTTCAGATATTTTCCAGCTACACTAGACCAATTTATAGTACTGTAGGAAAGAATTATTAATCAAACTACACTATTTTAAATAGGCTACAATTAGTTGCAGCTATTTACTAGATAGATAGATAGATAGATAGATAGATAGATAGATAGATAGATAGATAGATAGATAGATAGATAGATAGATAGATAGATAGATAGATAGATAGATAGATAGATAGATACTTTATTAATCCCATACTACTGAGGTTAAGCAGTGAAGAACTGACTTTATAGTCTTCTCTGTTCTGGCAGACTTGGCTTGCAATTGGTACTTCTAATTATGCAAATAATTTTCACTTAGAAAAGCAGATTACATCTTTTACTGGCTTTGGGGGATAAATGGATTGTGAAGAAAATGAAATAATGAATGAACATCTAAAGTCTCAGATTTTTCCAAGGAAAATATTGCATTTTTGGTAGTACAAATTAAATTAAAATGGTGAAAAAACGAGACCATATTATTTCACAATTGCCAATCAAGTATTACACTTTAAATAATTGAAATATTGGTTATACAGAAATTGATACTAATTAAAACTAAGAAAGCAAAACCTGCTTAGATAGGAAACAATGCAGGGTATGGAAAAAAGCTGAGTCTTCAGCAAACTGAACAGGAAAGGCAGTACCCTCTTTGTATAACAGTGATGCTTCAGATATTGAGTTTTATTCTAAAGCTTATCCATATGTAAAAAAATAAGTGCCACTAGATGTCTCATTAATCTGATATAAATGAAAAAAATCAAAATTATATTAAAAACAAAATCAAAATACATGAATGATGACTGCGGTGGGTTGGCACCCTGCCCGGGATTGGTTCCCTGCCTTGTGCCCTGTGTTGGCTGGGATTGGCTCCAGCAGACCCCCGTGACCCTGTGTTCGGATTCAGCGGGTTGGATAATGGATGGATGGATGAATGATGAGTATACTTGTAAAAAAAATGACCCCACTGGAGTTGGCTTTTAAAATGATAACCCTTTCAATAAGGCAAGATAATTCCTCTACTTGTTCATCTTAATCATGCAGTTCCCCAAAATTCTACTATCAACCTGTTACTCATGCTGAACTACATTTCTTCCATTTGAATCTTTACCAAAAATGCCCTACTGACTAGGTCGTGTCGTCGGACTTGCGGCCACATGTCTTGGACACTCGGGTGAAGAGAGGGGCGGAGCTGTCAACTGATCACCACCTGGTGGTGAGTTGGCTTCGATGGTGGGGGAGGATGCCGGTCAGGCGTGGTAGGCCCAAACGTGTTGTGAGGGTCTGCTGGGAACATCTGGCAGAGCCCCCTGTCAGAAGTAGCTTCAACTCCCACCTCTGGCAGAACTTCGACCACATCCCGAGGGAGGTGGGGGGACATTGAGTCCGAATGGGCCATGTTCCGTGCCTCTATTGTTGAGGCAGCTGACCGGAGCTGTGGCCGTAAGGTGGTCGGTGCCTGTCGTGGCGGCAATCCCCGAACCCGTTGGTGGACACCGGCGGTGAAGGATGCCGTCAAGCTGAAGAAGGAGTCCTACAGGACCCTTTTGTCCTGTGGGACCCTGGAGGCAGCTGATAGGTACCGACAGGCCAAGCGGAATGCGGCTTTGGTGGTTGCTGAGGCAAAAACTCGGGCGTGGGAGGAGTTTGGGGAGGCCATGGAGAACGACTTTCGGACGGCTTCGAGGAGATTCTGGTTCACCATCCGGCGTCTCAGGAAGGGGAAGCAGTGCAGTGTCAACACTGTATATGGTGGGGATGGTGCGCTGCTGACCTCGACTCTGGACGTTGTGGGTCGGTGGGGGGAGTACTTCGAAGACCTCCTCAATCCCATTAACATGCCTTCCAATGAGGAAGCAGAGCCTGGGGACTCAGAGGTGGGCTCCCCCATCTCTGGGACTGAGGTCACCGAGGTGGTCAAAAAACTCCTTGGTGGCAGGGCCCCGGGGGTGGATGAGATACGCCCGGAGTTCCTCAAGGCTCTGGATGTTGTAGGACTGTCTTGGTTGACGCACCTCTGCAACATCGCATGGACATCAGGGACAGTGCCTCTGGATTGGCAGATCGGGGTGGTAGTCCCCCTCTTTAAGAAGGGGGATCGGAGGGTGTGTTCCAACTACAGAGGGATCACACTCCTCAGCCTCCCTGGAAAAGTCTATTCAGGGGTCCTGGAGAGGAGGGTCCGTCGGATAGTCGAGCCTCGGATTCAGGAGGAACAGTGTGTTTTTCGTCCTGGTCGCGGAACAGTGGACCAGCTCTATACCCTTAGCAGTGTCCTGGAGGGTGCATGGGAGTTTGCCCAACCAGTCTACATGTGTTTTGTGGACTTGGAAAAGGCATTCGACCGTGTCCCTCGGGGAATCCCGTGGGGGGTACTCCGAGAGTATGGGGTACCGGCCCCCCTGATAAGGGCTGTTCGGTCCCTGTACGATCGGTGCCAGAGCTTGGTCCGCATTGCCGGCAGTAAGTCGAACCCGTTTCCAGTGAGAGTTGGACTCCGCCAGGGCTGCCCTTTGTCACCGATTCTGTTCATAACTTTTATGGACAGAATTTCTAGGCGCAGCCAGGGCGTTGAGGGGGTCCGGTTTGGTGGGCTCAGGATTGGGTCACTGCTTTTTGCAGATGATGTTGTCCTGTTTGCTTCATCAGGCCGTGATCTTCAGCTCTCTCTGGATCGGTTCGCAGCCGAGTGTGAAGCAGCTGGGATGAGAATCAGCACCTCCAAATCCGAGACCATGGTCCTCAGCCGGAAAAGGGTGGAGTGCCCTCTCAGTGTTGGTAGCGAGATCCTGCCCCAAGTGGAGGAGTTCAAGTATCTCGGGGTCTTGTTCACGAGTGAGGGAAGAATGGAGCGTGAGATCGACAGGCGGATCGGTGCGGCGTCCGTAGTGATGCGGGCTCTGCATCGGTCTGTCGTGGTGAAAAAGGAGCTGAGCCGCAAGGCGAAGCTCTCAATTTACCAGTCGATCTATGTTCCTACCCTCACCTATGGTCATGAGTTATGGGTAGTGACCGAAAGAACGAGATCGTGAATACAAGCGGCTGAAATGAGTTTCCTCCACAGGGTGTCTGGGCTTTCCCTTAAAGATAGGGTGAGAAGCTCAGTCATCCGGGAGGGGCTCAGAGTAGAGCCGCTGCTCCTCCGCATCGAGAGGAGTCAGATGAGGTGGCTCGGGCATCTGATCAGGATGCCTCCTGGACGCCTCCCTGGTGAGGTGTTCCGGGCACGTCTAACCGGGAGGAGGCCCCGGGGAAGACCCAGGACATGTTGGAGGGACTATGTCTCTCGACTGGCCTGGGAACGCCTTGGGATTCTCCTGGAAGAGCTAGAAGAAGTGGCAGGGGAGAGGGAAGTCTGGGCATCTCTGCTCAAGCTGCTGCCCCCGCGACCCGACCTCGGATAAGCGGGAGACAATGGATGGATGGATGGACTAACAACGTAGTAAATGACAGAAAGACAGAAGCTAATAAAATAAATTAATTCAGCCAAGGCTTTAAGTGCTGAACCAAGTGATGATGTTATCATAATGAGAACTGATGAAAGTTCAGACTGACCAAATTTTAAATCTGTGATTTTAAGCATGTTACACAAAAGAAATAAGATACTGTCAAAGTCAAAACACCAAATTTGAGTAAATCAGTAGACATTAGGAAGATCACTTAATTTGAAGATGGAAAAATGTCTTTCCAAGTTATTTCCTCACTAACCACACTGACAAGTAGAGATATTCTATGACTACCAGTGCCTTTTTCTCTTACTTTCTGGACTGGGCCTGCAGTGAGGCTGTGTTTATCCTTGGACACACTTGTTAGCTGGGCAACAAATTTCAAATGACTGAAATGTCTTCAGACAAGGCTACGCTGGCCATTGAGACTACTATGACCTTTTCCAGTGAGCTGCTCTCTGTGGCCAATGTTGTCACAAACAGAATAAGCGAGGAAGAGAGAGAGATAAGGAAAAGATATGATTGGTGTACTCTGTATCCTCAGTACACCTATTAAATCACATGACTCTACATCTCTGGGTGTCCCCAACCACCAAACACATAACAAAAGCAAAGATGAGGGAAGAGCAACGCAAAGATGACAGGAAAGAGGGAGTTTTTTTAAAATGTAAAATGAAGATGAAGAAAACTGAGGGAAAAACAACTTTAATCACTCCCAACAAGAGTTAGAAATAAGTGAGGAACATAGGAGTGATGGACTGTAATAGGGCAAAAGTGTTTACAGGAGAGTCCAGCAGGGGGCACTTACCCTGTGGTTTGTGTGTGGATCTCAATGCCCCAGTGCAGTTACGGGGACACTATGTTATAAAAATGGTGCCCTCCTTCAGATTAACATCAAGGTCCTGACTCTCTGTGATCATAAAGGAGACCTGGGCATCCATCATAAACAGTAGGGTATATCCCAAGGTCCAGGCTAAATTGCCCACCATGGCCTTGTCATTCTGGCTCCCAAATCATTCCCTGTCTCTAATTGACCCTCTCTCTCACCCCTTCATCACCTAACAGCTAACGTGTGGTGAGCGTCTTTGGCGCAAAATGGCTTCTGTTGCATCATCCAGGTGGATGCAGTGCCTCACCACTCTGTATGTAAAAGAGCTTTGAGAAGAAAAAAATGCTATACAAAGGTAAATAATTGATTATTATTATTATTGATATTATTTATTATCCAATGCATTTCATATAACACTTAACAAAATCAAAGTTTTAAATGATTTATTAAGCACCAACTGCAAGGGTATAAGGCTGAAGTTAGGAACACGTTGTTAACATCTGTCTGCGGTGGGTTGGCATCCTGCCCGAGATTGGTTCCTGCCTTGTGCCCTGTGTTGGCTGGGATTGGCTCCAGCAGACCCCCATGACCCTGTGTTCGGATTCAGCGGGTTGGAAAATGGATGGATGGATGGAGGTTAACATCTGCCATTATATAAGATGATGTCATAGTTATAAGAATACTCTTTGATTTTATTTCCTCCGGTGTGATGCAGCCAAAGATCTAAACTGTACATGCATTATTTTAAAAGAACACTAATATTCAAGTATTTATGGAGCAGTGTTACCAAGCATTAAACAGTTGTTTAGTTAGGTTGTAAACCTCACTTTGTCTGTGCATTAGAACCTAGCACATTCTTTATTTCTGTCAAGGTTCAGTCAAGTGCAGGATCTGCAGAATAGCACCGCAGTATTGGTGAGAAGTAGGATGACAAAGCAGGTGCAGAAGTATCAGAGACAGTCTGGCGGTCATGTCAGTAAGTATTCTAAACACCTTTACTTATACATCACTAAGGAATGTTATTTGCACCTGTGCCAATTGTATTGGGCCATCTACACAAACGTCCAAGACAGATGCTTGATCCTGGTCACAAAAAGATTCTACCTGTACCATAAAACCTTCAAAATATTTTTGAGCTGATTTTTACAGCTGTGTTTTTGAAATACTCAATAAGTAATTGATAAACAAAAGTTAGAGCAGGTTTAGACTCTGACAATTTAATGTATTATATGCAGGAAACTGGAAACTCAAAAATACTAGCAAGTTTAAAGTAAAATCTAAATAAATAATTTGTTTAGGCAGATGGACTAAGATTAACTCTGCTGCACTTTGACCAAGTGATGACTGTCAAGTGTGGGATGCCCCATCATCCCTGCTGTGCCTCCCATCTGTGTGAAAAAGGTCCAGGACTGTTTAGAGCTTTTCTGTTACTTAACCTGTGTAAATGTAGTAGAGTAAGTAAAGGACACACATTCCTGGAGCACTCTATCAGTATGTTGGACATCCTGTTTTTCTGCCAAATTGAACATAAGCTGGGAGCAGCATGGGTTGACACAGGTCAGAGGTGATCATTTTGTTTGCATAATTTAATAAATACTAGGTCTTCAATTAAAATCACAGTGTCCAGGCTCATTTAAATCTCAAGTGCAGTATTTTTTAAATGACACTGAAATAACTTTTATTCTAGAATCAATAAAAAAATAGCTGTTTAAAACAGCAATAGAATTAAAAGTGTGTTTACTCACAGTACAGAATTAATTAATATGGCTGGGAACTTAGTTTATACATTTACTTTAAAGTGATCAGGAAGTGGAGCTGACAGATGATAGACATGAGTGTGATTGATATTTCTCCGGCACAAGCAAGCAGCCTGTTAAAATTATACAACAGAGCCTTCATTTAACAGTTTTGAAATGGTAGAGAATTACAGCTCTTTATAGGAGGTGAACACAACTGGATTTAAATGTATTATTAATGAGTATGAAGGAATGTGAAAAGGTCAGTATAATTAGCATATATGGGTTTTGTAAATTAGTTTTACCTTCTGAGGCAAATGTGTCTTAAATGCAGTTCAGGTCTCTTTGCTAAGTAATGAGGAACTGTAAATCATTATATGTTCTAATAATATGAGAACTGACAAGACTCTGAAAGTGAGGAATGAATTATTGTAGAAAATATATTTAATTCTTTATGTCAATCCATCAGCTTTCTTGACTCATTTGTACAATGCAGTGTAACAAAAAGGCAAAAGCAATTCCAGAAACATTATTTACAAGCCAGGAACCAAATTTAGGAGGGGAACTGTCATTCACATACCCATTCTCACTCATGCATGGCCAATTTTTATTTCAACCTAACCTGCATAGTTTGGGATGTGAGAGAAACCCGTGGAGAAATCTTTGCGAAGTTCGCTTGGTGATGAGATTTTAGCCTACTTTCTATTGAGCAGTCCAGCATTATTGTAGCCCTGGCATGGAACTTACGTACGTGTACACTTAAAGCAAGTCGTCAATGAGCTCCCTGACTTAATGATGTCCTAGTATTGGTTTGGCATATGATTGGTGGTTTGACGGAGACAATAAATACACCAAAAACCCTATAGAAAAGTGTGCTTGCTATCCATTACACTGCTGTTTGGACCCATAAGGGATCAGCACTCACACTTGCACTACTATAATTGTTAATGTACTTTAAGTAATATATATATTCTTAAAATACTCTAAGGAATTTAACAAAACACCTAAAATTAACAGTTGACTAACTTTTTAACAGCAGAAGTGTAATCATTATACCACCACTAATGTCAAAAACACGTTTTGATACATGCTCCACTTTTGCTGATATATTAAATTTATATTATAATACCTAAACATTCTCCTTCCAAATTGAATAATAAATGGAGCATTAGCTAGACTTGACTCAATGGTGGGTTATTCTTCATCTTCAAAGAACTTTTATTTTCGTTTAAGTTGTGACTTGCCTCCCTACGCTTACTGTTTACTGTGCATGAATATTGTTTTGCTTGGCATTGTTGTTATTTAACTTTATTTTTGTGATGTCAGTGAGTTTTGTACATCACCTCAGTTTTTGCTGTGGCTGTGTTGCTTTCCTATGATAGTTATTGGTGCTACTCATGACATCACCATTGCAATGCTATTTAAATCTGTTTTGTCCTAATTCTGGTGCCCAAGATTTTGTATATTAACAAATCAACTCTGTGTGTAGTCAGTTAATTTAAAGTTTTTTTCAGGATTCAGAACTTTGCTTCTTTACTCAGACTTTAATTTTTGGTTAATGGTTTGGGTTTTTCTTTATTTTTGGTGCTCTTTGTTACCCTAGGTTGCTTTTAACTACAGTTTTATTCCTATTGTGATTGTGTATATTTCTGTTTGGTTTTGAATGTTTTTTTCTTAATTGCTCTAAATTATACTCTATCCAGTTTCAATTTTATTTAATTTTGTATTCAGCTCTAAAATATTTATTTTTCAATTTTGTTTTGAATATTACACAGGTCATTTTTTCTTTTTAAAGGCTGCCATAATTTTGAGAGTTGGTCATCACAATGCTTTTGTCTTTTGGTAGGATTGCATGTCTCAAAAGGTGCATCTCACAATGTCACTAATTGGACACTCTTTAAATTTGTTCAAGTTAGAAACCCTGTCCATGATTAAGCATTCTTTCTCAAAGACTTTAGCACACATTTCTATTTAGAATTTACATTAATGACTTTCTGGCTAGGTTTTTCCTGACATTGATTTTTGTTTTAAGTATTTGGTTTGATGAATGATCATCTGTCCTTCTGGTTATGACTTTGCCTGTCCTTTTGATTTTTCTTTATTAAACAAATCCTGCATATCCTTAAAGTGGCATTACAGTGTATGAGGGAAAGATAACTTTATATTTAATTTTTTTTAACTCCTGTTTGCAAGACTGTAACACTTCTCTTTGGTACAGGCTTGGATGATCAACCTGCACAAGAAAAGGCAATATGTTTATTCAGAAACTCTAATATTTACAAGGATTGCAACCAGTGAAAATAAAGACTAGTACTGTTAATTTGTATTGCACAGTCCAGTATTGTTCCACTTTGGCCCAAGCATGGAACATACGTGTTTACCTAAAGCAAGCAATCAACAATTTACCTGACTTAATGGCGTCCTAGTATTGTGACCTGAAGTATGGCATATAATTGGTTGCTTGAAGGGCACAATACATACAACAAAAACCCTATAGAAAAGTGTGCTTTCTGTTCATTACATTACTTTCTCCTGGGAAACTCTTATAACTTTAAACTTAACTGTTACAGAAATAATGCAACAGGTAAATGTCTTATTTTCCTCACTCTTCTCTTTTCTCTGAATTATGAAAAAAACATATTTACTTGTAGGTTTAAATACTACTTCAACGTTCACATTATCATTTTTCAAAAAGTGGCCACCTCGATTTAGTAATAGTCCTTCTGACAGCCCTAACTTAATATACATAACAATTGGATTAGTGCAGCAGTGAAACCAACTTCCTTGGTAATAAATGGTAACATTTCAATCTGATCCTAAAGATTACTGTAGAGTCCTTTCACAGACATGTCCTTAATAAACAGAACATTATCATTGAATAGTCCTTAGCATCAGTTCTATACCCATCTTGTAATGAGCAGAAACAATAGCTGCCCCCCCCCCCCCCCCCCCCCCACCCCGTGAGTCTGAACTGCTTTATCTGGAAGGTCAGAATCACTGCTGGAGGCATTATAGTAATAGATATGCTTCTGAAACTGGCAATGGTGTTGAACAGCAGGCTTCTATTCCTAGTTGGCTTTTCAAAGGGGTTTGCTAAAAGAAAATGGAGTTCTTGCTCATGTCAGCCTCTGCATCCATCAGGGAATACTGTCGGCAGTAAATGGTTGCAGATATTCATGGTGAAGAACTTTATCACCTTGACACAATACAGTATATGCCCAGACATTTTGAAATAACAAAGGATTCTGGTTCATTTTTTGCTGTACTTGGTAGGTGAGTAGAAGCTCTCTGATGTCTTAATGAGTTTGTAAAAGCTGGGCTATGAGGTTGGCAAAAATCCTGTGACAATTTGTTTTCTCAACAAATAACTGTATTAATGAAGAATAAATCACGTGACTGAAAAATGTCCTCTTCTTCCATTAGTTTACTGAAAGTAAATGTGGTAGTTATGCCGCACTAACCTGCAGATCACAGTAGAAAGTGTTCATTGTGAGTGATTTGATGTAGGTCCACATAGCATGAAAGTGTCTGAAATAAGTATAATTGAACCATTTGTAATGTGATTTAGTGGGATACAGTCCAAATTGAATTGATTTGCAACAGATCGTGCCAATTATGACATTTTTTAAATCCTTTTCTTTATTGCTGTGAATCTTTAGATTCCTGAAACATGCAAGGGAATTATATGCCTTCTTTGTGAAAGTTGTTTTAGTTTTTGATTCTTATGCTGGAAATTTCACTACCAAGAACATGAACTGATTGAATATTTCAAGAATGTACTATCTGACTGACTCAGACAATGGGAGTGGTCCATGCATCTTTGGGTAAACCATCTCCGGCTTTAAACATCCTCCCTTCAATGGTTTTAGAAGCCCACTGTTAAGCACAATCTGTGACCAGCAGAGACATTATTTTCTAACAGCTGCACTTTAGTAAGGAGGCTCCCAAGTGGGAATATCTCTTGTAGAGTTCTATTGATGCACATCTGCATTTCAGTAATGGTTTCTAGCTTTGAGCTAAATAACAGCACTCTACTTACTTCTTCTAACAAGCAAAAAGATTGGTCTTTTTAGTTAATTAAAATGGAACCGCCAGCTTAAATTGCTATGGTTTGCAGAAAACAAGAATTTGCATGCAAGTAGGTTGCGGAAAAAATTGTCAATGAACAAGATCAGAGAAACAAGCTCATATCTTGTTAAACAGTAAATCTGTTGTGCAGGAGTAAAATGTGTAGTAGCAAAAGCAATCAGTTTCCTTCACTGTGAAACAGGATGGTCTCAGTGCTATGAACTGAAGCATCTGTGTTAAGTATGAGTGGACTTTTAAAAGGGGGATGCCAGGATAGGTTTTGAACATTTTCCCTTGTCTTAGATTAGAATAGGTTAGATACACTTTAATTTTCTCAAGGGGAAATGTAGATGCATACAGCATCAGAAACATAAAAAAAGATAGTGACTCTCAGGACAAATAATATAATCAATCAATAGATAGAATGATAAATAATAAATGCATATTAGTGCAGAAATAACAAACTAAAGAGTGTAAGTATTTAGTCTGAAACTTCAGTAGGAATCATTGAACAGCCTGGTAGCAGCAGAAAGAAAAGATGCCCAGAGACGTTTCTTAACACATCGTGGAAGAATGACATTAAAATGTGTTCTTTCATATTTTCTACTACGCATAAGTCATAGTAGTCAGTTCCTCTCTGTCTGTCTACACTAAGGGCTGCTGGCCAACTTACCAGAGATAGCATCTTATCTGAGAGTCCTTCCTTCAGACAACAAGGTGATCTCACCTTTACCCTGTAATCACACATACAGTCGCACCTCTAGGACCCCTTAACTTGAATGGCTGTATGTTTGCAATGAGTGCACCTTTCACTATACCCAAGATGACGGAGTAAGGACAAAACAAAAGATTATATCCTCTTATTAAAATTTGATCTCTCTAAATTTGTTCAAATTAAGCATGGCAATTCTCACAAAGTCTAATTTTACAGTTAAT
The DNA here is from genome assembly GCF_900747795.2 of Erpetoichthys calabaricus. Classification (NCBI taxonomy): domain Eukaryota; kingdom Metazoa; phylum Chordata; class Cladistia; order Polypteriformes; family Polypteridae; genus Erpetoichthys; species Erpetoichthys calabaricus. The sequence goes on from NC_041394.2 coordinate 237,051,457, forward strand.
CAATCAGAACAGTTAAATATTTGAAGATACCAAAAAGATATAAAGAAGTCAAGGGTGAGACAAATATTCAAATGCAGAAAGTGTCATTAGGCCTTCATGTCATTTTCTTGTTTCTTGACTTGTGACTTGCTACGAAGGAAGGATGATTGTCTGTTATCTTGAGAAAAATGCTTCTCTCTGTCTTGCTGTCTTTAATGTCTTTGCAAGATGTGTGTCTTTTCTTACCTGTTAAATTATACCAAATTGTGTTAAATGTTCTCATGTACATGTATTTCTGTTATTTAAAAATCATGTCAATATTCCCAGTTGGTTAGTTCATATCAAAATTTCTGTCAGCTTTTACAATGTCAACAATAATGTCCTTTCGTGTCCCACCCTTCCTTATTAGTAATGGCAATTATGGAGCTGTTCAGGGTGTAATTGTTTTGCAGTTCAGCCTTGAGGTCATCTCATATACAGTAAGTAGGCCATCAATCAGAGGTCTCTATTTAAGTATCCTCAACATACATAACAATGTAGCTTTATGTAGAGCAATATATATATATATATATATATATATATATATATATATATATATATATATATATATATATATATATATATATATATATATATATATATATATTTGAATTCCATAATCAGCACAAGTACCTTTGCCTGAGATAAGGATTCAGCTAGTAAGATGGTGCTAATTTAGTATTTGATTTTGATTTGACTCTTGCTCCTTTGCCTTGACTTGGTTTTTGCCTTAGTGTTTTGGCTTTGGTTAATAGACAAGGTTTTCTGGATACACAACTTTTGCAATTTCATTCTGACTAAGCCCTCTAGGTAGTTTTTGTTCTGTGAAAAATGTATGTTTTGTTTCTAAAGCAAACTTACACCCCCAATCAACTTCATAAAACATTATGCTGGTGGAAAACTTGGGGCAGTCAGTTTGGGAAAGGAGACAGGTCATTGGTTTGGGAGAGAAGGCAGACGATCAGTTTGGAAAACAAGATTGGCAGTGGGTGTCTGAGGTGCTGGTTTTTAAACCATTTTGTGCCTGGCATAACACTAATTATTCCTTATGTTTAATATTTAAAATTTAATATTTAAAAATCATGACAAAAAGGGAGAATAAACACTCATAGTCAGTCAGCTGGGACTGACACACTGATACAATTTGTTTAAACATCAAAACCAAAACATTAACCAAAAACCAGACTAAAACATGACTTAACATCACAAAGGTGTTTTTGTCTGTAGCGATTCCTTTGTTTATTGCATTTAGTTGAATCTTGGCCACATGCTCCCATGTGCTGCAATCTTTTATAACATGGCTGCCTTGAAATCGCGGATGACATGTCATGTTCTTGATGTGCTCTTACAACCATGAAATATTAACACGATGAAACACCTAAATGCCAGCACCCATGGTAACAAATACAAGAAGTGGCAGTGAATAACAATTAAACAGTATTAAGTCCACAATGGCCTTAGTGAATTCTTAATACTTATCTGAAGCAAATATTTTTCTCCTTCACCAGTAAAGTGAGCATATCATCATCAAATTTTTCAAATATAGGTTGATGCTCTAACAGCAGGGATTTTAATATTAACAAAAACTCCTGTCAGTGTTGATGTTGCAGACCCACACAAAAAAAGTGATTGTTATTGTCAAAACCATATTTCTAGAGGGCACATTTTCTACCAGTCTCACTGGTTCTATTACAATTGACATTAAAGCTTGCAGTCACTTAGAGTGTCCTATACAAGAAAAATCATGACCTGTAGTGTCTCAGTCCAGAACTACTCAAATCCAGTTCTACCTATATTAGCTTTGCTACCATGTATTTTTTTGCTAGAAGCATAGTTTTTGAGTTTAACTACTTTCAGAAAATCAGGATCTAGGAGAAGTGTGTCATTAAATGTGGAAACATACATTCCATAGTACAGACATCTTCAAAGACACCATCTCCTTTCCAGGCTTGGCAATTGAGTGTAGCAGTAGCATTTCTACATTACCGGCCAGATCAATATCAGGAATGTACTGATCAGAATGGGAATGATCAGCATATTGACCTTCATCGAAATACATTTGATACAGCCACCAAGACAGCCTTAAGTGTGCTCCCTCCATTTGGTGGAAATGAAGCCAGCAGTATGATGCTCCTGTTGAAAAGAATTGCAGAATCCTTGTCTGTAAATAACAGGTATTTAGAAAAATTATTTTTTCAATTGTTTATTGGCCTTACATTCTCCAAAAAACAACTGGTTACCCCAGCTGTGTCTGACTCGTGCAGCGTGTGTAGTCTGTGACTTGTCCTTTTTTATATCAAAATGGTTCAGTTCTAACCTTGAGGTGCTTCTCTTTCAAGATTTGGCAGTTCATAGCCAATATATGTTCCTGGGTAGTGAATGTTTGCCAAGGCTGTCAGTTTACTTAATGTTTAAATCTATATGGCTGTATTCTGTTACATTATGACAACGGCAGAGGGTATCACAACGATCTGATGCAAATTCAGACAGACCAGACATCAGCTTCATATTGTTTGATTGATTATTTGTGGCATGAACGGTGTGTGAACTTCAAAGTCTTGCTAGACATTACCAAAAGAGGGTAAAAATTATTGTGAGAATTTCAGTGCCACAAACACAACTGGTATTGAGATGGTCTAAGTTGGAAGTAAGTGCAGTGCTTCCACAGCCATAAGATGTTAGCACCCATAGTAATAATCACAAACGTCACAAAAATAATACTAAAGTGTTCCTGACAACTACCATTGTAATGATGGGATCTTTGAAAATCTGCAAGACTCAAAATAGTTGGTATCACACAAGTCCTACAATGAAGAAGTGAAGGTGGTGGAAAGAGACAATGTGGCACTAAGAAGATGCCCTGACCTTTAAAGGAATGAAAGGGGCTGCATGGTGCATTGGTCTGACGTGGCCTAGAATGTTTATACATTTATGCACTAAAAGACATAAGCTTAGAGTCAGAAAGTAACAGCTCGTTGGATGGAGGAATAATAATAAAATAATTCATTACATTTATATAGCGCTTTTCTCAGTACTCAAAGAGGAAGGGAGACCAACTTAAAGAGAGGTGGAATGTGAAGAGAGTGCTTGGTGGTAATTTAAGATGGACAAGTGAGAAAGTCACACTACATACTAGATCGAAATCACCCCAAATGGAAAAGAGACTTGATGTTTTTTATTTGTCTTGTTACTTTGTGTTTTATTTCATTACTCCATTATTTACAATGACACAATTCTGACACATAAACTTCACTTTCACTTTCACTTCACTCACTGGAGAAGTGTGTTCACAAATTGAAGTTATACAGACCTTAGATTTCTTAAAGGCACACTTTGAGTTGTGCATGAAAAAGCTTTAACAGAGATACATTTTACATTGACCTTCAAATTTAAATTAGGACTCTGTTCAAGGACCACCATTGTGTAATTAAATGCATTCTGATCTTTACTGCTGTTTTGTTCTCCATAGAAGCATCATGATTCTCTGAATAAATATTCCCAGGATATTCTGATGTGTAATAGCAGCTTCTCCTTTTCCTCCTTGATTTTCTGTGTGGTAAAATCTCTGGGTAGCTCTAGCTTTGTTCAAGCATGATATTTAACAATACATGAAGAAATGTACAGTTAATATGTTTAGAGATAAAAAAAGATCTGTATATAAAGAAGACAATAAAATTACTAATCTGAAAGAAGTAATTTGGTATTTCTCACTATAAAGACTGCATAGTTACTAGTGTTTATTTTTAGATGTCTTTTACACTGAAACAATTGATTATGATTAAAATTTCAACATGATTAAAACAAAATGAAAGGAACACTAGTTAAATATTATCAGAACTGACAATAAATAAAATATTTTTTCAAGATAAACAGAGTGACAGATAGAATGTTATGTAATATCTGGAAAGATTTAAAGTGTACTATTTGCATTGCTGACCCAATCTTGAAATTAAGCTCTATATGTTTAAAACCAGAACAACAGCACTAAATGTTTGTATGCTTAAGCCGTAACACACAAATTTAAAGAATGCGCTGAAAATGAAGTTTGTTTATAATACTAAAACATTTTCTTTGCCACTATTGCAAGCACTTTTGAAGATGTTTGTTAACATTTTTGAAAATTTCATATTAATTAAATCCTTCATTTTAGTAACTATTACAGAGATCCAAATATAGATTTTTTTAATGTATTGATGATTAGAAGCACAGACACACTGCACATTAGCCCTAAGATATGCATGGTGATGTATAACTGCATGTAATGGCACTGGGCTATCAGGTAACCTTCACAAGGTTGAATTTGCCTCTGTTAAATAATTTTCAGTATTCTTGAGCATTCAGCTTCTTGCATTTTGGTATGAGAGCATGGTTATGAATTGCATCATAATTTCAATTTCCATATTTTATATGCTCATATGTAGTAGCCCCTTTTTAGTAATTTCATTTAATAGTGCACTTGGGGAATCTATGGATTACATGTAAAGATGCTGCAGACATTATATCAGATAGCCTATCACATTTCATGGCAGATATATGCTTTTCTATTGTAACAAATAGCCTGCTTTGACAGTGTTATACACACACCAAACCCTGTCATGCTCATATCTAATAGCTTCATACAATTTACAGGCACCAGTAGCTGAGTAATAACTAAATAAAAACAACTGGCTGTATTGTCTGGTGTAGCTGTATATGTTTTTACAATCTTTACAGGATAGTGTAACATACTCAAACAGAAATTAAAAACTAAATGATGCTTTTACTTTTGAAATGTAGAATATTGCCAGAATAACAGCAGACATTGGAGATAAGTTGGAAGATTGATTTCATAAACATTTCATGTCAGAGGTCTGCTGTCTATTTTCTTATTTATCTATTTCATTGCCTAATTAAATTAATATCATACTATTCATGCCAAATTATTTCATAATAATGCATACCATATTCATTTAATAGCTTATTTCTATCAGAACACTCTGGTTGAATATAACAAACATAAACATACTACTCCAGATTAATAGATAGAAACAAAACTAACCCTTATGTGCTGTTTAAGGCAGTTGCAAATTTGATGCATGGGAAATCTGATCTGTCACACAAAATCCCGACAAATATTAGCATCACAGAATTAATTAACTTCTTTAATGATAAAATAGATAATATAAGATGTCATGTTTCAAAGTCATCTGAGAAACTTCGTTCATGGAGCAGCCATTGTTAACATTATCAATAGATCTTTATTGACTGGCACAGTTTCAAATGCAGGAAAGGTGTCAGATATCAGACCACTTTTGTAAAGAATCAGAGGTAGACCCACGTCTGTTTAATAATTACAGAAACTGAGAGAAAGACTGAAGAGATTTTGCCATATGGAATTCAGATAGATTCCGTACAGTACAGTATTTCTTCCATATGCAGAATGCACCAACCTCTGGATCTCTGTATCCAGTCAGAAATTATACACCTACCTGAGGCCATTCAGGTGCCACTTCTGCTAAACTGTAGTAGAATATACTCCTGAGCGCTACATCCTTAGGCAAGAACCTAAAACAGAACTTACAACAATGCCGGACAATTAACTATGGCCTAGTCAGTTTTAATTTTAAAGGAATGCAATGACAGCCCCTTTGCTACCTATTTATTAAGGCCGGCAAAACCCATTTATGAGCTTCAGATTAAATTAGGGTAAACGTTCTATAGCCTTTCAAACTAGACAATTGATACCTTTTGCAAATTGGTATTATTATTAGTCATGTAAAATGAGATTTTCATTACAGGAATATTTTGTTTCACCAGAATGCATTTCAATCAGGAATGAAGACTCTTAACGTTAGAAGAGTGTACTTTAGATAGAGATGTTGGTGCAGCTGTTCATGTTGCATTATTGTATGTCAGCTTTGTCTTCTGAAATCTACAATGGAGAGATGCTGTAACAGATTTCACTTTTTGTCTATTGCTTTATTTTGCCATAATTACGTAATTAGTCTGCACTATAGTGGCTTGTCGTTAGCTTACCCTTGAAATTACCATAAAACCATAGGACTCCAGTGATTTATTTTTTTTAGCATTTCTTATTAGTTAGAGCATTGATTTCCTACTGTTTCTTTTCTTCACCTTACTGGCACAAACTCCCTTGAAAGAACTTGATTATCTATATACTGTATGTCAGTAATAATCTGCATAGGTGTGTTTCTACATAAATGTTTTTTTTTTCTTACTGCTGCTGTATAAAATTAGATTAGATTAGGTAAACTGTCTTAATCCCAAAGGGAAATTATTTAATTAATCTAATGAATCCATGCCACACTTGACTCTATCCATAGAGAAAGGTGCTATAGTAATCAAAGGAATTCATATCACGAAAATGTCAAAAATCACATACAGTATAAACATGATGTTAGCAGTATGGAGGTAATTCATGTAGTAAGAGTGCAACCTCTCTAACAGTCATTTCTCACTTTCAATTTAAGTGGGTCTGCATTCATGTGCTCCGTCAAAATAAAGTAAATCTGCAAGTCCACGGTCATTTGCAGAAATGTCCACAACCCCAGATTTTCATACGCACATACACACAAACAAATATGAGGATTTTCAAGGCGGAGAATAGTTTAGCGCTATAGGCATTAAATTTAATATTTTTCTTGTTAAGGTTATAAAGATGCATACATAGCATATAATTCATTGAGACACTTATTCATTAAAAAATCTGAATTCATGGAAGCCGGTCTAATTTGGGGTGTTCATAAGAAATTTAATTTACTTCACGAGGCAGAACTAGAAGTACATACTAAACAAGACTATCTGGCCAAATATTTGAAATTCTAAAATGTGTGCTTTAACACTAGAATTACCAAAGCCTACGAAAAAAACTCATAAGTGAAAAAAAAACACTAACTTTTACAAGTACTATAAATTTACACCAGCTGTTACAGAAACAAGTGAAATGTATGTCTTTATTGTATAATATTAACAATAAGAGCAGCTCACTATTCAAAACGGTAAATATACGAGGCAGACAGGATTGAAACGGGCGACTCTTGATTACAAGTTAGCAATTCTTACCGCTGTACAACGGAAGCTGTTGTATCATATTTGTACCTTTTGTGAAAGTGTTTATTTGATCTTTGGACTTCAGGCTTCACACATTATATAGTTTATGTCTACATTTTGTCATTTATTACTAAAATATGAAAAACATTTCTGTTTTAACAATGTGTTTACACAGATTATTGTAGAAACAGAACACACATGAAATGCATGTGTTCCAAATAACTATCTATTATTTCCCTATACAACTCTAGGTACCTGACTCCAAGATAATCAAGGCTGGAACTGGGAGAACTTTGTGCTCGTTCTGCGGTGGTGGGGGGATGGAATAGTAGTCTGCTTGCTGCTTGTCTTGATCGGCATATTTACAAGACAAAACATGCTGATGGAGAGGTGCGAAGGTATTTAAGGTGGGCAGGGTTTACGAGTTTTTTCATAGGCTTTGGTACTTCTAGTGTTAACTAAAATTTGTAAAGTCTAAATATTCTCGATTGAAATAAAGATTTGTAATTCTTCAGCCACTGATATGAGGTCCATAGAGGGCTACATCCCTAGTAAAGAATCAAAAATAAAAAATAACATCATATTTGTAATCACTAACCTTGAAATAGTCTGAAAAATGACAGCTCACATACTAAAGCTTGGTAATTTCCATAATCTTTGGGGAGTGGCTCTTATATTTGTGATCAGCAACTTTGAAAATAATATTAAACACTCCACATTCCTATATTACGGATGTCCACTTTTTCAAAGTTTTGTGAAAATTAGTAACTTTGACCTCTTGTATCCCATTAGGGGGTGAATCCCTGAAGTCAGTTGATGTGGCATGCACAGCTTCCAGTCCTTTTAATCATTTTTGATTCAGACACCTATTGGTATACTCTTTATTATAAAGGTGTAATTTCCTGCACAAAATTTGGTCCAAAAATGATCTACAAATGAAGGGCTTTGGATCTAGAGGATAAACAATAGGGAGGAACCCCAAAAAGCTTGACATCTTGCATAACCAGCCATCAAGACTAGTCAAAAAGTATATCATATGTGGAGGTTTTCTCATACAATATGTCAGGAGGTGCTGGTCAAAAAAAAAAAAACTGAAGTGAATTCTTAATAAAGGACCATGTTTTAAATGAAATATCCATTGTGTTCAGTCAAAAAACAGATCTTGGCTGTTCCTGGTATTGCTGTAGCTAGTGCTGTGCCAAGATGCCAAATTTGTTACTCAGTTTCATTCCATTGAAGATCAGCCATCTGTTAAGCCGTCATTTTACCTTTCTGTCCTCCTTATAACAGAAACAACTAAAACAGCTATGACACTTGGTTTCAGAACATCTGGCTCCTCTGCAGTTTGCCTCTCAGGCACATACAGGTGTGCTCTCATCTACAAGCTAACAGAGCTTACTCACACTTCGACAAAGCCAGTACCACAGTCAGGATAATGTTCTTTGACTTTTCCAGTACAGTATTTTTAACACGATTCTCCCTCATCAACTGGGGAAAAAGCTGAAGGCGTTGAATCTTGATGCTCCCACAATCACCTGGATCATGGTCTACCTGACTAAAGACAACAACTTGTAAGGCTGTGGGACTGTGTGTCAGAAAAGGTGGTGTGTAATACTAGAGTACGTCAGGGGACTGTCCTGTCTCTTCCTGTTTACCCTCTACACAACAGACTTCCAGCTCAATACCAGCACTTGCCATATATAGGAATTTTCAGATGACTCGTCCATTATAGACTGCATTAATAATGGAGATGAGTCAGAGTACAGGAGAATCGTGGAGGACATCTTGTGGTGTAGGGACAACAACCTGTAACTCAACATCAACAAGACAAAAGAACTGGTAGTGGACTTCTGATGTACCAAGAAGCCTGAGACCAGTCACCACTCAGGGGGAGGACATGGAAATTGTGAAGAGCTACAAGTACCTGGAGGTTCACTTAAACAACAAACTAGATTGGTCTGACAACACAGTGGTGCTGCACAAGAAGGGCCATAGCAGACTGTACTTCCTGAGGAGACTCAAGTCTTTTGATGTGTGGAGCAAGCTGCTGGAAATATTCTACTGGTCCATAGTGTAGTGTTTTACACAGCAGTCTCCTGGAGACGGTGATATAGAGGGTCCACGGCTTAGTAATCAGTGGTCAGTTTTTAAATAAATAAATAAATAGCTGGTTCGATTTCCTTGGGTGTGCGTGCTTAGGTGGCTGTGAGGTTGGTGGAGTGATTGACATAGGGTACACTTGCACATGAGGGTGCAGTCTGTCTTGATTGCTTCATTGGCTTTCTTCTGTTCACGATTGAGACACTGTGCCCATGGAGGCATATAAGGGGGAGCTGGGAATCAAGAGAGGGATTGGATCAAGAAAGGAGAGAAAGGCTGGAGAAAGACAAGGAAAGAGAGCAGAGGTTAAATGGAGAGAAGAAGGAAGGCACAGAGATAGACAGGGAAGGAGAGAGAGAGAGAGAGAGAGAGAGAGAGAGAGAGAGAGAGAGAGAGAGAGAGAGAGCACCCATGCTGAAAGGAGCAAGCCTGAATCTGAGAAAGGGGTGCTCCTGCTGAGCGATCTCCTAGGGAGAAGGAGCAGCCTGATATGTGGTCATCAGCAGACACCAAGGGACTGGTGGCAGGAGACATATGAGGTTTGGCCATGGGCAGCAGGGACCTGGGCCTATTAGTGAAAAATGACTGCATCTGTTTGCGGGCATCTCCTCCTACTGCAAGGTCCAGCCAGGATATGTGTAGAAGATGCCAAGTTAGAAGGGAAGCATAGGGGCTCTTGAGTATATTTTAAAAGAATCTGTCTTTTGGGATTTTTAAAATCTATTTTAATGGAATATTTATTGGTTGACTTTTAGCCTCCACTTCATCACCTTAGTTTTTACGGATTATCTTTCCGAATCATTGCACTATTATTTAGACACTGTTTTTCATTTAATTGAATGTTAATAAAAACAGTGTTCACTTGTTGCACCTACCCCTTATTGTAACGGTGTGTCTCCTCATCTGCGTGACTCATCTCAGTTATGACTAACAACAATCCGGGTTCAAGAGGCTCCTGGATGCAAGGTTATGGATGCCACAGGTAGTGGAGAGCTGACCTGGACCATCACAGGGAAGCAACCATAGCACAAAAGAAGCACAATGCCTGAACAAACTTTTTAGGACAGCCTTCTCCATTACAGGGAGACACACGGTGCTAATGTATTAAGAGTAAATTCAGATGTTGGTAATGTAAATATTTTTGAGAATTTCTCCTACTTAGGTGATGTTAGGTGTAGATGAAGGTGCAAGCACATTAGCAAGGGTGAGAGACGCATGGAGAACATTCTGGTAACTGTCGCCCATTTTGACTTCTCAGGCACTGAAGGGAAAAAATGTAAGCTGTGTGCATATGCTGTATTAGAATAAGCCTTGAAAAATGAAGACGGAACATTAAGCAAAGCTGGAAAGAACAGGAAAGTGATCAAGTGGACTTGTAGGCTGTCATGGAGTGAGAGGAATATGAATACTGAGATAGGAGAAAGACTTGGTGTGGGAGCAACAGATGTTATGATGAGCACAAACTAACTAAAGTGGTGGATGAATGGGCAAAATGATGCTTCGTGACAAAGGTGGCCAAGAGAGAGGCCAAAGAAGACAAGATTAGAGATGGTGTTAAATGGTATGAAAATATCTCACCTCAAGGGAAACCCAGGACTGTGGAAAGTGGAGAAACAAAGATTGCGGGGGACAACTTGGATAACCTTGTTAAACACGGAAAATGGCCATTAAACTAATGATGATAATGATGATGATATCTGTATAGAATTTTCTTTAATGCCAGAAAGACTTACAGTATCTATTAGTTTAACATTGTAGCAGCACTATCTGTAAGGAACATCAATTCCCAGCATGCTGAAGGATCACCGTGGGACGCGACTGCCATTAGGAAGACACCTGTGAAGGCACAAGATGTAAAGGGATGCCAGTTTTGACAGAGGAGATAGCTTACTTTACATCTGCATATTGCTGATTTGTGAAACCACTGCACTGAGGATTATAATTATTTCTTGTATTTACAGTGTATTCTTAGTTCATTGTCCAGATTGTTCATTGGATTGGTTTGTTTGGAGTTTCACCAGACTGAGTGTGCTCCTTCCATCAAATCGTCACTGGAGATTCGACGGTAAAGCAGGATAAGATCAGCTTATTTCCAAGGGCTGTTCACTTTGATATTTTTCTGTAATAAACTGTATCTGGTATCTGGACTGTTTTTGGACTGTGTGTATGTTAGCAGTTTGTTGTCTATCATTAATATAGTATATTGAAGAGGATTGTTTACCTAGTTAAAGAGTTGCTTTGTGTTTCTAAATAGTTCACCGAATACTGACTGTATTTTGGACTTTTATGTTCAGTGTTGTGTGTTTCTGTGGGAGAGGTATGCAAGTTTTGACCAGGCTGGTTGTGCCCAGGGTTCCTCATTAAAAATAAATATATCGGTGTAAAAGCAGGTTGAATTTGAGAATCCCAGGACTGCTACAACTGGACAATCAAAATGAACCCTTTGAGAGTACGTATATACTGTAAGTGTAAGTTTGTCCTTGGATGAATTAAACAAATTTGACAATGCACAGTTAAATAAAGTAGCCTATTCCTTCAAATGTTAAAATAAGCAAGATGTGTGATCTAAGTGACCTTGACCATGACATGATAAATAATGCTAGACATGGTGGATTCACCATCTCAGAAACAGCTTCCCTCCTGGGATTTTCATGGACTAACCTCTCTTAGCATTTACAGAGAACAGTACAATACATAAAAATACAGAGCAGAGCAGTAGTTGTGAGGACAAAAACACTTTGTTTACAGAAGAGGTCAGAGGAGAATGGGCATACTAATTAAAGGTAAAAAATGCCATTAATACTCATAAAAACTCTTGACAATATTCCTGTATAAAGGGGCTTCTCTGAACTCACAGGGTGTCAGACCTTGAAATTGAAGTTCTAAAGTAGCAGCAGATCACACTAGGTTTGACTCCTGTCAGTTAAGAACATGAAGATGAGGTTACAGTGGGCACCTGTTTACTAAAACTGGGTGAATGAAGAATTTAAAAAGTTGCATACTCTGACAAATCTTGATTTTTTTCTGCAAAATGAAGACAGCAGGCTCAAACTTTGGCATAAAAGACATTGATCAATGGACCCATTTTGTTTTATGTGAAAAATTACAGGCTGGTGGTTATTGTGAAATAGTGTGGGGAATGATTTCTTGGAAAATATTAGGCCTCTTAATAGCAAATAAGTGTTATTTGAACTCTTAAAGACTGATGCTAACCACGTGTAACCCGTTTTGTCCACAGTCTGCATTTCTTCAAATGGTTACTACTTTACAGATTCATGCAGTAACTCAACGGCTTCAATCTACTTGTTTCTCAATCTTTCTAGGAACCTTTGGGATGAGGAGTGAAATTGGAGGTCTGCAGGTTGAATGCCATCCATCCATCCTCTTCCGCTTATCCGAGGTCGGGTCGCGGGGGCAGCAGCTTGAGCAGAGATACCCAGACTTCCCTCTCCCCAGCCACTTCTTCTAGCTCTTCCGGGAGAATCCTGAGGCAGGCCAGCCGGGAGACATAGTCCCTCCAGCGTGTCCTGGGTCTTCCTTGGACACCTCACCAGGGAGGCGTCCAGGAGGCATCCTGATCAGATGCCCGATCCACCTCATCTGACTCCTCTCAATGCGGAGGAGCAGCAGCTCTACTCTGAGCCCCTCCTGGATGACTGAGCTTCTCACCCTATCTTTAACACTAGAATTACCAGAGTCTACGAAAAAACTCGTAGTTCCAGCCCACCTTAAAACCATTCTCACCTCTCTTTTGTCTTCTAAATGTGCCGATTAAGAGGAGCAGCGAGCAGCCGGCTATTCCATCCCCCACCGTCGCAGAATGTTCACTAAGTTTTCCCAGCTCATGGCTTGTTTGATTATCTGGGAGTGACTGAACTGCTGGAGTTTTAGAATAGAAATAATAGATCGCTATTTGGAATACATGCATTTCATGCGTGTTCCGTTTCTACAGTAATCTGTGTAAACACATTGCTAAAACAGAAACTTTTTCATATTTTAGTAATAAATGTTACAAAATGTAGAATGTGTAAAGCCCGAGTTCCTAAGATCAAATAAACACTTCCACAAAAGCTTCACACACCATAGAACAGTTTCTGTGGCGTAGCGCGCTAAGATTTGCCTCTCAGACCGAGTAGCTTTTCTCTGCCTCACAAACATGAGTTCAATTCCCCGCTGGGGATAAAGTGTTACTTCTTTTTTTTCTTTTTAACCTCAAACGGACATAAAATTTGTAAATTGGTATGCACTGTCAGTTAATGAGATCGTTATATTTTCATGTGGGATGCTCCTTTTAAAATATTTTTTTAACAATTGAGACTGCAATTAACATGAACAACTGTCCTTATAACTTATTTTTTTCAAGATCCATAACACACAGACAGACAGAGCACTGCGTAATACAGAGACAGACAGGCAGAGATATACAAACAAACAGGGAAGGCACATGTACTGAAAGAAAAAAAATCAACATGTGCGTTGTTTCTGCTGCACTGAATAAGCTCACCCGCTCTAACATCACCCCTCCCCCAATCTGGCTGTCTAAGTAACAGCGGGTTCGACTTACTGCCGGCAATGCGGACCAAGCTCGGTTGTACAGGGATCGAACAGCCCTTATCAGGTAGTCCGGTACCACATACTCCCGGAGCACCCCCCACAGGATTCCCCGAGGGACACGGTCAAACGCCTTTTCCAAGTCCACAAAACACATGTAGACTGGTTGGGCGAACTCCCATGCACCCTCCAGGACTCTGCTAAGGGTGTAGAGCTGGTCCACTGTTCCGCAACCAGGACGAAAACCACACTGTTCCTCCTGAATCCGAGGTTCGACTATCCGATGGACCCTCCTCTCCAGAACCCCCAAACAGACTTTTCCAGGGAGGCTGAGGAGTGTGATCCCTCTGTAGTTGGAACACACCCTCCTGTCCCCCTTCTTAAAGAGGGGGAACACCACCCCGGTCTGCCAATTCAGAGGCACTGTCCCTGATGTCCATGCGATGTTGCAGAGACGTGTCAACCAAGACAGCAACATCCAGAGCCTTGAGGAACTCTGGGCGTATCTCATCCACCCCCGGGGCCCTGCCACCAAGGAGTTTTTTGACCACCTCGGTGACTTCAGTCCCAGAGATGGGGGAGCCCATTCCGAGTCCCCAGGCTCTAATTCCACATTGGAAGGCATGTTAGTGGGATTGAGGAGGTCTTCGAAGTACTCCCCCCACCGACCCACAACGTCCTGAGTCGAGGTCAGCAGCACACCATCCCCACCATATACAGTGTTGACACTGCACTGCTTCCCCCTCCTGAGATGCCGGACGGTGGACCAGAATCTCCTCAAAGCTGTCCTAAAGTCGTTCTCCATGGCCTCCCCAAACTCCTCCCATGCCCGACTTTTTGCCTCAGCAACCACTGAAGTCACATTCCGCTTGGCCTGCCGGTACCTATTAGCTGCCTCCAGAGTCCCACAGGACAAAAGGGACCGGTAGGACTCCTTCTTCAGCTTGACAGCATCCCTCACCGCCGGTGTCCACCAACGGGTTCGGGGATTGCCGCCATGACAGGCACCGACCACCTTACGGCCACAGCTCCAGTCAGCCGCCTCCACAATAGAGGCACGGAACATGGACCATTCGGACTCAATGTCCCCCACCTACCTCGGGACGTGGTTGAAGTTCTGCCGGAGGTGGGAGTTGAAGCTACTTCTGACAGGGGGCTCTGCCAGACGTTCCCAGCAGACGCTCACAACACGTTTGGGCCTACCAGGCCTGACCGGCATTCTCCCCCACCAACGAAGCCAACTCACCACCAGGTGGTGATCAGTTGACAGTTCGGCCCCTCTCTTCACCCGAGTGTCCAAGACATGTGGCCGCAAGTCTAACAACACGACCACAAAGTCGATCATCGCACTGAGGCCTAGGGTGTCCTGGTGCCAAGTACACATATGAATACCCCTGTGCTTGAACATGGTGTTCATTATGGACAATCCGTGACAATCACAGAAGTCCAATAACAAAACACCATTCGGGTTCAGAATGGGGGCGCCATTCCTCCCAATCACGCCCTTCCAGGTCTCACTGTCATTGCTCACGTGAGCACTAAAGTCTCCCAGCAGTATGAGGGAGTCCCCAGAAGGTATGCCCTCTAGCACCCCCTCAAGGGACTCCAAAAAGGGTGGGTACTCCGAACTGCTCTTCGGTGCATACGCACAAACAACAGTTAGGACCCGTCTCCCCACCCGAAGGCGGAGAGAGGTTACCCTCTCGTCCACCGGGGTAAACCCCAATGTACAGGCTCCAAGTCGGGTGGCAATAAGTATGCCCACACCCGCTCGGCGCCTCTCACCGGGGGCAACTCGAGAGTGGTAGAGAGTCCAGCCCCTCTCAAGGAGATTGGTTCTAGAGTCCAAGCTATGCGCCGAGGTGAGCCCGACTATATCTAGCCGGAACCTCTCAACCTCGCGCACAAGCTCAGGCTCCTTCCCCTTCAGAGAGGTGACATTCCACGTCCCAAGAGTGAGCTTCTGTAGCCGAGGATCGGACCGCCAAGGTCCCCGCCTTCGGCCACCACCCAACTCACACTGCACCCGACCTCCTTGGCCCCTCCCATAGGTGGTGAGCCCATGGGAAGGAGGACCCACGTTGCCTCTTCGGGCTGCGCCCGGCTGAGCCCCATGGGTGCAAGCCCGGCCACCAGGCGCTCGCCGTCGAGCCCCACCTCCAGGCCTGGCTCCAGAGGGGGGCCCCGTTGACCCACATCCGGGCGAGGGAAAACGCCGTCCAAATTTTTTATTCATCATAGGAGGTTGTGTTGAACCACACTTTGTCTCATCCCTCACCTAGGTTGAATGTGTGACTGGAAATCATTTAGGAATTGCATGACACTACTGAGTCAGGATGGGCAACAGTTGCTAAGGAATGTTTCAGGTATCATTCACGTCTTACAGAATTAAAGCTTCTCCCAAAGGAAGAGGAACAGTGGAGGGTAGGGGCATATGTAGTTCTAGATTTGTGTGTCTAATAAAGTGGCAACTATCTATCTCTTGTGTGTTATCAACTGAGAGAACACACTGGTCACAGAGGAAATGTTGGGGCACCAACCTGGTCGTCTCTTTTAATATTTACAGGGTTTAAAAATAAATAAGCACTGAATGGTGTGTTGAAAAATGGCAAAATGTACAGAAGTTCAGAAAAGAAATGGACAAGAGGATTCAATGCTTTCTTGAGTGGTCAGTTTTCAGGTAAGTGCTCTTGGTCTGCTCTCTCCACAATGAGACAACCCTCACTGGGAGTGCCTTGGCTTTATAGTGGAGGGACCAGAAGAGGCAAGGTCAGTTGTCCTCAGTGGGTGATTTCTCTGGGATGTTGGAGGAAAAAGATACTGTCAGCAACTGTGCCCCCTCCTGTCTCAGATTGGTAGTGCTTATTTCTGATGAGTCCAGAAAGCAAACCTTAGACACGAATGCGTGACAAGTGTTAAGAGGTTTGTGACCGTAAGCTGGAACAAGTGCTTAAGAGATCAGATTTTCATCTCAGAGTACACTTAAACAAAGTAATAATTAACGTAAAATTACATTTTATGGATGAAGTAAGAAATCTCACAAACCATAGGGAGGACGTGCAAACTCCAAATGGATAGAGACAATGCAGACAATTGAATCTAGATCCTTGAAGTTGTGATGCATTAGACAGATTGCATGGCACCCACAAATGAAGGTTCTCACACATACACACCGGGGAAACCAAGTGAATCAAGTCTGTTCACAACTGTGAAGGAAACCCCAGAGCATATTAATAGAAGTCAGGGGAAAATATACATTGGATATGCAGAATATCACAATGCTCTCTGTTTTGTTACTCTGTTAATAGCTACTTAATGAGCCAAATTAAAATACAGCTTGATATATTTAATTAAGTGTATATGTAGCATTTAAATGCACTTGGTAGATTAATTATACATGTACTACCCAGAAGCATTCAGACAACCAAAGTTCCCTTTTGCGAATATTCTTGGATTACAGTCAGTTATACATTTTTTGTAACTGTAGGTATGTAGCATGTAGTAAACACAGAGGTGCCATGATAGAATCTATTTTGAATGAAGACACTCAGAAATTTCTTTACAGGAGGTCACTGAAGAGTCAGACAGCATTTCGTCATTCACATTTTACAGATGTACAAACAAACAGTGTACAGTTAAAAGTGGCTCTAGAATTAAATGTGATGAAAAGCATCCGTAGGGAATCATGAGCTGCTATAGCGGTGTTGTACAAATAGGAGATATTTCCTAACATTCTGTAACATTATCAGTGCAACATACAATCACCTTCCGTAAAACATTTTTAGATAAAGTCAATGACAGATTGAGCCTCTTTTTAAAGAGTACTTTTTATGCTTTGCACAGATTGAAAGAGCTTGTCTAAACTCTAACTAAAATTTGAGGATAAGCTATTCAGAAGGTGAATATGTTTTCCTTCGAGTTTGAAAATACATTTTTAAATTAACATTTAATCTAATTTCTTTTAATGTACTCAAACACCTGCCAAGATGAAAACCTAATTTCTAATAATAGTTCTCTTCTCACCTTTTTCAAACTGAAGAGATTTCATCTCTGCAGACGTTGCTGCAATGCATTTGAAAGGACCCCTGCTTGCCTGGAGACATATCCATCCATCAGTTTCATTGCCCACTGCTAGAATGTATGCCATTTTATCAATGGGCACACTCACGCTAACACCCACACTTACAATAATTACACTTTGCATTAAAAGTCATTAATTAGCCATCAGCATGACTTTGGACTGTAGGAGGAAGGCAGTGCCCCAGGAGGGGATCATACACATAGAAGGCTGCCCTAGCTGTAGCTTGGACTGGAATCTAAGGAATATGACGTTACCGCGCTGCTGTGTCACTGTGCCTTTCTTGCTTGTGGGCTCTGTTGATATCTGTGGGATCAAAAACAAAGTGGGTAACAAACCCCAAGATTAACAGTGGACCTAGCCATGCTATACCCATGTACAGCATTTTAGTCAATCGTGCAAAGAAGTCAAACAAACAAACAAATAAATAAAAGATAAGATGCCTATTGTTTCAATCTAAGGTTTTTCAGTTTTAATAAGGTATGTAACATTGTAAAAACAAGGAAATGAAAAGATTGTGCAAAGATATCTTTTATTATTTTGATCTAGACACGTGTGGGGGCGCTCCTGCTGCGCCGGGCCTCCACAAAATTATTTGTGACAGGTCCCCGCCTTGAAACAGGCAGAGTGTCCCATCTGGGATGCCATTGCAGTAGCCGGCCCGGACACAGACAGGCGGACACATTGAAGTCACCCAACACACATTTATTATACATTATATACAGTTGCAAAGTGCACCACAAACCCCCAAAGTCCCGGCCAGCTCAAATGCCTTACTCTTCAGGCCGCCTCCTTGCCTCTCCTCCTAAGCTCCATCCTTCTCCACTCCCGATTCAAGCCAATGAACGGAGGGAGGCGACCCCTTTTATAATCACCCAGATGTGCTCCAGGTGTCTCCCGACAATCTTCCACCGGCACTCCCCAGTGTGGCGGAAGTGCCGGCTGCGCACCCGGAAGCATTCCAAGTGTCCCCGCTTCTCTTCCCCCCAGCACTTCTGGGTGTGGCGGAAGTGCTGAGGTCCAGGGCTCCAAAGGCATTGGGGTGCCCCCTGGTGGTGACCATGGGCCCCTACAGGGTTGAACTTCAAAGATCTGTACCCATGGTCCCCATAGGTACCAGGGCGGTCACCCCCACGTGGTCTGGGCGAGGCGTAAGCCCTCTTCCGGTCCTCCAGGGTATCCCAGCCGGGTCACCCACCCAGCCACCTGAGACAATATATATATATTGTGAGGGATGGCCGGCATTCCTGGAAAGAACTGAAAGAAGCAGACTTTGCAGGGCACTACATCCCCCGGAACACTAGATGGCAGCTCCCCTGGATAGAAATGGCTCCTCGGATTCCCGCAGAGCAGCATGGGACATGGAGTTTGTATCCTCAGCCCTGTTGGGTGCCATGGGTGCCGCCAGGGGGAGCTCACCAAGAACCAGGGGGATATTACACGGATGACAACCCGGAAGTGCTTCAGGTTCACGAGGACGGAAACCCGCAGTACTTCAGGAACAACTAATAAAAGAAGATTGGTTGGTGACCCGGAGAAGAAATACTTCCGGGTCAGAGACTTTAAAAGGACTCTGGGAAACCCCAGCAGATCGAGCCGGAGTTGGGTGGGAGTGAGACGGAGCTGCTGGGAGTTGGAGGATTGGATTGTTGTTATTATTGATTATTATGATTATTTATTGAAGAATTGTGGAAGGTGCGGTGCTTTGTGCACTTTACAGAAGAAATTATTAAAGATTATTCTTCTGTGTTTTACACGTGTGTCAAGGACGTCTGTCTGGTGGGTTCAACGGGGCAACAGCGACCCCTAGCGATCACAATTGGCGTAGTCGGCAGGATTCTGGCCGTCTTTTCGGTCAGAAAACCTTTTTAAAATTAACATGCACTGAACCCCCAGACAGCGACACACGAAACCGCCAAACCTGTTTCTTCCATTAGTCATGGGGAAAAAGAAGACGACGAAGCCAATCGATAATGCGGAGGGAAGTCAGATGCAAGACAGCCCCTGCATCCATAAGGAGTAACGGAGCGATGCCATCGGATGGGGGGACATTTTTCTGGGTGCCAATAACAAAGATGAGGTATGTGCCGGGGGAGGGATTGACAACATCTTTAAAATAACCCATTTTGTCCCCTGCTCATACCTCGTAGATGCCGTGCACCTGGACGTCGTCATTAATATGGCAAGTCCTCCCAAAGACGGTTCTGCATGGTTCGAAAAGAACCAGGAAGACTTCTGCATGACGTTGGGCAGAGTAGGACACATGAGTAGCCCCGATGCAACACGGGAAGGAGAAGGTCAGCGTTGTTCCGAAAGTGAGGTCGTCATTTCCCCGACGGAACTGAGCTCCTTGAAGAGGAAGGGGAAGGCGAGCAAAGGAACGCCAGTCACTAATAAAGAGGGCCGGGATATGACTGAACGTTCCACCGCTAAAGAAGAGAATGCGAATCGCAGTCAGCCGTTGGCGGCAACCCGGACCTCTATCAGGCAGAACTACAATTTCCAAAAGGCCGTGTGAGACCCAACCGGGCATGCGCAGGAGAAGCCTGTCGGCTTGCAGCTGGAGGGCGGGGTTTTTGAAAGCCCGAGCGTGCCTCCAGCTGATCGGGAAAAAGACTTTAGTGTACGGGACCTCGAAAAATGAATAGAACCTGTTCAAAGCTTTTTACAGATTGTCACCACGATTAAGAAAGTGATCGAGGAATTGGGAGTGACGGCCGAGGTACCTCTGAGATGTGTGGAGGAGTATTTACGCAGCTACAAACAGAGGCTCCCACAGAGGTCTGATCAGGCGGTACAGGTGAGCATATCTGGGACCGTACATGAAGTCGGGACGCAGATCACAAGGGCAGCGCAAGTTGTCAGTATCGGTTGCCAAGTGGTCTCGCATCCAACAGTTGATAGGGAAATAATGACCGAGGGCTCGATCGAAGGGGAGGGGCCATTGGAACAGCGAAATAGTGCTGGCTTGCAAGGGGACCCGGACCTTAAGACATCTGCCTCGGTCATACGTAAATCAAAAGGGATGCAGACAGTAAAGGGTCTCTCTCTTATCCTTCGAGAGACCCAAACTGTGAGCAAGCCCCAGATTGAAAAGGAGAGCCCGCAGGTAAAATGACAAAGAGAGAATGTGGAGGGGACGCTCTCTGCGTGGGTGGGGAGATAGCCCGCCCCAGCTGGGCAAAGGGCCACGCAGGCATTGCCGGCCTGCTTTCAGTCCCGCAGGACATTACTAAATGGGAGGAGGCTGTGGTATGAATGCCATTAGCCAGGCCACCTTTGGCAAAACTGTCCAGGTAGAACCGGGAAGGTTATTAAAGCGAAACAGAAGTGTCGTGTCTCTCTGTTGTTCTCCTGCTCTTGTTTTACAGGAAGGAGCCGTGGTCCGGTCAAGACAGACCTACCCTAGCGGAGCTGGCCGCCTCACATTATAATGTTCGGCTGGGGGAGGAGTACTGTGAGGGATGGCTGGCATTCCAGTCTGGTCAGGACGTCCCTCAACTGAAAGAAGCAGACTTTGCAGGACACTACATCCCCTGGGACACTAGATGGCAGCTCCCCTGGATAGAAATGGCTCCTCAGATTCCTGCAGGGCAGCATGGGACATGGAGTCTATATCCTCAGCCCTGTTGGGTGCCATGGGTGCCGCCAGGGGGAGCTCACCAAGAACCAGGGGGATATTACAAGGATGTCAAACCGGAAGTGCTTCAGGATCACGAGGATGGAAACCCGCAGTACTTCCGGAACAATTAATAAAAGAAGATTGGTTGGTGACCCGGATAGGAAATACTTCTGGGTCAGAGACTTTAAAAGGACTCTGGGAAACCCCAGCAGATAGAGCCGGAGTTGGGTGGGAGTGAGACAGAGCTGCTGGGAGTTGGAGGATTGGATTGTTGTTATTATTGATTATTGTGATTATTTATTGAAGAATTGTGGAAGGTGCAGTGCTTTGTGCACTTTATAGAAGAAATTATTAAAGATTATTCTTCTGTGTTTTACACATGTGTCAAGGAAGTCTGTCTGGTGGGTTCAACGGGGCAACAGCGACCCCTAGTGAATACCATATATATACAGTATATACTGTATATATATATATGTACTAATATATATATTTCTGAATATACCAATAGGACTAATAATTTTGTGAAAAAGGCAAGATACAATTTTCAGATTTATATTAAAATTCTAGAGTACAAACTTTGGTAATATATCACAAAATCAAATCTCAGTGTGTGATGTCACTCTGGATGCACCCCCTATGTGGAGTTAAACAAGAGATCTTCTTTTTGCCTGTGGCCAGTTGATTAGCTGTAATGAAACCTTGCACACACAGCTGTGCTCAGTCACATATTTAGCTGCTATATTATTTTTAAACTTCTGAATTATTTAATAAAATGAATAAAAAAGACATAATTACTCAGCACTCTTTCTACTCTTGGAATTCTATTTTTTTAGAAAAACTCTCCTCCAAAAACCTAACTCATCAACATATTCACTTCTAATACAGTAAGTGAATCATTTATATGTTACGTTGTACAAACAGTATGCTATGGGTTGGCACTATTACTGTCCCTTATATACACAATTGGCCCTTTTGTGCATATGTTCCAGGAGTGCCATCCAGTGCTTGCCTTCTGTTTCTGTCCTCCTTGCCTCATATCTTTCTCCTTCTAAAATGATCTTCTCTTTCTCTTTATTTCCAGTGATGGCTATTCTGCTTAGCAGTAATAATGGGAAAGGTTTTGATAGCCTCACACTGTAAATATCCAGACTGCCTTTCATTTAATGTATAGAATATTACTTTCTTAATTTTAGCACTCTGCTTTGCAGATTAATAAGTCAGCTAGCTCAAATATTACAAGAAGGTTCTCCTTGTTGAAAATGGCTTCTGACTGTGTGGTTAGTGATGGACACTGTTACCCCATATCTTAATTTTTGCTATTTCTCTACTCGTTCTCTCTTGATGGTCTGCTGTACACACCTGCATCTCCTCCTCTGTGGGCTCAGGCATCCCATTACTGCCATTTCTTGATATCTTTTGTATCATTGGGGTTTGGGAGTGTTCATTGTGGGTTGGATAGGATGCTGTTCCATTTTTGCTTTTTGTTTTTATTGCTCGTTAAACCTGGACAGATTTGGTGTTTGCACTTTTTTAGGCATTTTAAATAATTTAATATACCATTACTTGACTTTTTTGGTCTTAATTAAAAGTTTCAGAAATGGAAACACTGAAATAGTTGAACCACTGTAGATAGCAAGCGACTGTACAATAAAACAACAGCTAAACACAAATTATGTGAAATAAATAATTCACTCCAATTGCATTTGAAATATTAGAATATGAAAAAATATATTCCAATGAAGCTTAAATAATGTATAAACTTACAGAAAATTGAACTTCTGTCTGCTGCATATGTCATCATCAATCCTTGCACATCCTGCCTAGATTAAATTCATATACAATCCATGATTATTTGAGAAAGGCTGGGAGCATGCACTGATGCGTCTTACCGTACCCACCACACGATGAGAAACTAATACTAAATACACGATATCTGAATATAGTACAAAACAAGTGTTTCCAAACCACAGATATAAATGATACAAATAAAAATAAAAGACAGAAATTGAAAGTTTTGTATTTAGTATTACAATATAATTGTTCTTGTTATTGTCTGTAAAAGCTTATTTTAATTAACATTAGCCTCAAGACTTGACTTTTACCAGGTTATGGTAGTGGTCTAATGATGGCTGCTAGAAGTAATCTCAGGGTTTAGTATCAAGCAGAGCTCTTAAAGGGTTTATCACTGTGACATTACAATTATTTTTCTTCCTTTCAACAATTTAACAGTTTGTAAAAAAAATGTTTAGAGTACTATATGACAATGCCAGTAAATGCCCTAGGTAATGTGCATACAGGCTTACTAGGAGTTAGACTCTAACCTAGAACTACAGGGAACAAGCAGACCAGCTCTGGATAGTGCTGGCTGGTCTGAATTATTACTTGGAACCCTAACCTATGTACTGTATCTTGACTTTTTACTTCAAATGTCTACACATCAGATTTAAAATGTATGTTTTTAAAGCTTTGCCAGTCCGCCGTCTTTGTGTTAAATCTTTTTGTATGTCTCTTTATTCCCAGAAATACACTTAATGACCAATTACATTAGGTACATCAGCATATCAATGCAAATATATGAGGTGCCATTTGGGACATAAATCATTCTTAACTGTCCATAAATGTTTATATTATATAATGAATGCATGTAATGCATTGTAAAACATTTACATTATACAATGAAATGCTTACACTGTATACTGAAATGCTTACACTTTACACTAAACATTAAAACTCATACGCTATATACTGAGGTAAAAAAATCTCTTTAGTGCCACATACACTACATACATTAATCTGTACACTCTGTTGTGAAATACATACAGCACACATTATTCTGAAACCCTTACACCAAAAGCTAAAACATATACAGTTGAAAGTGGAACGCATTCCACAATGAAATGCAGTGTCTGCATATTGGAATGTATAACATTCATACTGAATGCAAGCAGAGTGTAACTAAATAAACATATTTCTGACGAACTTATAAGTCTGTTCCTAAAAATGCCTGATACTGCCAAGACAGGCTTCACCCTACACCACCCTGTTCGATACACCCTTCAGAAAGGAGACTATGTAATAAATTAAGTATTTTTCAAAATGGAATTTAAAAAAAAAAACCAAAAAAACAATGGAACATGAGTCAATTTATTTTATGGAGTCATCCTGTAAAACAATAATGAACATATTCTTCAGTGCTATGTGTTTAAACAGTATGTTGTTGAATTTTCCAGTACAGCATTACAACACAATGGCAATTGAAGTAATACAGGGACTATGTCAATACTGGGCCTAGGCCCACTCACTTTCTTCAGAGGCCCACTTTGTAGCTTAGGTTAAAACCACATACATGCATTTTAATACACACACCTCCCTTAACTAAAAAATCAGCTGATTATAAACTTACATAGCAAAACTCACTAATGCTAACTTTATTACTAGAAAAGTTTGTTTAACTCTTAAAACTATTTGGAAAGCACACTTATGGATGGCAATTATACTTACATAACAAGGTTTAAAAATAAGATTTACTTAAAATGTTGCCAATTGGAGCTACTCAAAACATGTGACACTAACAGGAGGCAATCAACTAGTAACTCACTGAAGTTATTTAGTGCTCCCATTGAGCGTCACTGAATCGATTTGTATGATTCAGTGAAAAAAGTTGTTTGAAAAGAACAAATCGTTTGTGAATTGATCATCACTACTGCCAGGCTAAGTGTTATTGGAGGGAAATGTAAACAATGTCTTGACAAACAGCCATTTTAGGTTTTATTAGTGAAAGGAAACAAACAGAAGTGTAAAACGTGCCAGAGTCTGATGCCAGCACTGAAAATATCCATAATGCATTAATGGCAAAAGAAAACACCGCTGCTAGTTGTTCACTTTAGCGTTGGGAGTGCTACCAATGCTATTAATGAGTGTGCTGGAAGATCTACAACCACTCAGCTGCCAAATGACAAACAATTTATCTGATATCCATGAGCCACCAAGTTAAACCGTATTAACGTTTCTAACTTCTGTTATAGCTGTTAAGGCATACAACATTGAGGCTCATTGGTACAACAGATTACAGTGTGTGGATGGAATATAGGGCATCAAAAGATGCAATTTTTGACATTTTCACAATAGTTGAGGACAGATTCACTCATGTATTTGGAGACTGGAAACGCAAACATCAAATATGCATACTGTTACGCATGTGCACATGGGAGGCAGCTAAAAGGACCAAAAGAAGGTAATTCCATGTCAAGCCAGGGGGCAGCAGGGTGCAGTAAACCTCTTTCTTTTATTCCCACAAACCAAACATTGGAAATTCTGCCTGGACCCGATGACGTTGGTTCCGGTTTCGGCACCAATGACGTCACTTCCTGTTCTGGCCCTTCTGACATCTCTTCTGCCAACCTGCCTTAAATACCAGTCAACTTCCACTTGTGAACTCAGTTCTGTTCTGGACTCAACCTGCACACAACTGCACTACCAATTTTCATTTCTTTGCAGCCTTATTCAAGTATATGGGTGGCAGCCCCAAACATTTTTCCTTTGTCAAGGCGTTTCCTTTCACAATACACAAATTGCAAAAAATAGCAAAATGGTATTTGACTGTTTGCTGTTATGTAATGCTATATTTGTCAAAATGATAACAAATATTATTTAGCCTTGCGAAGGGCTGGTATGACTTATGGATCAATAACATGTAGGCAATCAATTTAACTTCACCATTTGACATGCAAAAAAAAAATTTATGTTAGTATGACTGTACTTCTATTATTTTTAATGAACACATATTTAACAGTAATAAAAATAATATTAGGTCAACCCATGACAAATTTAAACCTTCCCTCATATGAAATCCTAGCGCTGCTACTCTTTGACGTACTTGCAACATTTGTAGATGTTGCCCTAAAGAATGCTTGCAGCACAATACACAGAAATTCACAACTGCCTAGATTTTTTGAGCTGTGACTTAATTCCCAATACCTGGCAAATTTTGCACATTTAAGCACTTTACAAGTATGCTACAGTTAAGTGAATAAATTTTAAAAGCATTTGTATTTATTGTATGAGGCAAAATCTAGGTATAAATTGTATGCACTACAGTATCTAAAAGACAAAATCTCAGTATCCAGTCTATGTGTTTCAGCACGTACTGCTGTGTATGTGCAGTTAAGAATAAATTATGTCCTAAGTGGCACCTCATACAAATAGTTTGCTCCTCTGAATATTAGAATGTACTCCCCTCCTGGGTTTTTGTTATAAGCCAAAGTCTTAGAGTACAATAACCAAAAAAAATCAGTGAGTGACAGTTTTAAGGACAAAAATACAGTGTAAATGAAAGAGGTCAGAAACTCATTCAAGCTAACAGAAAGGCCACAAACACACAAATAACAGCAATTGACAACAGTGGTGTATAAAAGACCCTCTCTGAATGCACAATGTTTTAGTGCGTGAAACTGAAGGACTACAACTACAGAATATCACACTGGGTTTTACTCCTGTCTGTAAGTCAACTTTGGGCATGTGTTCACCAAATCTGGGAGACAGAAAACTGGAAAAATGTTGCATGGTCTGACATATCTTGATTTCTTCTGCAACATTCAGATGATAGGCTCAGAATTTGACTTAAATAGCATGACTCTATGGATCCTGCTTGTATGATACTATTGAGTCAGGATGGTATACACTTCCTAAAGAATGTTTCCAGTTCCCATTAAACCCATGCCATGAAGAATACCTGCTTATCTGAAAAAAACAGGAAAAGTCAGGTATTAGGCAAACCAAAAAATGAGCCAACTGACTATATATACTGCCAAAGCAAAATTACTTTCTGAAGTCTAACTAACCCTGGTAAGGCAGACTCTTTTTTGGTGAATCCTATCCTGTCTACTTAATTCATTATTTTCCTAAGAATCCTTACTTAAGTATTATATACTTTTATTTTATTTTCAATTGTCTTTTCTTTAGCAGAGAATAAACCGAACTCTAAATACAGCTTTCACTATCCTGACTTACAAGCAAACACAATAACCACAAAATTCTTCAAATGACCCCACTATTCTGGTTTCCTGTATAACACTGTATCATTTCTTAAATTCTTCTTTAGAAAGCAGTCAATTTCAACACTCCTAAACTTCTTTATCATGGAGGATTGCTAATTTACTGTTGTAGCTTCCACTTTTGAGGTCTATCCGCATGACCATCATGCTTAGACTGAGAACATAAACTTGTTTTTTTTTTCTTTCCTCTTTACTGTACTTTGAACATATTACTGTAATTTCTCATCTAATTATTCTAACCATATTGCACTTCCCAGAAGTGACAATTTTTCAAATTATGCAAAGTTGCTTTCTGCATTCTGCTGAGGCTGCTCAGTGACTCTTTATTAGAATAATCGGGTTAATAAATGACAGATATGCTTTACTTAATATGACTTCTGCACTGACTATAACCTTTTATTTTATTTACTGATGATGGCTTCCCTGTCTGTACTACTTTTGCTGTATCATGTCTCTCTTCATTACATATGGCATTCTGCCTCCTCGACAATAGCAGCAGCAACTATCTACTGATATGTTATTGCTAATTGACTCTAGGAATATTGCCAGTGCTGCATTTACTTAGCGCTCATTGACCAAGTCTACAGTTTTTGAATTCCTTGTTCTGACTTTTCTGATTTCAAGACTTCATACTCACCGGCTACCTTCTGTGTTGTATTCCAGATCTGGATCTTTACCTTACCTGAGCTTACCTTTTGCTATTTTCCAAGTTTTTATTTTCTCAATATTCAGTCCATTATCACTTTGGCTACTTAAATGTTTTGTGAATTCATAAAAACCAAATGCTTCACCTACATAGATAATGGATTCAGATGTTTTCCATAGTGGTTATAACAATCAACAATAATCAACAAGGTTATCATTGCTATCCCTGAATCCAAAACAATGTGCGATACACTTGATAAGAACAATTCACTTAATATACCTAAGTTGTAAAAGCCAAATATTGCAAACATTTATACTATTCTGATCATACACATGAAAGAATGAAACAGCAGCTGCTCATCTCTCCTTAAAGTATCTCTGTTACAGAACCATGGCATTTGTGAAGTTGCTATATATGTGTGTGTGTGTTTGGGTGTGGCTTAACCTAAATACTTTGACAACTGTACAGCTATCTTGGTGATGGAATGGTTTACAAAACACACATGATTCAGAAAAATGTATGCTTAAACAGCAACCTTGCACAGCATGATAATTAAAGGAACAACTGAAACTGAAAGTGATAGCCATCAGATGACATGGTCAGGTGATGTATGTTGGGGTATGTTTTCTGTATGAAGCATTTCTGTATTTTGACTTAAAAAAAGTATTTGTCTTAACTGCCTACTCTGCACTGCTCATTTAACATAAAACGCAGCTCTAAACTAAAATGCCACAAATAAAGCACTGTTTTTGTTATGTTATTTAAACATGCATATTTTACTCTTTTTTTTAGACTGATTACACAGCAAAAACAGTGTATGGCAGCTTTAAACATTTTTTAATTACTTTAATAGTAGATGCAAACAATTGGATTAATGTTTGTGCTTCTACCAAATGTACTTTTAAATAAGGTTGAAGTGATTTAAAGATACCTGTGATTTGCTTAAAAGATGTCTTTCCAATATCATTCCAATATATCTTAACCTATCTGTAAATCATGTAAAGATATCTTTAAATTGCTAAAAGTGTTCCAAGACCTTTCAACATCAAATGGAAATAACATTGTATTAAATCAGGTTCTCATTTAAATACGTGTTAAAATTATTTAAAAATATCTTCAAATAATTTGAAGGTATCTATGAATTATTTAAAGAGATCTATAAATAATTGCTTTCTACAATATAGCAAGCTAAAGTATCATTTAGAGATTTCCTTTTAAATGAATTTAAAGAAATCTCTAATCATTTACTGATGTATTCAAATACAATTAGGATATCTTCAAATCAGGTTTTATGAAGATAACAAAAATTGATTTACAGATATCTTAATTGCATTTAAAAAGAAATCTCTAAATGATCATTTGGCTTGCCATATTGTAGAAAGATCCACAGAAAACATGAAATAAATCAAGAAGTAGATCAACAATGATACCTTACAAGAAAATGCTTTTAAAAATGATGTTTTAAGGGAGAACTCCCACTATGTGAAGCTCTTTTATGTTTTGATATGGAAAGTCTAAGGTCTTAATAGTATAAAAAGAGTTTGCATTTTGTGACATGAATTTAAATAGATTCAAGTCCACGATGATTCTTATAATGCCCTAACAGTTAACAAGTTTTCATTCTTAATTATTTTTAAAGATTAAAAATGTAACATGACAGGAAACGTTTTAGCCTTTCAAAATGTGGCTAAGTTATGAAAATTAGTAATAGTTTTAGATCAGTAACTTTAGGGCACAAATGTTATTTCT
Source organism: Erpetoichthys calabaricus (assembly GCF_900747795.2). Taxonomy (NCBI): domain Eukaryota; kingdom Metazoa; phylum Chordata; class Cladistia; order Polypteriformes; family Polypteridae; genus Erpetoichthys; species Erpetoichthys calabaricus. The sequence continues at coordinate 237,081,324 of NC_041394.2, forward strand.
GGCGAACTGTGATTTGCAATAGGTAAGGTTTGCTGCTGTCATTTTCAATCTTTGCGGCCATCAGTGCACAATGTTCTGAACTGTACAGTTCATTTGCCGCATAATTTGAAATGCATTTGTTTCTTCTCTTCATTCCCATGTTTTAATTAAATATTCTTCTGCCAGTAAAAGACCCAGAGGGTAGAGATTCTGAAGTATTGCTCAGAAAAATGAATCTGAAAAAATGTAGTCCTTATAATATGTCGTTAAAAATATCCTGACATCAGCTTGAAACTTCCTCACATTTGGTTACTTCTACATGTACCACATTTATTTTACTATTTTACTTGTTAGTGTCCTAAATATTTATGCAACCATAAAAATCTGATCTTGTAAGTAAAACACATATAAACAGCTTTAAAGTACAGAAGCCATAATAAATTGTTTGCAAGCTAATATTTAAATGTAAATAACACATCTCCTCCAATGAGCGAGTACAGTGGTTTAATTACAGTATGTCATCAGCTTATAAATTTTGTGTGCAACCCAGCCACAGGGGATGCACAAACCAGTGCGTTTCTTCTTGTCGGTCCCAAGCCCAGATAAATGGGGAGGGTTACGTCAGGAAGGGCATCCGGTGTAAAATTTTGCCAAATGAATATGTGGACAACAATACAAATTTCCATACCGGATCGGTTGAGCCCCGGTTAACAAAGACTGCCACCAGTACTGTTAGCCAACAGGGTGCTGGCGGAAATTGGGCTGCTGTTAGCCGAAGAAGAAGAATAAGAAAGAGAAGAAGAGGGGGGAGATGTGTCCGGAGGCAAGAGGAGAGGAGGAAAGTAAAGAGAGTGGAACTGAGGGTAGGAACTTTGAATGTTGGCAGTATGATTGGTAAGGGGAGAGAGTTAGCCGATATGATGGAGAGAAGGAAGGTTGTGTGTGCAAGAGACTAAATGGAAAGGGAGTAAGGCCAGGTGGATCGGAGGTGGATTCAAATTGTTCTATAATGGTGTGGATAGGAGGAGAAATGGGGTAGGAGTTATTCTGAAGGAACAGTATGTCAAGAATGTTTTGGAGGTGAAAACAGTGTCAGACAGAGTAATGATTATGAAGGTGGAAATTGGAGGTGTGATGATGAATGTTGTTAGTGCATATGCCCCGCAAGTTGGGTGTGCAATGGATGAGAAAGATGATTTTTGGAGTGAGTTGGATGAAGTGATGAACAGTGTACCCAAGGAACAGAAAGTGGTGATTGGAGTGGATTTCAATGGACATGTTGGTGAAGGGAACAGAGGAGACGGGGAGTTGATGGGTAGGTATGGTGTCAAGGAGAGGAATGAAGAAGTTCAGAGGATAGTGGATTTTGCTAAAAGGATGGACATGGCTGTGGTGAATACATATTTTAAGATGAAGGAGGAACATAGGGTTACGTACAAGAGTGGAGGAAGATGCACACAGGTAGATTACATCCTATGCAGAAGAGTCAATCTGAAGGAGATTTAAGACTGCAAAATGGTGGCAGGGGAAAGTGTAGTAAAGCAGCATAGGATGGTGGTCTGTAGGATGACGTTGGAGATCAAGAAGAGGAAGAGAGTGAGGGCAGAGCCAAGGATCAAATGGTGGAAGTTGAAAAAGGAAGACTGCAAGGTTGAGTTTAGGGAGAAGGTGAGACAGGCACTGGGTGGCAGTGAAGAATTACCAGACAGTTGGAAAACTACAGCAGATGTAGTAAGGGTGACTGCAAGAAGGGTGCTTGGTGTATCATCTGGAAAGAGGAAGGAGGAAAAGGAAACTTGGTGGTGGAATGGGGAAGAACAGGAGAGTATACAGAGGAAGAGGATGGCAAAGAAGAAGTGGGATAGTCAGAGAGATGCAGAAAGTAGACAAGAGTACAAGGAGATAAAATGCAAGGTGAAGAGAGAGGTGGCGAAGGCTAAAGAAAAGGCATATGATGAGTTGTATGAGAGGTTGGACACTAAGGAGGGAGAAAAGGACCTGTACCGATTGGCTAGACAGAGGGACCGAGCTGGGAAAGATGTGCAGCAGGTTAGGGTGATAAAGGATAAAGATGGAAATGTACTCACAAGCGAGGAGAGTACGTTGACCAGATGGAAAGAGTACTTTGAAAGTCTGATGAAGAGAACGAGCAAGAGAAGAGGTTGGATGATGTGGAGATAGTGAATCAGGAAGTGCAATGGATTAGCAAGGAGGAAGTAAGGACAGCTATGAAGAAGATGAAGAATGGAAAAGCCGTTGGTCCAGATGACATACCTGTGGAAGCATGGAGGTGTTTAGTAGAGATGGCAGTGGAGTTTCTAACCAGATTGTTTAAGGGAATCTTGGAAAGTGAGAGGATGCCTGAGGAGTGGAGAAGAAGTGTACTGATGCCGATATTTAAGAATAAGGGGGATGTGTAGGACTGTAGTAACTACAGGGGGATAAAATTGATGAGTCACAGTATGAAGTTATGGGAGAGAGTAGTGGAAGCTAGGTTAAGAAGTGAGGTGATGATTAGTGAGCAGCAGTATGCTTTCATGCCAAGAAAGAGCACCACAGATACGATGTTTACTCTGAGGGTGTTGATGTAGAAGTATAGAGAAGGCCAGAAGGAATTGCATTGCGTCTTTGTGGACCTGGAGAAAGCATATGACAGGGTGCCTCAAGAGGAGTTGTGGTATTGTATGAGGAAGTAGGGAGTGGCAGAAAAGTATGTAAGAGTTGTACAGGATATGTACAAGGGAAGTGTGAATGTGGTGATATGTCTGGTAGGCGTGACAGATGCATTAAAGGTGGAGGTGGGATTACATCAGGGATCGGCTCTGAGCCCTTTCTTATTTGCAATGATGATGGACAGGTTGACAGATGAGATTAGACAGAAGTTCCTATGGACTATGATGTTTGCTGATGACATTGTGATCTGTAGCGATAGTAGGGAGCAGGTTGAGGAGACCCTGGAGAGGTGGAGATATGCTCTAGAGAGGAGAGGAATGAAGATCAGTAGGAACAAGACAGAATACATGTGTGTAAATGAGAGGGAGGTCAGTGGAATGGTGAGAAGTGCAAGGAGTAGAAATGGTGAAGGTGGATGAGTTTAAATACTTGGGATCAACAGTACAGAGTAATGGGGATTGTGGAAGAGAGGTGAAAAAGAGAGTGTAGGCAGGGTGGAATGGGTGGAGAAGAGTGTCAGGAGTGATTTGTGACAGACAGATATCAGCAAAAGTGAAAGTGAAGGTCTACAGCAGTGGTCCCAAACCTTTATGACAGCAAGGACCACTTTACTAGAAGCAAATTTTTCCAGGGACCGGTAGGGGGGTTGAGGATTCGGTGCAGGTTCGTAGGGCAGTTTTATACACAATTTACATTACATTTCTATTATTATTAAGTTATTAAGCAGTTCGCATACGTTTGCAACCCGAGATTTTTCTTCTTTTTTTGCATATAACAAAGACATATGCATTGCATTTGTCATTCCAACAGATTGCACATCATAAACATTAACACTGTTATCGTTTTTTCGTGTCTGCCGTTTCTATAGGAAGGTGACAATGAGTTAAATTCCAATGGATGTTTTTGAAATGTTGACAGGCAATAAGCAAAAGGTATCACTGAAACCACAGAAAACAAAAACAGCAAAAAAAAAACCAGTACGAGGAAAGCTCGAAGAAAGAATTTTTTTTACAATGTTTCTATTTGGGGATCGTTATGCAAATGTGCACAACTGAGCTGCGACCACAGATCTATCTGCTCTGTGGATGATTCATTCAAGCATTTCAAGGTCACATCACTGTAATGAAAGTATCTGTTGAATGTACTTCTTAGTAACGAGATTTCTATAGACTCGTGTCATATGGGGAAACTGTCGGGACCATAAAAATACTTTGTTGTAATATTCTCTCACCTCGGTCTCTCTCCTCTCTCTGTGCTGCTGCAAAGCCCCGCCCACCAAGCGTTCTGAAAAGTCTGAGTGAGTCTCCATTGCCGGCAGTTCTCTCGCGGCCTGGCTGTCAGACAGCTGCGGCCGGGGGTTGGGGACCCCTGGTCTACAGGACGGTAGGGAGACCAGCTATGTTATATGGGTTGGAGATGGTGGCACTTACCAGAATGCAGGAGACAGAGCTGGAGGTAGCAGAGTTAAAGATGCTAAGATTTGCATTGGGTGTGACGAGGATGGATAGGATTAGAAATGAGTACATTAGAGGGTCAGCTCAAGTTGGACGGTTGGGAGACAAAGTCAGAGAGGCGAGATTGCGTTGGTTTGGACATGTGCAGAGGAGAGATGCTGGGTATATTGAGTGAAGGATGTGAAGGATAGAGCTGCCAGGGAAGAGGAAAAGAGGAAGGCCTAAGCAAAGGTTTATGGATGTGGTGAGAGAGGACATGCAGGTGATGGGTATAACAGAACAAGATACAGAGGACAGAAAGAAATGGAAGAAGATGATCCGCTGTTGCAACGCCTAACAGGAGCAGCCTAAAGAAGAAGAAGATAAATTTTGTGTGCTAAGCTCTGGTTATGAAAAGAGCCATAGCAAAAGTTAGAACATTTTGGGTTACATTTATCAGATGTTTTTAGATATGTTCAATCCACATAAATGAATGTTGATCACATTTTTGTGTACAGTATTTAAAAAAATCACTAAGCTATTCAAAGAAGTCAATCAAAATCAATCACATTATTAAAAATAATGCCTGTGCAAGATTCCTGAAAATTATGATAAAGCAAATGTCATGCAAGAACAAAATTTGTATTCAACAAACATCAGTTACAAAGGAAACAAAAAAAGAAGTAGAAAAATTCCACAAAAGTGGAATATGCTTTAGAGAAATAAATACGTAATCTTTAGCATCGTCTTTCATGGTGGGTCAGACATTTATAAAAATTTGCTTAGAAAGAGTTTACTAGAGTTGTAAAATGAGTGTCATTTGTTAAAATAAAACTCCCTGAAGTAAATGAAAATGTTCTATTTAAAAGTAAATAGAACAAGAAATATTACTTGAAAACACAAAAAAATGTGAATGAAAGAGAAGGAGGAAAGTGTGTCATTTGACTCAGTTTTATGAAACAATAGCATACATTATTAAATATTGGTACTCTGTGATGTTATGCTTGACTGCCATGGTGACTTGCCACCCCTCACTCTTGTAGGATTCCTCTGAAATACAAATGACACTTTAATGACTTAATACATTTCACAAATCAAAAGATACATCTGTTAGATTTTTTAACTTTTATTTTGTGTGATGACATGGAATTTCCTTTTCAAATGTTGCAGGATTTATAAGAGCATTTACCACAATGTTAACTCTCTAATAAACGCTCAGTTTTTCTGACACACGGTATGGTAGATTTCAACATGTTCAGCCGTGACATGGTATTCTTAAGTTTTAGGTTGTATCACTTCCCCAGGGAAGCATGCAGTTAATAACATGTTTATGTTTATATTAATGCGTCCATGATTTTCTGCAGAATGAAATTGTTTCATAGTGCACAGTAATAATGCCTCACAATTCATTTAAGCCAATTAGTTACTCCATGATGGACCAGAATGAGGGTGTACTTTGTTGGAAAAAGCAGGCTCAGCAAATGAAGGATCTAATATTTTTTAAATATAATAATAGCTAGCATCACAAATAGGGTATGTATTAACAAGTGTTAGTTCTTACAGTTAAAGCAACTAATTGTTTTATGGAAAGTCATTTTGATTAGGACATGCAGTATACGTAATTTACAGAGCCAATGGTTTGAGGTGACCTGGTCCTAAATGAGGTAATGATATGTAATCTGATATTCATCAGACATACAGTATAGTAGTACATACAGCATTAGACCAATGAAATATCACTTTAACTAAGAACCTCTAGATGGGGAATTAGTTTTACATGTGTTAGATCTCATGAAGCAAAACATTATTCATTATTATTATAAATTTTAGGGCTTCAAAGACAATAATTGCTTTAGCTATTGAAGCATAAAATTTTAGTTTTTTGCTACCTATCTAACAATTTAAATGGCCATAATGGAGCACAGTTATACTATATACGGTTTCCTTGTTACTGATAATCATATGGTGCTATTGCTATAGGTTGTATCTGATTATAGCTACCCCAAAAGGGACAAGAATATTTCCTGCTTAAATTTCCATTAGATTTTTTTTGTATTATTCTTTGTGGACTTTTCCAACAGAAAACGCATATTGAGATACACAGCTGAGAAAATATTTAAAACAACGTAATGTGCATTACATTCTCACAAGATAAAAAAGTACTTGGGCCATATTTAAGAAAGAGCCACACCGAAGGCAGTGGTTAGATTTTTATAAAAAAATTGCACAAAAAATTAAGATGTACTCCAAAAATGCTGAGATTTTTTTTAGATGTCTGTTATTAGGCTGGACGCAAGGGGATTTCCCTTTCTAGTACAAACATATTTATTCAGCATTAGCAATTTAATTGGAAAAGCAGCCCTAGGGCACTTAAGGTTGACTAACTTTTTAAACGTATACCTTGTTGCTCTTGTACAAAGGAGTGATGTGTGGCCACAAGGCACTGACTGGTGGTCTTCATAATGCAGTAGATGATACAAAAAGTGAACATGGAATGGCCCTTGCAAAAATGACCCTAGGTTAAGGTTTACACAGTTGTTTCCTGCCATTGATAACTGAATATAGAGTCATGGGACAGTTGCAGTATTGCCAGATTTCACATAGCCTTAGCTATAAATAAGAAAACACTCTAAGATTGTATTTTCAAGTGTGCAAGTTGACAAGTCACCCAATCTGGTTTAATAAGGATTTACCTGCATTACGTCCAGTTGAGCAGCAATCGGGATCTTTAATTTTAATGTGCTCATTTTGCACTTTTTGCTTATTTATCTTGTAAAAATCTAAAAATATTGCTTTTATCACAGCATAAGTATTTTGGTTAATTATGAAAATCTTATTAAGCAGCAACATGTAATACAAAGAACTACCTCAGAATGAAGGATGAATCCATAAGTCCAAAAAACAAATTAGATTTAGAACAAATTTATCACTTACTGTGTTTTTGATACATAAATGAACAACACAGGAACACCACAAGGAATTGTCCTGTCTCTTTTTCTCTTTACTCTGTGCACCACAGACTATAAATACAACACCAGCTCATGTCACTTGCAAAAATTCTCAGATGACTCTAAACGTAAGGGGTTTATTGATAAGGGGGATGAGACAGAGTATAGGAGTCAGGTTAAGAACTTTGCTTCTTGGTGCAAAGAGAATAGTCTGCGTCTTAACATCAGCAAAACCAAGGAACTGATTATTGAGTCTCACTGCACCAAACAGCCTCTACGTCTGGTCATTATTCAAGGAGTGGATGTAGAAGTGGTCCACTCCTACAAGTATTTGGGATAGACTGGTCGCAGAATAGAGATGACCTATATAAAAGAGGGCAGGGTGGGCTCTTTTTCCTTAGGAGACAGTGTTCCTTTAATGTGGGAAGAGACATTCTTCACATCCTCTATAACTCTGTGTTGGCTGGTGTGATTTTGTACACTGTGGTGTGCTGGGCTGGTAACATTACTTCAAGAGAGGCCCACTGAATCAACAAGCTAATTAAAACACTTAGCTGTGGAATGCATTCTGGACCCCTGGAGGTAGCAATAAAGGAGAGAATTATGAGAAGGCCATAATGAACAATGCTGCATATTCTCTCTCTCACACACTAACAGTGAGTACTTTCAGCCAACAAATTGTTCAGCAGAAGTACTGTATATACTCACGTATAAGTTGGGTCTTGAAACCTGAAAAATCGATCATAAAATCAGATCCCGACTTATATGCCCGTTCAAAAATTCGACACTTAATTTTCTTGCCTCCTCCAGTCTTGCATCAGTTTCTCAGACGCATCGAATTTTGTTGCAGCAGCGCAGTTACCAATTCCTTTTGCTACTTCAATGACTTTTAATTTGAAACCAGCTTCATATTTTCTTCTGATCAAATGCTCCATTGTAGATAAGGGATGCTCTTACAATAAAGGTATATGAGGGTGTGAGATACAAAAAACACATATCAGTGCAAACGAATAGTTCAGGTACTACTGTGTGGTCACGTAGGCACAACAGAGAGAGAGAGAGAGAGAGAGAGAGAGAGAGAGAGGGGTTAGAAGCACATGCTGATACAGTGCATTGCCACACCCACATACAAAAAAAAGGCATTGTGCTTCGTGGTTACTCTCTCAGATGGGCGTTAGCATATAATAATCTCTTGTACCAATAGCGTGAGTTTTCCGCATTCGACTTATACGACCGACATTATAAAATACCAGAAATTATACTGTAAAATCAAGTCCTGTCTTATCTGGAGGAGAACTTATCTGTGAGTATATATGGTATGTCAAGAAACACTACTGGGGCTCCTTTATACCAACAGCAATATGCCTGCAAAATGCCTCATTGTTACTGTGACCAGAAGAATTTCTTTATTTTTAATTGTGTTTCAGTTTTATCATTCTGGTGTTTGTTCAGACTATAGTATTTGTATGTGAATATTTATCAATTTATACATGTATTTATTTAAAGAGCATCTGTAAAAATCTATCTATCACATCGCCAGACTCTCATAATCCAGTTAAGAGTTGCTGGCATCCACAGCTTTCCATAATTTCAGACTCAGGATCTTTTCAAACAGCAGTGTTATCATTTCCCAATCGAATATTTATTTTGCTTTCAAGTATTGCAGTTTTTCACATTCAAAAAAGAGTTCAGAAATAGAGTTGGACAGATTTAAAAACCTTGTAAAGAGATTCATGAAATTTATTTTGTTGCTTCTTATTTCATCTCTTCATTATTTCTGGACGATATATAATTATTCGAATCTGGACAGTTGTACTTTTTCAAAGCTTAATTTTGTGGCAGAGAACTGGATATATTAGAGAAATAGAGAACTCAAGGATGCAGAAATAAAACATACCCTGGTTATTTTTCATGTCTTACTGTAAAATTGTCAAGGTCATGAATCAATGAATTTCATGGGAAAAAAGGAGACATTTAGGATAATGTGTCTACCTAAAGGCAAAATAAGCCAGCACATTCCCCGGAAACTATTTAAATAAATTTAATTCAACATGTTGTGCAGTTAGTGCTGTGCGAAATAACTTTCTCTGCAAGACTCACCCATGCTTCAGGTAGGCATTTTCTGAACTCGCCTGTCACAAATGACAGCAGATTTGTCCCACTGAGTTTTACTTCAATAATATATTTATAAACTGTTTGAGGGTAAAATGTTACAATAAATGCAAAGCACGGTGCTTTCTACAGGACTGTTGCAAATTTCTTGTATTTAAAGCTTACTCTGGTATACTGTTGGGATAGAATCAGACTTCTCACAACTACTCAAGTTAAGCAACTCAAAGTACATAAATAACACAAGAGATCTAATAAATTACTAATGAACCCATGTTCTGCAAGGTTCAGGTTTCAGATATATTATACATCTTGTAGTATTCATGCAATCTCAAAAGTAGTGTTGCTGCTAAAAATGTAAACTCTAGAAAAATCAATATGTAATGAGAGGCTTGTGATCAAGATGTAATTCAAGGTGCAGTACATAGATATGTAGAAAACTGGCTTAAAATTATCAAGCAGTTAGTTAATATATGAGTTTTTTCTAACTAAACGATGTTAAAAATGGGTTCCCAAAGAGAAAAATGTTGGGGCGGCCACACTTTTAAATTTATATCTATGATTGTGATAAAAATATCGAACATGCCGAGATTTAGGGAAGATAAGTATGAAGCAGAACAATGAATTTAAGGTTCTACATAAAGAAAGTAAAATATTTGATATAATTACATCATGTATATGTGTGAATTTTGAAAGCACACTTTATGAAAAAGGACTTGGGAGAAACAGTTTACTTGACACTGTCTATACTCTGAAAATGTACCAAAGCAATTGAAAGGTCTAATAGGATGTTAGATTATACATCACACTGTGTTGAGCAGAAATCAAGAAAGCTTATGTTTGGCAATACAACAAACTTGTAAGACTTCATTCTACATATTGCATATATTTTTTGTTTTCATATTACAAAAAAAACATGTCAGTGGTAGAAAAAGTTCAGTAAAGAGCTCTGAGGCATTTTAATGAATGTATTGTTAAAGCTACAAGTAAAGATAGATGGGCCTGAAATTTTAAGCAAGCAGACAAAATATTTAAATGGCGGGAATTAGTATATTCGATGCTAGGTATTACTTTAAAATTAATTCTTCAACAGAACAAGGGAAAATAGTCAGAAAGCAGTGATTTAAAGAAAATATATGTACATTGTGGCCACCAGGTGGCACTCTGCAGCCCCCCCGATGGCCCCCACAGGACCCAAAATGGCTGTGTCAAACTCAAACTCCCATGGAGCCCTGTGGAAATCTAAGGAACTGCTAAAACCCAGGGGGGCTGCCATTTAGCGCTCTGGGGAAGGCAGTGCCCTGTACACACCTTCCTTTATGATGGCCTCCTGGCCGGGAAAGGGCCACAGCCATCCATCATAACACATTTTAGAGAGTATTTCTGTAAATAGAGTACAACTGATGTATAAACTAACTTATAAAAGAGTGCAGGACATAGCAATACTTTGGAGGTCCTTCAAATCCCAGTGTGTGACTGTTAAAGAGTTAGGTGAAAAGAAATTGATAAGGTAGGTTGAGCCAAATGGCCTGTTCTCATCAAAGACTACTGTTACTTCAACAATACACTTTTCTTTCTGAGCAGTATTTATACCAGAGGGAAATATACTTAACATAACATATACTTTCAAACTCCAAGACCTTTTCTAACAGGTAAAGGTACAACACTTCAGAATGATAACACAGTGAAGAAAAAGGGAAGGTGCTATATTTACAGAATCCCAATTCCCCACACTAACTTTTTTCCAAGCTGGGGCTCACCAGTCAAACATTGAGGAGGCTTAAATTATACACAATACTTTTTCCAATATAGGTTATCAAAAAAATAGTCCTGAAATACTTATTATGGAATTGGAACATTTATACATCATCCACAGAACTTTAAAATGATTAAGTGGTTAGTACCATGGCACAGTGGTTAGCACTGCTGGTTCGTTGCTCCTGAGTATTAGATTTGAATCTCAGGCACTGATACAGTTTGTGTGGAGTATGCAGAGATTTTCATGATTGCTACATAATGCAAATGAAATGCTATGATCAATTTTTGTTTGATTTTTTTTTCAGTTTTCTATGAATAATAATTAGCAGTATCAACTATGTGTTGTCTTAATTTTCCAGCTATATACAAGATTTAACTTTATATTATAGTTGTACAGATTTGCAGTGACAAAAGTACTCTCATTGAAGAAGTTAAATAATTATTCGATAAGCATCAAATCTTAATTTGTTCAAATTAAAGAGACTGAAACAGAACAAAAGCCTAATGTGTAATCAGACAATGTATCATGCATTATGCAAATAACCGCAGTGAATTAAATTTCAATTTATTGTGGTATAAAAAGACACACTTTAATAAACTTTAAATATAATTTTATGATTAGAGTGTATCATAACAGTTGTTCTAACACAGAATATGAGGTGGCAAAGTGCCCATGAGTTAATACAAGTAAGGCATTGATTTCAGCCAAGCAATAATAAAGGGATGACCCAATGGAGAACATAAAAGTGTCTAATAAACAGACAGAAAATAAACACCTGCTGTCAATCTGGGCCACCATAAAAACAGGCTGGATTCCTGGTTAATGGCTTTCCAGAGCAAAACACAAAGTACTCTTTCTCTCTCTCGCTTTCTCTCTTTTACTTTACTTTGATTTCTCTTCCACTCTACAGGTTAGTGTCCTCCCAAACTGGCTAGGATTAGCCTACAAAGTCATTTAAAATATATTCTCAGACAATACCTTGAATCCATTCCAGGGCTGAATAAATGAAATCCCATGTAGCTTCTACTGTGTTTCTAAAACCATTGCATTACTGAGTAAGGACTTGTCTTTAAAGATCTAGATCTAAATAGTGTCTTCTAGGGCGTCTACGTTCTGTCTTAGGGAGAAAAGTTATAGTTCCTTCACATATGAATCATCCTCTCATTTGGCATATTGGACCTCCAGTGGTAATTGTCACTGGCCAGACCCTCAAGAAGAAGATCTTAGTGTATTTCTTTTCTGGCAACTTCTCTCTGTAAACACCCCTTTGCAAAAGAACTTTGCATACTCTTTTGTGTCTTTCTCGTTCTTTTAAAGAACAATGTTGGACTGTCCTGAGGCAGAGAAAACATCTTGTGAACCAGGAAACCCCTCAGATATATAAAATAAATTTTAAGGTGTAGATGTAAAAAGCATGATTTTGTTGATCTTTAACAACATCTTAAATGCTTACTAGGGGTGGGTGACACAGACTTAAATTGGTACTATGATTACTTTTAAACAAAATGGAATATTCAATATATCCAAATATTTTCTAAAAACACCTTAAAGACTGGTGATCAGCTGCATACGGACTTGTATATAAATGTTTTGTAGACAGAATCCAAAATCTGGTATATTTTGTTACAATAATAAAATGTAAATTAGCGAAATGTAATAACTTCATGAATAGCTATGCCTCAAAGATACAGCTTAAATAACATGTTTTCTCTAACCATTTGTAACAGTTGGCCCCTCAAACGGGATAACTGGCTACACTCCTAGCAGGATGATTGTTCGGAAGGCAGTCCAACATCAATCACTGCATTTTGTTCTCTTCCATTCAACTTGAACAAAAGTTCTCTCTTTGTATATATATATTCATTGCATTCGTAGTCTGTGTCACAATCTGATTGTATGGGTGGTTACCTACCAGGTAACACTTGTGGTTGGTCAGCAAGTCGGCTAACATCTGCCACGGTGCCCTCCTTCAGTTGCGAGAAGCAGATCATAGAATGGTTGAAATAGTTTACTGTCAAATAATGCAAAGAGTACGCGACACGTGTTTCGCCCTAATTCTGGGCTCATCAGGCGTACACACTCATTGAACTCCCTTACGGGAATCGAACCTCGGACGTCAGCGCTAGAGGCGAAGCCCCTAACATTGCGCCACGGCGTGTGGTTCGTTTATTTGACAGTATGTAGATCGGGGTAATTACATTCATTACATTCGTAGTCTGTGTCACAATCTGATTGTATGGGTGGTTACCTACCAGGTAACGCTTGTGGTTGGTCAACAAGTCGGCTAACATCTGCCATGGTGCCCTCCTTCAGTTGCGAGAAGCAGATCATAGAATGGTTGAAATACTGTCAAATAAACGAACCACACGCCGTGGCGCAATGTTAGGGGCTTCGCCTCTAGCGCCGAGGTTCGATTCCCGTAAGGGAGTGCAATGAGTGTGTACGCCTGATGAGCCCAGAATTAGGGCGAAACACGTGTCGCGTACTCTTTGCATTATTTGACAGTAAACTATTTCAACCATATATGTATATATATATATATATATATATATATATATATATATATATATATATATATATATATATATATATATATACAGTGGTGTGAAAAACTATTTGCCCCCTTCCTGATTTCTTATTCTTTTGCATGTTTGTCACACAAAATGTTTCTGATCATCAAACACATTTAACCATTAGTCAAATATAACACAAGTAAACACAAAATGCAGTTTTTAAATGATGGTGTTTATTATTTAGGGAGAAAAAAAATCCAAACCTACATGGCTCTATGTGAAAAAGTAATTGCCCCCTTGTTAAAAAATAACCTAACTGTGGTGTATCACACCTGAGTTCAATTTCCATAGCCACCCCCAGGCCTGATTACTGCCACACCTGTTTCAATCAAGAAATCACTTAAATAGGAGCTGCCTGACACAGAGAAGTAGACCAAAAGCACCTCAAAAGCTAGACATCATGCCAAGATCCAAAGAAATTCAGGAACAAATGAGAACAGAAGTAATTGAGGTCTATCAGTCTGGTAAAGGTTATAAAGCCATTTCTAAAGCTTTGGGACTCCAGCGAACCACAGTGAGAGCCATTATCCACAAATGGCAAAAACATGGAACAGTGGTGAACCTTCCCAGGAGTGGCCGGCTGACCAAAATTACCCCAAGAGCGCAGAGACGACTCATCCGAGAGGTCACAAAAGACCCCAGGACAACGTCTAAAGAACTGCAGGCCTCACTTGCCTCAATTAAGGTCAGTGTTCACGACTCCACCATAAGAAAGAGACTGGGCAAAAACGGCCTGCATGGCAGATTTCCAAGACGCAAACCACTGTTAAGCAAAAAGAACATTAGGGCTCGTCTCAATTTTGCTAAGAAACATCTCAATGATTGCCAAGACTTTTGGGAAAATACCTTGTGGACTGATGAGTCAAAAGTTGAACTTTTTGGAAGGCAAATGTCCCGTTACATCTGGCGTAAAAGGAACACAGCATTTCAGAAAAAGAACATCATACCAACAGTAAAATATGGTGGTGGTAGTGTGATGGTCTGGGGTTGTTTTGCTGCTTCAGGACCTGGAAGGCTTGCTGTGATAGATGGAACCATGAATTCTACTGTCTACCAAAAAATCCTGAAGGAGAATGTCCGGCCATCTGTTTGTCAACTCAAGCTGAAGCGATCTTGGGTGCTGCAACAGGACAATGACCCAAAACACACCAGCAAATCCACCTCTGAATGGCTGAAGAAAAACAAAATGAAGACTTTGGAGTGGCCTAGTCAAAGTCCTGACCTGAATCCAATTGAGATGCTATGGCATGACCTTAAAAGGGCGGTTCATGCTAGAAAACCCTCAAATAAAGCTGAATTACAACAATTTTGCAAAGATGAGTGGGCCAAAATTCCTCCAGAGCGCTGTAAAAGACTCATTGCAAGTTATCGCAAACGCTTGATTGCAGTTATTGCTGCTAAGGGTGGCCCAACCAGTTATAAGGTTCAGGGGGCAATTACTTTTTCACACAGGGCCATGTAGGTTTGGATTTTTTTTTCTCCCTAAATAATAAAAACCACCATTTACAAACTGCATTTTGTGTTTACTTGTGTTATATTTGACTAATGGTTAAATGTGTTTGATGATCAGAAACATTTTGTGTGACAAACATGCAAAAGAATAAGAAATCAGGAAGGGGGCAAATAGTTTTTCACACCACTGTATATATATATATATATATACAGTATATTGTGCATGATAGGGAGCGCTGTTGCTCCGTAAAACCCAACAGACAGGCGTTCAGGACACACTTATAAAAGCACCAAGTATAATTTTTTACTTATTTTCTTAAATAAAGTGCACAAAGCACCGTACTCGCCACAATTTACCAATACCAATAATAAATAATAATACAATGATAATCCTCCACTCCCAACAGCTCCGTCACACACCCTCCCAATTCTGGCTCAGCTTGCTGGGTCTCCCATAGTCCTTTATATAGTCCTTGACCCGGAAGTGCTCCTGTCCTTCTGTCCATGTGATTTAATAGCACTTCCGGGTCAGATGAAGACTTGCATTTTTCTTCAGCCCGGAAGTACTTCTGTTCTTCCATCCCTGTGACTTGGGAGTACTTCCGGGCTATAGGGAAAATAAAAATCCCTGCGTCTGCCTGCAGCGTCACACGATGGCACCCATGGCACCCAGCAGGGCTGTGAAGCTGAACTCCATCTCCCATGGTGCCTGCGGGAATCAGGGGCACCTCCATGCTGCAGGGAAGACTCCATCTAGCGTCCTGGATGTGTCGGCCAGGATGAACTGTCGGCTGTCCATCATAATATATATATATATATTGTCACAAGCGGCTGGGGGACAGACCCAGCCGGGACACCTGGAAGGACCGGGAGGTGGCATGTTCTTCCTCTGGGCCACGAGGGGGCAGCTGCCCTGGATCGGGAGAGGACCATGGGAGAGGAGCAAGGAAGCTCAAGCCCATCGGGGCCTGTGGACACCACCAGGGGGTGCCCGAGCCTCAGAGAGCCCGGGAGGCATTCACTTCCGCCACACCCGGGAAGATGGAAGAAGAGCCTTCCAGGAACGCCCAGAGTGCTTCTGCGTGCAAGAGCAGCACTTCCGCCACACCAGGAAGTGCTGCCAGAAGAATGTCATCAAGCACCTGGAGCACGTCTGGGTGAGAATAAAAGGGGCTGCCTCCCTACAATCGGGGAGCTAGAGTCGGGAGTGGGAGCAGGACGAGGCTCCTGTGGAGAGAGGAAAGGCAGCCCACGGATATTCAAAGAGAGACCTGGATTTGGGGTGATTAGTGCTGGGAGGACAGTGTGCTGTGCGGGACTGTGTTTAGTATTGGTGCTTAATAAACATGTGTGTTTTGGACATACGGTGTCTGTCTGTCTGTGCCCGGGGCCTGGCTTTCTACATGGCATCCCAGATGGGACTCTCCACCTGTTAAAAAGCAGGGACCCCTCTAAAAATAATTTGTAGAAACAGTCCAGCACAGCAGACAAAGGCACGCACACCCTGCAACAAGCAGCAGTCTGAGAGCTGAGAGGGGAAGAAGAAGAGCAGGCAAGCCCTAAGAGTTGTGAATCCCCAGGCACGTGTCGTCGTCGAGGACGCCCGGGTTGGCACGGAGGCAGCATGTTCCGGGAGACGGGATTCAGGAGGTAAGTCTTGCGCATAGGGGCGATCGGCCCAAAGGAGCTTACCCTGCCGTCCCCTGGTCTTGCTTTATAGAAGGGGACTGCCCGAATCCGCGTCTGTGGCTGAAGCATGCTGACCCACAGAGCGATGGCGAGACGTCTGTGGAAGAAAACGAGGGATCACTGTGTGGCAAGGAACAAAGGCTGGGTGAAGAGCGCCTGGCGGCTCGTCTCCCTACCGGGCCTAAGCAAAGGCAGGAAGAGGCGGTGGAGGTTCCCAATAGCCCTCCTCGAGCCAGGCGACGGATTGGACGGCTTGTGTTGAGTGCCAGCAGGTGATTGGTCGAAGGCGGGACCGACGGACGTCAATCATAAGCCTGAAAAGGACCCGACTGAGTTTGCACAAGCTGCGCAGCAACTCTGTGGCTCGCAGCCGGCAGGTGGGTATGATAGAAGCACGAATCCACCGCTGGCTGACATAAGTGACTTGTTGCTGGCTGTACAGGAGTTGGAGAACGTCTTTCGCCCTGTACAGCCTCTTTTGCATGTTATGCGCGACTTGAAGGGTGTGATCAAGATGCTGGAGGAGACTGCGGACGCCCCCCTGAGAGCCGTACTGGGGTGGTTGAGGCAGCGTGATGGCGGATTCTCCGGTCAGTACGATGCCTGGGTACAGGTGAGTGATACCAGTACCGAACATAATAATGGAAACCCTAGCGAAAAGAACCGGGATATAACGGAATGGATTCAAGTAGCAGGGATTCCGACAGTGGACGCAGCTGTGATGACGGATCGCGAGGTAGGGGCGGAATAGACAGAGGCATGTATAAAACGCTGGCTTATAAGTGTCGGCTGTCAGACTGCCCTGCCCAAAAAAACGGCGACCGTTTCACGCCGGTCTACAGGGGTGCAGACAGTGTGGGGTCCCTTTTCATTTCATAAGGAGACTCAGACTGTCGTGATGCCCCAGAGAGAAAAGGGGAGGACCCAGAAGGGTAAGAGCGGGCCTCCCAACAGGGTGATCCATGAGCCGGAGTACTCATGGACGAATAAAGGGCGTTTTCCACACACCCCGAAGGAGATCTCGTCCTGTTCCCGTCCTGTTTTCACTTCCAGAGGACAAGGAGACAAGGAGAGCGCCGGTGTTATGACTGTCACAGTCTCGGGCATGGTTGGCGACGCTGTCCGTATAAGAATAGAAGGGACACCTTGAAGTGGTGTCAAAGCAGCGTCTCCCCACCCTTGTCTTGTTTGTGTTTTACAGGACAGAAAAGTGGACTGGGTCATGCTGGCGCTCCGGCTTGGATAGAATCCACCCTCGTGGGATGGGCCGCTTCACCCTATGAGCTTCAGCTAGTGGTGGGGCAGTGTGATGGACGGCCGGGGGTCCTGCCCAGATGGGATGTCCTTTCCAAGAGAAGACCGGGGGAATGGAAATACTGCCAGGAGTACCTCCCCCGGGACACGAGAGGGCAGCCCCCTTGGTTTACATTGGGGCCATGGAATTGGAGCTTAGAAGCTCAACCTGGTGGGGGTCCGTGACCACCGCCAGGGGGCACCTGGACAGCTCCGGACTCTGGACATGCAGCACTCCCGCCACACCCGGAAGTGCTGCCAGAAGAGGAACAGGGTTCCGGTGCAGCACTTCTGCCACACCTGGAAGTGCTGCCGGATGTTAATCAAGGGACACCTGGAGCACTTCCGGGTGCACTATAAGGGAGGCCGTCTCACTCCATTCCTGAACCAGAGTCGGGAGGAGGAGGAGGACAACGCTTGGGAAGAAAATAGTAGAGGAGACTCGGGAAGAGAAGGACTGAATACTGTGTTGGAGCACTGTGTTGTGTGCAGGACATTAGTGAAACAAAAACGTGTGGGTGTTGGACATACGGTGTCTGTCTGTCTGTGCCCGGGGCCTGGCTTTCTACAATATATAAACAGTATATATGTAAAATGTCACACATGTGCACATGGGAGGCTGCTAAAGGGCTCAAAAGAAGGTAATTCTCAGTCAGACCAGGGGGTTGCAGAGGTCAAAGCATACTAAAAATGTAAATTTGAATCACAACAAAACAAAAAAGTCTTAAAAATTAACTAAAAAATGTTCCCCTAACTATACTATATTTTTGGATCGTGCTTTCCATTGTGGGAGTACAAAAGCTGGGATGCACACATTAGCATATTGCCATCATTATAGGAGCAATGACATCACAGGTCATGAAACATGTGGCTAGCAATGGGATCAATACTGTAAGCCAGTGGTTCTTAAATTTTTTTTCACCACCCAATTTTGCCTTTTTTGTATTTTTGAGAAAGTCATCTTGGGGGGAGGCTCCTTTGCAGAATTGCCAATGTATGTCATAGAAGAACTGTGGTGTTTGCTTAAACGATCTGAGGTGACCCATCGCAAGACAGTCCTCAGACCATACACAACACTTCCCCATTGATTACAATTGTGAATCATGAGTCTCTATGACCCAAAAACAGACAACAAGAAACCCAAAATGGTTTGCAACCTATAGTTTAGGAACCTGTTCTGTGAGTAATATTGTAACACCTATAAAAATACAAAACAAAACAGCAGCAACAAAAAATGCTACCTTAACAGATGAAATAAGCAAAAAAAAAAACTGTAATAAGAGATATAACAGGGAAATCATACGACTGTCTCTGTTAGGTGTAGTTTAAAGTAACAAGTCTTCAGATCATCAAATGCTATATGTGACATGTATGATTTAAAAAGGTAACATTTTTGTGTGTTTTTTTACTTAAGTGCAGATCTTTGATACTCAGAAGCCAATACCCATTATATTGAACAATTTACTGTAATTTTGCTGAAGTTTACTTTAGTTTTTCATTTTGCAAAGTCTTTACAAATATACACTTAGCTTTGTGAATCAAGAACTAGCAATCAGTTGAGCCATGTTTTAGTTTCCTGGAATACTGGCCTGACAGGAAATAATTTTTCCTCATGCTTAAAGTGTAGCAGACAATGAGAGGGAAGTGTTTGAATGGTAGTTTGACATGAATTTGTTTAAAAAGGTTATTAAAAGATGTTTTGATTTTAGAGATTATCACCTTTCAAAGATGCTTTGATTTTATAGATTATCATCTTTCTTTCCCTGATCATAAAAAAAAGAATTCAAATAATGATGTTTATTTTCAAGGAGATTTGGACAATTTGAATGACTAGCTATGCAGAGAAAGAAAATGGAGGTGCAGAAAAGGAAATTTCTCTAGATAAAATACATAATTATGGAAAGAATTAAAGTAACTGTAGCATAAGATTTATGTTTGTACATAGGTGTCAATCAAAACAGAACAGACTCTAATGCTCTACTATTGTTTCAAACTGTTTTGAACTGTTTAAATGGCAATATAATCCTAAAATTATAAATTAAGGAATAATTTAAAGAAAAAAATCCACTTATATATATATATATATATATATATATATATATATATATATATATATATATATATATATATATATATATATATATATATATATATATAATTCACTAAGTCAGAAGACAAGTAGCCGACCATGGAAAGCACGCTGGAAGGGGCTTGGATTCACTACACCGCCGACAAGTAAGACGCCAATGGCGCACGCAGGAAGGAGCCACGCCCACCAACTCTTAGACCATTGGATACGACGAAAGAATCACAGAGTCACGCCCACCAACTCGGACGCGATGCCAAGGGAAACATGCCGTCATTTCTGTTTGTCTGTGCCACAGTACACTTGCAGCTCTGAGCCACGTTGACTTTTCATTAGCCAACCTCAGTGGAACCTTGGTTCACACAGAGGCAGCGCCAGAGAGAGACAGAGGCACACACAGGCAGCGTGATAGAGAGAGCCGCGCACACACAGGCAGCGGCAGAGAGACAGAGGGGCGCACACACACACACACACAGAGAGGCAACGCCAGAGAGAGACAGAGGCACACACAGGCAGCGCAAGAGAGAGCCGTGCAATCCTTTAAAACTGAAGTTAAAACACAATGAAGGAAGCAGTCTTTAAAAACCAATAAGCCCTGTGCCTCTTTTTCATTAGCGTCTCACCTGCTTCAGGCCCTGCAACAGTCGAGACGCTCTCTCTGTAGCTGACCTTCTCTGTGCCTGACTCCACTACTGTCAGTCGCCTGATTAAAAATGGCCTTTTGAAGGGGAGCTATGGACCCGCTATACCACAGGAACACATTGCCTTCGAGCCTGCTCTCGCTCACTGTAACGTACTGGCTTGCTCTCTCTCTCTCTCCTCACTCGCTCACACACTACACAGGGGAGAAATGCCCGAAGCAGAGAGACAGAGGGGGTGGGGGCTCGCGTGCTGCTGAGAGAGAGAGAGAGAGGGCTCGCGTGCTTCTGAGAGACAGAGGGGGAGGGGGCTCGCGTGCTGCTGAGAGAGAGGGGGGGGCGGGGGAGGCTCGCGTGCTGCTGAGAGAGAGAGAGAGAGAGAGGGGGGTGCTGGGGAGGCATGCGTGCTGCTGAAAGAAAAAGGGAGGGGGGGCTGGGGAGGCTCGCGTGCTGCTGAGAGGGAGAGGGAGGGGCTGGGGAGGCTCACGTGCTGCTGAGAGAGAGGGGGGGCTGGGGAGGCTGCGTGCTGCTGAGAGAGAGAGGGGGGGGCTGGGGAGGCTCGCGTGCTGCTGAGAGAGGGGGAAAGGGCTCGCGTGCTGCTGAGAGAGAGGGGGGCTGGGGAGGCTCGTGTGCTGCTGAGAGAGAGAGAGAGGGGGCTGGGGAGGCTGCGTGCTGCTGAGAGAGAGAGGGGGGGCTGGGGAGGCTCGCGTGCTGCTGAGAGAGAGAGAGAGAGAGGGGGGCTGGGGAGGCTCACGTGCTGCTGAGAGAGAGGGGGGGCTGGGGAGGCTCACGTGCTGCTGAGAGAGAGAGGGGGGGCTGGGGAGGCTCACGTGCTGCTGAGAGAGGGGGAGGGGGCTCGCGTGCTGCTGAGAGAGAGAGAGAGGGGGCTCGCGTGCTGCTGAGAGAGGGAGCCTGCGCATGCACTGCACATGCCATGCAGCTGAGCAGGGAGCCTGGGTGTTTATGTCAGTGTTATTCAATGTTTTTACTATTACACTGTGCCATCTATGGTGTAATAATTAACTATATTTGTGCTTAAAAATCTTTAAAAAAATATACGTACATACAGTTCGTATGGTCTGGAATGGATTAATTGTATTTACATGCAATCCTATGGGGGAAATTGCTTCGGTTCACGACCAAATCGGTTTACGACCAGACGTTTGGAACGAATTATGGTTGTGAACCGAGGTTCCACTGTATATTGAGTCTAGAAAACATGATCAGCAAGTCTTTGATAGGCTGCAACAAAATGATGAAAGAACGGGCACATTTTTTTCTCACAAGCTGGGTGGGTGTTAGTTAGTTAATTAGTTACTCGAAGGATTTCAAGATTTAATATGCACAAACGGTAACACTGCAAAAGCAGCCCAAACCAGAAAAGACTGCTGGCAAAAAGTGGCTGACAAATTAAACGCGTGTGCATTGTACTTGCTGAAAGCGGCGTTTCGGATTTTGCAAATGTTCATTTTTTCCCTCTGCTTAAAAAACATTAAAAAAGCGGTGTGATTATGCGGCGTATACTACGCCGCGGGTTATTATGCAGCGTGTAAAACAGTTTGTCGCGGATAATTTGCCTTTTACTTTAACACGAAGACAATTTCCTGTTAGATTTGCCTTTGCGATGACAATTGATAAGGCACAGGGCCAAACTTTCAAAAAGATGTGCATGTATCTGCCAAAACCAGTTTTCAGTCACGGACAGTTGTATGTTGCTCTCTCCAGAGTTCCATCTTTTCATTCACTTGCTGGTATGCCTGCAGGAACACGTGCAGCGAGCGAGAGAGAGCGAGCGACACACACACGCATACAGGCGCGGGAGACAGAGAGCGCTGGACGCATAAGAATAATAATACTTCATTACATTGATATACCGGTGTTTTCAGTATTCAAAACGCTATCCATACAGGGAGAAACTGGGAAGAGAACCCAAAATCTTCCACAGTCTCCTTACTGCAAAACAGCAGCACTACCATTGCGCTACAAGGCAGTTAAAGAATGCACCGGCCTCGATTTTGTTTTCACTTCTGTTTACAGCGATCAGGTCATAGTGTGCATTGTTGCAATGTTACTTTTCTTGGTGGCTTATTACATTACGGATGTTTCACATGTTAATTTTTTTCCCTGTGCTTAAAAGACATTAAAAAAGTGTTTCTCAACTGTGACTCCGGAACAACTCATTACGCAAGCTATATTAAGCATCAACAACGAAGACTCGCTGCACCTTAATGAACAAGTGCTGAAACTTATCCCTACCGATGAAGTAACTTTCACCAGCGTGGCCTCCATCGTCACAGACGATCCTGCTTTCAGTCACGGACAATTGTATGTTGCTCTCTCCAGAGGTCCATCTTTTCATTCACTCACAGTGGTATCCACAAACCCACCCCATTTGGACAACTGTGTCGTTCAGCAAGTGTTCACCCATCAATACATAATTATGCTGCGTATGTTACGCCGCGGGTTGGCTAGTATATTTATATTCAGCAATAATTCAGATCCAAATAAATGAAAAACATTGTATTTTGCACCTCATTTGAAAGATTTATACTTGTAGTTAAGGTAGACAAGGATCACCTTTTTACAAGGTTGAATGAAATGCACACAGATGAGAATATCTCCCTTGAAGAATCTAATGATTCTGCCATCAGAGACTCCAACTGCAATCGTATGACATTGGAATGCTATAGTGTAGACAGCATTGACTCAACACTGCCTGACTATTATAACTCTGTGAAAGGGGCATTCTAAGAAAAGCTGTATAGTAACCCAGCACAGTAGTATTAATTATAAAGAGAAAGTCTCATTTTTCACATTTATCATCTTTATCATAGCATAAATGTATAACTGAAGCTAGAGAGTGCGAATAATGCTAATTCTGTTACACAATAGCCTTCTGCTGTCAGTGTGTATGACATTAAAAATGAATATCCACTGCTATCCTTTAAAAAAATTATTAGTAGAATTATGACTGTTTTGAGTGTATGTTAATTTTTCTGCTCAATTCACTATTGTACAATTTTTGTTTCTGGTTTTAATATAAGCAAACTCTTTCATGATTTCCATTATAGCAAAATCATACACTTACATAAAAATTTAATGCTGAGCTACTGGACTTGCTTTCTTTGTAATGAAACAGAAATGCCATATAATACTGTCAGAAGGCATGTCACTACATTGGTTTTAGGACTTTAATGTACTGAATTTTGTATAATAGGCTAGCAGCATGGCATTCACTTTTCAGTGACAAGTTCAGCAAGTATTTCCAAATAAAGGAGTTCTGAAATCACATGAAATAAAAATAATAGTAATTCTAGCCTTAAGGCAACAGAAAAAAAGGATATAAAATATAATGAAAAATAAACGTTCCCAGCACAGGCTGTACAAACTCTTGTGCTATTCTAAGTTCCAGTTACATGGGTACATCCATGTATATTTTCTAATTCTCTGTATTTGCACCAAATCGCTACAACTATGTTTGCCAAAATTAATATAGACTTCCGTCTCCTTGGTGCTGTCATAATTCTGACAATGTTTCCCCTGAACAATTTTATTTTTGTTTCAGCATCATTAGTTAACATTGAGAACTAAATGGAACCATTTATTCAACACCAAATTACAGCTTGATTTTGTCCTTCATTTCATATGTTTTTTGGTAGTATCAATGATAATTTCATGCACTTTAACAACCTGCTGACATTCAAATTCATTTAAATTTAAGGCATATAAGTAAAAGAAATGTATTAGAGAACCATAGTACACTCTTAAGAATGAAGATGCCAGAGTGATTCTTCAGAGCAATGCCATAGGGGAAACATTTTTGGTTCCCAAAAGATCCACCCACATTAAGGTTTCAGAAAGAACCTTTATTTATTTAGATCAGTAACAGCCTCCATGCAGTAAATAACCATTAATTGATGGTAACAGATCTGTAAACTACCACTGTCTCATAATTTTAAAAGGACTGCTGCTGCATACGTATGTAACTCAGGCTAAGTCCAGGTTTTCTTAATTTGTTAATGTCCAACTACTGTAGGTAATCCACCAGACATTAAACAATTCAATGTTTTTTATTACATATTAGGAAGTACAAAGAGACAACTTTATATGTAAAGAACCCTTCTCACATTAAAATAGTGCTTGGTCAAGTAATAGTTCTACAAGGAACAAAACAACCTGGCAAAGAACCACAAAATACCATTAACAAACCAGTATTTTTAAGAGTGTACAGAAGATTTAGGACTCGAAACCAGTATCATGTGATATTAGGAATTTTTTGTTAACCGTTTAAAGTACTTAAGCTGCCTTACTTTGCAAACAAATGTGCATGGTATAATGTTGGTAATTTGCAATACCAAATACAGTATTCATCAATCCACTTAATCAACTACTGTGGTGAAAGGTACATTCCAATCAGCATCAAAAGAGCTTATCTCTAGAGGCACAGGAAGATTTTTGAAGACAAAATTATTCCTTTCTATCTGAAACTATTAAGGTTTGTCAAAATAAATTCACAATGGATGATTCAAAAGGCAAGGGACAAACATAATTAGTAAATCAAAAGTATTTTAAGAGCAAAAACAAACCATGAGATCAAGAAAACAAAACACAATCTCAAAATTCCCTTTTTTCTATTTGGTGTTACTAACATTTTGTCGTATTATCAATGGATGAAATTATGCTTGACAACTCATTCTATCTCTAAATAAAAATGTCAAATTTACTTAAAGGCATGTTGGGTCAAATGCAGCAACAAGAGACAAAAGAAAATCACAGCCTGACATTAGCCAGTTATTCCACAGATCACCGACTCAGATGACATGGACTAGCCACTGAACACTAAAGCCATGATGAAAAACTCTCAAGCACACATGAGCAAATCAAAGACAAGGGTAAAACTAGGGTAAAACCTTATTTCCCCCTAAACGTGTTACAAATATAGTTTTGTTTTACATTTACATTAGTTTTCTATCCTCTTGTACTATGGGTGTTTCATTACCATGAGGTTAAGTATTGCTAGGCATGTAAGCTGCATGATGTGCATAGCAATGGCAGTTGGCTATTTAAGCCTGAACTGCATGTCCCTTGCCATTTAAACATTGCTTAAATAAAATTTAAGGATTTATCTTCAGATTTGTGATCAACCAAAGAGACAGTCACTGTATTTAGGCTTCCACTGGTGCTTGTTTAGTGAAGTTTTTCTTGGCCAAACTCTGATCTAGCTGTGTGCTTGTCCTACAATCCTCCAAAACTGTCCTTAAAAATTCAAATGCTCCTCTGTTAAGTACATCTTAATCAATTAGATTATTTACATTGAACAAGACCCACAATCACACAAAATAAAGATAAAATATAGAGTATTTTAGAGTAGCGCTGTATTTCAATGGAAATACAGTATGTCATGAATTGCCAGGCACTATGATTTGCCGGTATTAATAATAAGACCGTACCACTACTGTAGATTGTATTATTTTCTCTGAGTCTTGCTACTAAATCATTTATTTCAGTTCTCCTGTTATACTAAGAATGACACTATTATTGGTGCAGTATTGTGTTTTTTAATATATTTAAAACCGAATACATTTTACACTTAATTAGTTTTATTTGATTCTGCATTTATGTTCCTTTCACTGCATTCAGGTAATGGTGACAAACAAAGAACAGAAACAGCAAATGACAGTGAATGCAACTTTTTGTATTTTAATAAAAAGTGAAGAAATCCTATTGGAAAAAATAAAGTTGGAAACTCAGAACTAAAACCATGTTCAACTAGATACGAATTCACTTTATTGCAGGACAAGTTTAGAAGAAAAAACCTGCAGCAACTGTAGACCTTCCAAGGTCCAAGGCTAGAGATTTACAGTATGTCCTACTCATTTCTGTGCTCTTTTTGGTGGCACAGAAATCATGCATGTGGTGGCACAATCATGCATGGCACAATGCATGATTGTAAGCTCTTATAGTATTTATATCATTTTATTTGTTACTGATAGAAGAAATGTACATAAATATTTTGATAAATTAGTCAAAATTGGAAAATAAAACATTAACTTATATTGTTCATATTATAGTAAAAAACATCTAATTTCAACATACAGATAAACGATATAAACTTGTTGAACAAGATAGTGTGAACTAGCATTAAAGTATGAGAAAATAGGAGGGATAATATAATATAATATAATATAATATAATATAATATAATATAATATAATATAATATAATATAATATAATATAATATAATATATAGTTATCCCTAAAATTAGGGAAATTCCAAAATCCAAAATGCTCCAAAATCTGAAACTTTTTGAGCACAGACATGATGCCACAAACGGAAAATTCCACATCTGACCTAACTTGATCATGTGGTGCTCTGACCAATGTACCCTAAAATTATTTCTTACTGATGAATGGATGTGAGTAAGATTTGAGCTGATATTTATTGTTTATAACCAATTTCTTTAATTCCCTTTTGAATTTCAAATGAAGCACAAAACACCACTACAGAAGCAACAGGGGGTCCCCCATGAAGTATTGAGTGCCGCAATGCACCAACACACAAACGACCAGTGGGGTGGGGGATCTTGGCTGGTAGAGATTCAATTGCCACGGGTGCATTAACAAAGGATAAAAGGCACAACAAGGGGGAGTAAATTGCGTGATAACAGTGCACCTTACCAGGAACAAAGGCTCTGACTCTCTGTTGGTGCCAGTTTGTTGTCATCCATCATCACCACCAGACATACATGCATTACTCACTGTGTTTGTTGCTTATTCCCTGTGTACAGTAACCTATTAATCAAAACAGAATTGTAAGTGGAGGACTGAAACCCTGCAATTGTTTGTTGTTGCGGCTGTTTAACAGGTGATACAAATATTCTGCTGTTGTGTATAAGGTGTGTATGAAATACAAATTCATTTCTTGTTTAGACTTTGGTCACATTGACAAAATATTTCATTATGTATATGCAACTATTCCAAATCAAAAAATATTTGAAATCCAAAATACGTCTGGTCCCAGGCATTGCAGATTAGGGATGCTCAACCTGTATATATGTGTTTTAAACAATAATACATTAATGGAAATCTGATTGCAGAAGACAAAAATAAAGCTGAAATTCAAATAAAATAATAAAAACATCAATATTTGCTTTTATTTTGTTACAAGTGCCTAAGTTTTGTCTTAGAAAATTTCTTAATCTGCAAAATACAGCAGCAATTAATTTTGTTGTGGTGTGGCATATCAGACCACGTCAGTTTAATATAGCTTATGTGATTGTGAAAAGTTGAATGAATTGCAGCAATATGTATTCTTCACTGATAATATTAACAGTCATTTTTCTTTTTTATTTTTATCAGACACCCTTTTTCCTAAAACTAGGAAATAAAGACCATCTTGTGTGTTCGATTGCTTTGAAGAGTGACATTTTCCTATTTGTTCCCCACATAACAAGATTTCCTAGGAACACAAAACAGAAATGATATAGCGAATGTTGTTAAGCTGAAGTCTCAGTACAATTTGATTAAAGGTAATATGCATGCCTTTACTGAAAGAGACACTCACTTTATTGACAGTGAGATTACTTTTACACTTTGCAAGTGCTGTCTGCATTTGGTGTCATATCACTGTAAGGGAAGAGTCTTCAGAGACTGAAGGATACTGTGGCTCAGTCCCGGAAAAAACATTGATTTTATTTGAAGTATATACTTTTGCTGTCTGAGGGGCTTGTTTGTATATTTGAATATGTTTCAGTACTACAAATCTTATAGCAATATATCAAATTGGAGTTTCAATACATATTCAAAATTTACATGGTGATCAAAATTAATAACATATTACTTTAACATTCAGTAAAAAAAATAGCTTTCAGAGTACTGCAAAGTGTGTAAACATGACAGCCAACTAGAAATGCATATTCTTTTTTTGTTTTATTACTGATCTTGGAACCAAAGGAAGAATGTTTTAATATGAGAGAGATACTGAAATAACCAAAAAGGTTAGCAATGATTCATCATGTTTAATTAATTAAGGACATCATTAATAAATGCCTGTGAAGTGGCTAGAGGTGCCATACCACTTTGAAAGCACAAATTACCCACTGCAATTTGGGAAGGAGCCAGATGATGATATCATGTATGTGTGACTCTGTGATGTTTGAGCTGAATAAAGCATTTTAGTTTTTGATTGCCTTAAGAAAGTGTTGCCTGGTGTGATTTCTTCTCTTATGAAACACTACAGTGATTAGTTATGCTAGACACGCGGTTGAGTTAACGTTGTTGGAGTTTGGGTCACACAAGTGGAGGCACAGTTAGTGTTTATGGCAGACAACACCAAAAACTACCACATTGTTGCAGCATTCAGAGGTCTCCCCGACATAAAACATATGTGACTTTTGAAGGTATACCTTTTAGAGATATTCGGCCTCATAGTATCAGAGTGGGCATAGGAATGCTATCATTGCCTGGTGTTGAAAATGCTAAAACCCTCTGCATTGATGGACCATATGTTAGCTTTCCCAGGTACTCACAAACTCTGTGTTATATTCGGAGAACTGTTTTTGCAATAGGTGCTGGAATAACTGCACAATGCCATAGCCAATATGCCGGGTGCTGACTACCAGAAGTTGGCCAAAATGGCCGACAGCTTACACTCTGCTTCATAAACATGCCATCTGCAACTCCCATAAGTCCTATCAATAGGCCCACCATTCCTCCTGCCCTTTTTCTATTGGCCTTGAATCCAACAAATGGATTGTGTTTTTACCACACCCGATTTGGTGAAAAAGCGAAGAAATGCCTCTCACCATGTAAAAAGAACCTGCCAATGACAGCTAACACTATGTCAGCCAACGTGGCTGGGCACTTGATCTTAATT
Organism: Erpetoichthys calabaricus; assembly: GCF_900747795.2. Taxonomy (NCBI): domain Eukaryota; kingdom Metazoa; phylum Chordata; class Cladistia; order Polypteriformes; family Polypteridae; genus Erpetoichthys; species Erpetoichthys calabaricus. The sequence goes on from NC_041394.2 coordinate 237,110,832, forward strand.
ACAGAGGCCCAAGCTGACCTCCATTTTTTGTGCGATACTGGGGCACAGGTGATGTTACTGCCTGCATCACTTATTGATGTGGTTGCTTGGTGAGAGAGGCCCATAGTGGAGGCTGTTAATGTCACTATGATCTCCACATAAGGAATACTGCATATCACCTTATGTATCAGCAAAAGGCACTTTGGTTGGGATTTTGTTTTGGCACTGCTGGGCTCAGATTTCTTGCATGCTAAAATGTTTTTGGCTGTTGTCATGGATGCAAAGGACCTCACCTCTCTCTCAAGCATGCTCAGCAATGCCACTACTTCCACCGTGTATAACTTGATGGCTGAAACTTGTGACTTCATTTGCCTACTCAATGAATTCCCGTAAGCTGTGCAATCCTACTTTTTCCACAGCGGGGACTAAGCATGGGCTTGACCACTACATCTCTGATACTGGTCCACCACTACCAGCCCAAGCTCATTGGCACACCCTTGAAAAACTAGCTTTTGCAATGGCCAAGTTCACTTACATGGAAAGGCTAGAAATTGTGAGCTGATTGAACAGTTTGTGGCCATGTAGTGTCTACCACCTATTAAATAACATTGTTCCATGACCCCTACCCAGTCCTGCACATTGAGGATTTCTTGTCATGGCTGTACAGAAAAGTTATTTATTAAAAACAGACCTTGTGCGGGGCTACCCATGACCCATAGTTTAAAAAGCCTTGCTTTAAACTAATTGCCTAATCATTCAGATAATTCTTAAGCAAACACAAAAACATTAACAAACAAGGTTCTACAATAACAATAGTCTGCATTTTAGATGTTACAAGAAATGCTCCATTTCATCTCCCAAGACAGGATCTACAGAATAATATTATTGTTGAGCTATGGACAGTTGATTTGTTGATTCAGAGTTGCAAAGATATGTAAATAGAATAAAATAGTTTATTGCAGTCTGTCTAAGCAAAATTAACTATAACAGTGGCAGACTGAAGCTTGTTGTTGTTTTTTTATATACTGTATTGTGTGCAGTTCCACACCTTTACTATGAAAACAATCTGTAAATTTCAGTATTGAAGATGAACACTGTTTATAGTAAAGTATTAATGAATGCTGACTATGCAGAGTTAACTTAAAACAACATGAGATGTATATTTTAACCACAATGAAAATTGGTCACGTTGAAATATATAAAGTTATTAAAGTCATAAATATTAGAAGTTTGGAGCAATGACAGGTAATATACAATTGGTACCACACATTAGAACACAAGAAACAAAGTTGACAGGAAGCTAAGTGACTCAGTAGCATCCTATCAGTGATTCAAATTGACAGTGCAGTATTTTAAATAGAAATAGGAAAGTGAATACATTGAACTGTCTCAAATGTTTAGTCTTTTCAGTCCACTTATAAATTTTATAATGAAAGTAAAATTCATGTTAAAAAGAAACAGAATGTCACTTTACCACAGATGGTTTCAGAAACAAATGATTTTAGAAAGCTGTAGTAATAATAATGATAATCATCATCATTGTCATCATTATCATCTCTGTGTGGACTGAACATTATCTAGGATTGCCACTATTCCTGCATTGCATCTCGATATTATTGTGGCCCCATTATCTGCAGTCAATTTTATGATTTTATGAGTGCCATTACAAGCGTATATCACTTGTTATTGATGATATAACCCATTTTTATCTGGCAGTGGACACCCACTGGCCTTGGAAGAAATGTTTTCCCCAGCTATATGCTCTCATATTCTGCAACTAACATCCATGATTAAATTGGATGTAAGAAAGTAGATAACACTTTTGGAGGTCGCCGACACATTGTCTTGATATTTGTGTTGCTACAATCATCAACCATTTAATAGGTGCCCCTCTATTTTTCTCCATTCTCTACATTCCTGGGCATCCTTTGTGTTGAAATCCATGTCATTTGCCACATGCTGTAAGCACATCTACTTTGACCTCCCTCTTGACCTCATCCCCTCCACCTTGACACGTCTCTTCATACAGTCATCATATGGCTTTCACTCCGCATGCCCAAAACACCTTAGTCTGTTTCTCCTCAGCACAACATCAACCTACTCTCAAGTCAGTTACACTCGACATTTCCATTTGTTCACTTTTATCTGTGTTCTTTCCAGCTTTGCTTCACGTTCACTCTTCAGTGGCCATATCTCACTCCCATTGAGAAAACTACTTCTCATATAGTTTTCATCAGCTTTTCCTTTAAATGCCAGAGAGGCTTCTTTAGAAGTCAGACCTGGGGACAGCTGCTTGTATTTCTTCCATGCATCTCTCACTTTCACTATCACTGTGTTCACATCACTACATCTTTTATGCACCCACGTCTTACTACATGTACAATGGATTAAGTTTCTCCTGACAGCGCTACCATATATGCTGAATGGCCATTTAATGAAATCATCCACCACTTCATGCTATTCATCAGTCGTTATTCTCAAATATAAGCAGTATTTTAATTTGTTTTGCATAAATAAGCTGGTATAGTGGTTAACATTGTTGCCTCATGGATCCAGAATCTGGGGTTTTGAATCCTGCAATTGTTTTTTTTATTTCTCTCTGATGGACTGGCACAACATTCATGACTGGTTTCTGTCTTTTGCTTGATGGTGGCTCCAACCTTCAGATCTCCATATTGCACACAGTGAGTCTGACAATGTTATGAAATGCTTAATTTTCTTACTTTATTGTTCTTACATTCTGGTTATGTACTGCACATTTACCTGGTTATGTACTGCACATTTACTACACCATTTCAGCCATAAGGGGATTTAGTGCTACATAGCTACAGACACACATCTAATTTTTGGATCATTCGTGATTTCCTACTTGAGACTGCTATTTCAGTGAGGCTGAAAAAGCAGTGCGCTGTGTCGCTCATCTGTACTTTCATTCACATAAGAACTTCACCCATGTTTTAAAATAGAGAGTTCTGTCTCATTGAATTTAAGAATACGTTAGAATTTACTCAAAATAGATTATGTTTTTATAGGTGAATATTGTACTAAGAGTATGTTGATTAACTAATAGAATTTACTTGCAAAGTTTTATGTTTAAGTAGAACGTTAGAATTTACTAAAGGTATATTGTTTTAAACAGTTTCCCAGGAACCAAGATTTCTGTTTTGTAACTTAAAATTAATTTTCATTTACAATCCTGCATTATGTATTGTGATACCTAATTCAATAATATAGTAGATAATTTAACAAAAATAAATGGAATTCAAAAGAAGCTAATGAAATTGTGTATTTAAAAAAGTATAGATTTAAAAAAAAACTTTGTGACTACCGAATGTACACAAAAAGGCAAGCTCAGTAAAGAATGGAATTAAGTTAAAAACATGAAAGAGTTTCATCAATGAAGAGCATTATATAAAAATTAACTGAATTAAATTGAACTGCATTAAATTTGATGGAATAAATGAACAGCCATAGCATAAACAGTAGTATGTGCACTCCCCAAGATAGAAGAATAAGGTTACTGCCATCTAATAGTTCCCAGTGTCCCTGACCAGGTCATGAAGAACTGAGGCTGAGGCATTGTTTTCATCTGCTACTTGAAGGTTTCTTAATTTTTAAATCTTGCTTTCTGCCTGAGCTCCCACCCTGCATAAAGAGTCAGGTATACTGTGAAAGCCAAAAATCAGAAAGAATAAAGAATAAGCTATTATATAAATGGATACATAAACTAAATTTAGTCTGTGTGTTGTAGTAACTGAAGCGATTATTTTATACCAAAAAGAATAAATTCTGACTTGCTGGTGACCCTAGTGAGTCATTTATACAGTGTGTGCTCCAAATATATAAAGAAAATAATTTAAAATTACTTTATAATATAGTAGTATTATAATAGTACTTTGATAATTGACTCCAGAAAGGTTCTATATCCTGCAAAGATTGTTAATTTGTTCCTTGGGGACAAATAAAGTTTTATCTATCTATCTAAGTTTTGTCTCTTCCTAATTTCCTTATAACCATATGTAAAACACAGGGAAAATATTTCAATTCACCGCGAGAAAGAATTGATTCATATTACGCCTTGTGGAAGCTAAATAAATAGATAATTTGTTGGCAACATATTCCTTTCATTTATATTTGCAGTCCAGTGGTTATTAAAATTCTGTCCTCATTTCAAAAATAAGAAACATAATTGATTATTTATTTCATGTGATATCAAGAAAATTTGTTATTAAACTTTACGTAACCTTTTTATAGAATTTTTTTCTACTTGTTTGCATAAACCTACTTAACTTGCATTACAGCTTCGATTTAATATTGATCATTTTAGATGGAATGAAACTGAAAAGTGCTATGCTAGAAAAATCATTTCCTTTTACTTTTTCTTGTTGTTACAATCCCCAGGCAAACTAAAATGGCAGTGTAGATGATAGCTGAAAATTCCAGATGCTTCAGAGTCTGTCTTGTGCTTTGATTGGGAGAACACTGTAGGTGTGCTGCGCTTGACACTCCCAACAGAGACACTGGATGTAAAGGAAGCCAGCCACCCAAACGACTGATAAATGGGAGATGATTCAGTCAGAAAGTCAGCTCATCTATGATCACAGACAACAAAGGAACTCAGTTGTAGAAGAAACCCTACCACTATGTATTCTTTAGGTGTCTATAAGAAGTACCCAAAAGGAATCATTTTGAAATGAAATAAACGCTATCATTATGTCTGTTATTGCATAGTTTCAGCCACCAACCAACCAAATGAACTCAGTGACCAACCAAATTAAAGCTTGATAGTGAAGTATAATTTAAGAGGAATTAAGCACAATTTGTTATGCTTTAGCATCAAATTTGACTTCACCTAGAAATGACTTACACAGCAGCAAAGCCCTCTGGATACGAGATTTTTTATTTATTTTTTGTTTTCCTCGACATTTTCTGGTTAGATCATTAAGTTTAACTGTACTCGAGTTTCTACCAATCTATTTTTATTTTTTCATCAATAAGATGACTGTTCAACTATTTAAGCTATTGGTGGAATAATAACTTTTTAAAGAGCAATATACTGGAGGATTTCATTTGTGTATGACTTGGTATTTATGATGAAATTATTCTAATGAATTACTTAATTTAATTTAACTAAAGAATGCAAACTTATATTGAGAAAAAAAGACTTAAATTAAGAGCTGGGAGACCATATGACCTTTGGTGGCTGAGGGACATGCATGGAGGTACCTTTCTGGGGCACACTCACTGAACAGACAAGGATCTCATCAACATTTAAATCTGATGGAAATTACCTGCCCACATATTAAGCAGATTACTACACTGGAAAGTTAGTGGCGTCATTAAATTCTAAGCTTATGAAACTAAAAGATAAAAACTACATCCTTGGAATTAAAGAAGATTTTAAAAATGTAAATGTAATTGCATTTCTAAATATGCTTTGTGTGATTTCATGCCTGTAACAGACACATGTTACAAGATCTACGCCATATGCCCAGTCATATAGTGGTATGTTGACCCTGCAAAGTACATATGTTTAGCATAATGTCAATACTGGGGAATTTAATCAATTTTGTTTCTTTATTGTAGGGAAGTTGCAGGTGGCTACTTTGTCATTGCCTCTGCCAAAGGATCTGCTGTCCAGAATCAGGGGTTGCTTAGCTGGCGTGCTGTATTCAGCAGGTGGATTCATTCCTTGCAGTGATTTATGTTTAAGTTGTTCTGTACTATTTTAGTGGTGATTTGCATGCAGGGATCGCAGGAAGGATGGAAGAGGAGGTGGTTCTTGTGATGTGGATTGTCAATAGATGGGTTAGAGTGGAGTTTGGGAGAGGAGGTCTTGAAGCTATTTTGGATTCACGGGTTTCCAGTGCTGGGAGCATGCATGGACACAGAGACACTCTGTGCTTCCTGCCTTCTTATTTAGTTTTCTTTGCTTCGTCTTTGGATTTCTCCTCTTTGCTGTCCTCATAACTAATCGGTCAGTTGCCTCTTGAAACATCCAATGCAGTGCAACATGCAGTGAATGCCAAATATTCATGTGTTCTTCATTACTTATCATGCAAGAGAGTCAATTTTTATGTTTATTCAGGAGTCATGGTTATTCGCCCAAGATGTGACCAGATTTTGTAACTAATGCTACTTCTTAATGGCCTTACACTGGCTAACTCTAGGCAGCACAGGGTGATTACACTCATCCATTATCCAGCCCGCTATATCCTAACTACAGGGTCACGGGGGTCTGCTGGAGCCAATCCCAGCCAACACAGGGCGCAAGGCAGGAAATAAACCCTGGGCAGGGCGCCAGCCCAGTGCAGGGCGCGCACACATCAAGCACACACTAGGGACAATTTAGAATCGCCAATGCACCTAACCTGCAGGTCTTTGGACTGTGGGAGGAAACCGGAGTACCTGGAGGAAACCCACGCAGACACGGGGAGAACATGCAAACTCCACGCAGGGAGGACCTGGGAAGTGAACCCATGTCTCCTAACCCAGGTCTCCGATTACACTCATCTGTCACAAATTGTATCCTAAATACTTGACACCAATTCAGATAATGCTGATAGAGTCCATCAGGCTAGGAAAGTTGTGCTCTGCCATAATCATTTACTACCACTGCATCAATCATAATTTCTTTCACACATAACCATTTAAAATTTGAAATGCTACAATATTATTGTTGTTATGGATGCAAACAGCATTAAGAATATTCCTGTTACATAAAATGCCAGCAGCTCTTACCTTCAATCGATTCACTTGCTGTGCAGATTTATTTCTGGTTGATTGTCCTTAGTTGTTAAATTCACTAAAACATTTTAGTTTTTCTCCTCCCTGCACCATTTTCACTCAGAATTAGACTACATTGTTATTTCCAAATTGATCACTTCCCTTACTGCTAACATGTCTCATGAAATGGCCAGCGTCTCTGACCAAAAGTGTGTGATGATGCAACTTGAAATCTTAAGGCTCTTTTTTTTGCCTCAAATTGGAGGTTTAATTCTTCTTTGCTCCACAATAAAGAATTTTGTGAAAAGCTTGCCTCTAAGGTTAAAAATGTCATTAATTACTCTGGCTCTGTTGATGACATTGCAAATGTTTGGTTGGCTATAAAAGGTTTTATATGCGACTTTACAATTTGATATAATTTGTCTTGTGTGACCCAACTTAGAAGAGACCTGGCCTTGTGTGGCAAATTTGAAGCATAAGCTATTGATCAAAAGTAAACAGTCTGACTTAAACTCTTTGCTGCTGTAGAAAGCAGAATTTGAACACCATCAGACAAGGACTTAACATTATATAACCTGATGAAACCTATCAAACTTTTGGCGTTACGACTGCAGAAATGTGAAACTTATGTGACTGTTAAATCCATCCATCCATTTTCTAAATCCATTTAACCAGAGCAGGATCACAGGGAAACTGAAACCTATCCCAGTAAGCATTAGACTGAAACAGTCCCTGGACAGGGCACCAGCCCATTGCAGAGTGAATACACATAAACATACAAACATACACAAATATTATCATCACCAATCCACCTAATCTGCACGCCTTAGGACTGTGCAGATATCATAACACCCAGAGGAAACCCATGTGGACACAGGAAGAAAATGCAGTCTCCATACAGGGAGCAACTGGGACATGAACCCCCGGTCTTCTTGTTGCCAGGCAACAGTGTCACCATTGTGCCGCCATACCACCCTGCTGTTATCAGGAATCCTTATTAACAACACTCTGGATGTCAGTACATTTTTTAGAGTTCTATTCTAAACTATTCACCGAAACATCTTCCCCTCCCGAAAAGTATTTTTCTTTAAGATAACTGTTCCTCCCCAGGAGCCAATACCACCTCATTGCATTCCTCAATAACATAGTCAAAAGTTAAGGAAGCTATGCCTTGAACTGTGGAAAATAGCTGGGGCCTGATAGTTTGAATCGTTTTTGCCTTTTACAAGCAATTAACACCTCCATGTACAGTATGTAGATGCTGAATTTCATTATCTTCTCTTCCAAACTGAACCCCTCAAATAATTCAGCCTCGATTACCTTAATTTTAAAATAAGGCAAAGAGGCATCTAACTGCTCTAAATATTGTCCGGTCTCTTTGATGAATTTTAATGCAAAGTTGTGGCAACATCATTTTCTGCTAGTTATTCATTAATAAAGTCATCAGAATGAGACTAGTTTTATCTGCTCTTGGTAGGCAGCAGATAACATTTAATGCCTTCTAAATGTTATAAAGGCAGCCTCCAACCTGCAGCTCTTCTGAAACTTGATATGGAAAAGGCTTTTGATCGCATGAATTGGCATGATCCATGGAAGACCTTGTATTCAAAAGGTTTTGGTACTGTATATTAACTTGATCAAGACCTTATACTACTCTCCAGTGCTGTTACTCCTTTCCAACTCAACCATTTCTCACCATGTTCAGATACAACAAGATACCAGACAGGTCTGTAATCCATCCCTCTTACTTTTTAACATCTCACTTTAGCCCATAATTATTGCTTTTAGCAGTGTTAACTTTATTACTCCAAATACTGTTTATCTCCTATTATAAAATTTCTCTATATGATGATATTTAGCATTGATTATACTCCTTCTGATGTCCTCACATTGTTAGTTTGTTTAGTTCTTTTGTGACCCTGTCTAGCAATAAAATTAACTGGCCAAAATCCTCTCTCTTCCCATTAGATCCATCCATCCATCCATTTTCCAACCCATTGAATCCGAACACAGGGTCACGGGGGTCTGCTGGAGCCAATCCCAGCCAACACAGGGCACAAGGCAGGAAACAATCCCGGGCAGGGTGCCAACCCACCGCAGTTCCCATTAGATTCCCTATCCAATTAGTCTGCTTTCCTGTTTAACTTTTCTTTTGCTAGCTTGTTTAAATACTTGGGCATCAACATTGTTCTTTTCTTACAAGATATTGTAACATCTAATTACCATTGTGACTGTCTAGAATGACTTTGTTTACAGTCTTTTCTTCAACAGAATGAACATAATTACACATTTTAACTTTTTAGGTTTGGTGTCACTGACTGATTTAGTATTATACTGTATCATTGGGCATTTACCTTTCAAACTACCATGTTGACTTCCCTCTGAACTTAACATGGTCTCCTCTGGATCATTCTCGGTTTTTCCATTTTTCCTTAAACTTAATGTCACATCCCTCTACTTTAACTCCATTATTGCTCTTCAGAATTGGAAAAAGTTAGAGAAAGATCTTGATTTTTCTCCAGTTGTGCACAAACACAGTCCAGTTTTCCTTAATCCTGCTCTTTGCATTGATGGTAAACCCATTTCTTTTCCTTTGTCAGCACATAAAGGTAAAACAAAACTTTGTGAAATTTATTACAACTTTGGAATCAAAATGTTCCAATTATTGAGATCCAAGTCTGTCCCTCTATCCTGGAGTATAAAATCTTCAAGGATTAAAACTACGGGCTGTTAATTATAAGTTTAAATTTTTGTTCAAATCAACCACAATGAAATATTAGGCAATTTAACTACAAAGAAATTTACAGGACCCTTAAGGCATTTAACTATAGGGGCAATTTACAGTGAAAGTATCCTACTAGTAATTTGTAACTATTGCATCTGTTTCAGTCAGTTTACAACTTAATGGTAGAGGGAATGGAAAAGTGTGGAGGCAAATTCAGAATCAAAGCATTAAATCAGAGTCATCCAACACAAAGATAGCTAGCCAATCAAATGTGTGTAATGTCACATGTCCCGGAGCTCCCGTGTGAAATTTCAACATAAATAATGACATGTTTAAAGGTCCAAGGAAGAAATGACATAAGGAGTGGAATGACGTAGGAAGAGATGTCTGAGAGCAAGACACCTCAGAGACGGAAAGAGAGACCATTTCATCTGAACAACGACCATGAACGTATGCATTACACTGGTTACTAAATTAAAAAGCCACCCAGGAAAACATTCAACCCTGACATTGCTAATTTTCAGTAAACATTCTTAAGACTATATCCTGACATTTGCTATCTACCGTATTTTATGTTCTATTATACTTTTTTCTATTGGTATTGTTATACAGTACTTTAATAAATACCATGTTGCTTTTACATTGATTATATTTAGTGGATGTAGAGGATTTACTGATATAAGTTATGAAGTAAAAACTAGGGAATTAGAAGATTACTTCTTCTTGCCCATGGGGTTTATCACAGCTGAGAGGCTGCACCTCAGTAGAAGAACAACTGTAGTAGAAATAAGACCCTGTTGGGTGGTAAGTGGCATATAACAAAAAGGGTGTTGAGCCTTCATGTGTCTCAGGAACACCCATACGTTTGAGGTGTGAGGCATCACTCTCACATATTCATGTGGGTGGAATCCTATATGGGATATTATAGAGTGGGGCGGCACAGTGGCACAGTGGGTAGCGCTGCTGCCTTGCAGTCGGGAGACCTGGGGACCTGGGTTCGCTTCCCGGGTCCTCCCTGCATGGATTTTGCATGTTCTCCCCGTGTCTGCATGGGTTTCCTCCGGGGGCTCCGGTTTCCTCCCACAGTCCAAAGACATGCAGGTTAGGTGGATTGGCGATTCTAAATTGGCCCTAGTGTGTGCTTGGTGTGTGGGTGTGTTTGTGTGTGTCCTGCGGTGGGTTGGCACCCGGCCCGGGATTGGTTCTTGCCTTGTGCCCTGTGTTGGCTGGGATTGGCTCCAGCAGACCCCCATGATCCTGTGTTTGGATTCAGCGGGTTGGAAAATGGATGGATGGATGAATATTATAGAGTGACTGGCAGTTCGGTATCACTCATATGTAATTGTGTGACTAGGATCTTTGTGTAGCAGGGGGTGAGGGTCCTATGCAACATACTACAGAGTGTATACTCATATGTGTAAATAGGATATCTACAGTATATGTGTGTGTGCTAATCATAAGGTACAAGTGTAGACAAACCTACTAATTAACTTAGTAACTCTTTGCCACCCTATAATAATACATCCTCAATTTTCAAGCAATTCAAATTGCCACCTTTAAAACATTTCATGTTTGGTTATGTCCAAATTTAAAGCAAGTGTTATCTTTATATCCAAGTTTATGTAAAGTGTCTGCAAGAGCTCCACCACTATTTTAAGTCTGGCTATGTGACCTTTCTTCTTCCGCTTTTCTTGGAAATATATATTAATATTCTGCATCCTCTAAAAACTAAAATGGTCAACATGTTATTGACAGTTTTTGCATGTTTACTTTAACATTATAAAACTTTAGCATTCCCTTCACCTTTACTATACTATTTTTAAACAGACATTTAAGATTGAGTTTTTTTTTTCAGAATCTGTGAAGAAAGATCTTTCTGTATTATATTGGAAGAGGTACAATATGAACAATCAAAATAGAATCACCTCATATTAAAGACTCACTTCACTATGGTGTAGCAGATTGAGGCTTTGTCCACCTCTTGAACCCTCAGGTACCACTCTGAACACCCGGTGAAAGTATAACAACTATTTATTTTGTTATTACATGGTGCACAAAGCACACTCCACTCCACACTCATATAAATCACAATTCTCTCAATACAAATACCAATCCTCCTCGCCCAGACACTTCGCCCTCCTACCTCCCAGCTCAGCTCAGCGTCTGGGCTTTCCCACAGTCCTTTTATATCCCCTGACCCGGAAGTGGTTCCCGGCCAAACCCACAAGTCGTTATTCCCTCCAGGTCAGGGTAAACAGTCCTTTTCTTCAGCCCGGGAGCACGTCGTTCTTTCCTGTCACGTGATGATGACGCACTCCCGGGTTATAGGGCACATAAGAGCCCACTAGCCCCCCTACAGCAACTCCCGGTGGCCCCCAAGGTATCCAGCAGAGCTGTGTATACAAACTACAAAGTCCATGAGGCCCTGCTGGAACTCGGGGCACGATCATGCTGTCCGGAGGGCTCCTCCTGGCGGCCTGGGGGTGGCAACCGGAGTCTGTAGCCAGACGTCCATCACAATGGACATCTCACATACATTTCTGGAAATTCCTTTAAGGCATTCCTAAGAATACTAATCCTTTTCCCCATTCCCTTTGAGTGAAGTCTTTACAGTATGTAAGTGGGTGAAATAGAATAGTACACATTTTGGGGGAGTTGTGGAAAGCCTTAAAAAGGGGATTAGTTTTGTTATTTTATCAAGAAGTGTATGGAGAATGTGATTATCTCCTAGATAATAAAACATTGATGAATTTTTCATTCATAATAAAATAATTATTGACTTCAAAACTGAAATATATTTAAAACACTAACCTTCTAAACAAAATTGTTTGTGTAGAATATGCTGGTATAGTGTAATAATGAATTGTTCATATTTAGTATCATTTGAAATAAAGTACTGATCTCACTAACAAGTCTACTCTCACAGCATATACAAATATAAAACTAGAGTGTAAATACTTTTGAGAAGTTCTGTTCAAATGAGAACTATTTTTTAATGATCTCCCACATTAAAATAATTGCATTTTTCAGAATCTTACATACTAGGCGTCGTTCTGTTTAACTATTCAATTAACATTTGCACAGACAATTTTTAATTTATGCACAGACAATTTTTAATTTATCTAAAAACAAACTACAAAAAAACAAGATTTTTACACTTTTTCCATTTTTATTACAAATGTATGATACATGTATTTTACTATTAAATCTATTCAGTTATAATAAGCAGTACGCAGTTTAAAGCAATTTACCTCAATTGAAGCACAAAAAAGCTAAATATTGTAAATATCTTAGACATTACTCTAATAAATAATTCTGAAAATTGATGTGATACAAATGTATTATTAACCAAGGCAAACAGTCAATACTGTAATTGTCTCTTTGATTTTCACAAGGCAAAGCCCTACATCATTGCAGCAGGAGTCTCTGATCATGTAAAATTCATTTCAGAAAGCCTGAATTAAAACTTATAGAAGTGGTATATACAAATATCAAAGTAATATCACTGATGTTAACATTAATTGAAATGAAAAAAGCAGTTAGAACCATGAAAGGAACGAAATTTTAATGCAGATCTGATGAAAAACTGGGTTTGTTTCCTAAGTAGTATGGAACTACACTAGTAATCAAGTTATTTAACTAATTAATCAATCAGTAAGTAGGTAAAGGGAAATGTTTCAAATTGCGGTGGATAGTAAGTAATATGATTTGTTAAACTTATCACAGGTTTGTGATTTACAGTCTTTAACAAAGAAGGTTCCACAACCTACAAATAACACTAATTACACTGGCACACTAGAATATAATTCAGACTTCTGCCTAGATACAGTATTTGCCACATAAGCACTTTATTATGCATGTATGAAGTCTTCACATAACCTAATGCAAATTTACTAAGGCATAAGATACTTAAAATCTCACCACAATGTTCAATTTTGTCATTAGAGGCTGTGTTTTAATAAAAACGTTTATAGTAAACTAAGAGACTTTTAAAGTTAAAGAAAGCAGATAAGCTTTCACTAGTTTTTCAAACACCTTGGAATGCTGAATAGCTCATTTCAACAATAATTTAGGATGTAGTTTGTGTTTAATGCAAAATTTACAATGTCCTATAATTTTTAAGTAGAGCAAGCCTTTGATTGTTACCTTAAGCTTAGGGGAAGGGCTTTTATGCCTCCATTTTCCTTACAGCTATGCTGTCCACAAATATCTGGTTCAAGAAGATGGGCTAAACAAGGGCTAATCCATAAATGACCCTCATGCATATTCTAACAAAATCAAAAGGAACTTTAATTAAAATGAGACCCAGTCTTGGAACCAGAGCTGAGAGTGGTGTTTGCCACTGAACATCTGGCGGCTGAGTGATCCACATAGCATATTATGGGGTCAGTCCAAAAAGATGTGCAAGAAGCTTCCATACATGTTCATTATGCAGGAGACATCAGGTGAGTTTCAGGTGAAATTCCAATTAATTGACAGGCAAAATTGACATGGACTATGCATGGGTCTTGAGACATGAAACTAGCTTTTCTGGTACTAGAATGAGCGTTAAGTCATGCAAGAAGTTGGAAAATACTGGCTAGGTATAGTTGAACTCACTTCTATACCAAGCATTTGCGCAGAAAGCAACCTACTTGATCATGGGATCTCTCTCTCTCTCTCTCTCTCTACTTCTGTAGAGTTGCTTCACAGGAAATGCCTCATACATTGTGGGGATACTCATAAACCCCAACTCAGTCCCATAAATTCTAGTTTTCTCCAGTGAATGTGATAGTTGCCTCAAAGTGAATATGAGCTGCATACAGGACAACAATTTAAGGTATTTGGACTTTTTAGAGACATTAGCTTTGGTGCTCAAAAAGGAACTAACTAAAGACTCTGTAGTTCTATGTAGAGACTTTTATTCTCACAAGAGGAATAACAGAGATATACGTAGGTATGTGATTTGGGGGAATGGTCTGTTCGACCTGAATCCAAGTAGTGAATTATTATTGAGTTTCTGTTAAGAGTCAATACCATATACTATGTTGGTCCTAAGTGTACCTGATACTAGACAACACTTGGCCAAAACGATTTTGGAGCCATGTCATTTGTTCTAGACACTGAGATGTCTAAAATGGATGGTGAAATCACTATATAGACCTGAAAGACCCATTTTGGATTCCATCCTGGTCTTGGAAGACCATGCACAGATTCTTGAGAGTGTTTTACCAATCTTGTATACATCTACTATGTGGACTTGTAAAAGATTATCACCGTGTATCCCATGAAATCTTGTAGAAGGTGATAAATGAGTGTGGCAATTAATGTGGAATATCCCCATCCCTAGCTATCATTACAAACTCTGAGTAATGCCTGAAAGACATGAGATTGTGAGTGCAAATGATATAATGGGGATCCTGTGCAGGGTAGCTAACACCATGCTCTATGATAGAATAAAGAGCTTTGTAATGCATGGAGACCTCAGAGAAGAACTCTGCTTCTCCAGTTCAAAAGGAGGCAATTCAGGTGGTCTGAGCATGTAGTTATTATGACCCTTAAATGCCTCTTTTGGAAGATATACTGTACAAGAAATGATTTTTAGAAGAAGGTCGAGGGACAGACAAAGGAACAGACGAAGAATAGGATGGTAAGGTTAAATTACTTGTTTGGTGAATGTCTGGACATTTTCAAGAAGACCAGGGGAAATTGTTAAAGATAGGGCAACCTGGTCAGCTCAACACAGTATGTAGCTAAAACTGAGAAAAAAGTGAAAGTAAATGCTCTAGAAAAAGTGAAACGAAAATAAACATATCAAGTGTCTAATAAGTGTCTGTGTATCTGTCTGAGTGACTGTCCGGTTGTGATGTCATTCCAAAAGATGGTTCATCACAAACATTATTAGCAATAAAATGCATTGCAATTGTTTTCTAATAGATGTTTCATCACAAACGTTAACACTGCTTTTATGAATTTCATACCATATGGCACATAACAGAGACATATGTATTGTGTGGTGCACTGCAAACATTCATGCTGAGATCTGCTTTAGTTACTCAGTTTTCAACCTGTCTTGCACAGGTAGCACAGCTAATGATGGCAATTTGGTAATTCTGAAAACTAACAATTTAACACTAGAATCCCTGAAGGCTACAAAAAAGTCGTAATGCTGGGCCACTTTAAATTCCTTTACACCTCTTCATTAGCGTCTTTGTTTTGCAAATGTGTCAATCAGCACAAGCAGCAAGCAGCCTGCTATCCCATCCCCTACGAATATAGCTGAAGTTCTTCCAGCTCAAGTCTCTTTATCTGGGTGTGAGTTGCCTGGAGTTGTAGAGGGTAAATAATATATCATAATTTGGAACACATGAATTTCATGTGTGTTCCATGTCTACAACCATCTGGGTAAATCCTGTTGGACAGGAAATGCGAGGCAAGAAATGTTGAACACATAACTAAAACAGAAACTTTTTCCATCTTATAGTAATATTGACGTGACATAGTCCAAATATAAAATAAACACGTGTGCTTTTATTCAAGAATATAGCCAAAGAAAAATAAATCATACAATTTACAGGTTGCTGTCAATTAGTTAAAAACCCAACCTCAAATGTCAATCTATAGAAAATTAACATGTCTTTTTGGATATATCAAAAGGTTGTGGGTTCAAGTCCAGGTGTTTCTTGTTTTGAGTAGTGAGCTGCTATTATTATTATTACTATAATATAATAAAAACATACATTTGATTTGAGTCTGTAACACTCGGTATACATTTTTGCTACCTGTAAAAGATATCACTGAAGGGATATAAGCAAACACAAAAACACTGGTGAATCATGTCTTCTTGGTATCTTGTTACTTGAATTTTTTAAAATTCAGTTTTATTCTTGAATAAAAGCACAATTGTTTCATTACAGTAATCCCTCACTTATCGCGGGAGATAGGTTCCAAGGCCGACCGCGATAACTGAATTTCCGCGAAGTAGGGACACCATATTTATTTAATTATTTAACGTGTATTTGGACGTTTTTAAACCCTCCCTGTATTGTTTACAACCCACCATTTACTCTATTAATAACAGGGACAACTGCTAAGCAATATGAAATCGGTAGATAAGTTTACACTTACTGTATAGCGAAGTACACGTAGCAGCTTGTAGGCGGTCATGACGTTGTCGACCTTGTTGCAAAGATTCCTAAAGCAGATTCCATCCAGACTACTGCCTTATCACGTCCACTTGCAACTCGTTTTGCGCCCTGGTTAAAGGACACTGCGGCCGTAGATCTTATATGCTTTTCCTCCTTTTTAAATAAAAAGAATCGTGGACTCATTGATGCTGTAATGGTGTCCTGCAGCGGTGTAGCTGTTCCCTTCCTTCAACATATCCAAAACTTTTACCTTTTCTGCAATCATTTGCATCTTCTGTTGGTGCTTGGACACAGCCCCTGAAGCAGTAGCACGTTAATGCTGAATGAGTGAGATGAGACTTCCTGGTTAATGCAACACTCCATCGCTGAGCCAACCAGCAGCACACAGGAACTTAACTGTGTGCTCTGATTGGGTAGCTTCTCAGCCATCCGCCAATAGCATCTCTTGTATGAAATCAACTGGGCAAACCAACTGAGGAAGCAAGTAAAAAGACCCATTGTCCGCAGAAACCCATGAAGCAGCGAAAAATCCGCGTTATATATTTAGATATGCTTACATATAAAATCCGCGAAGTCGTGAATCCGCGAAAAGTGAACTGCAAAGTAGCGAGGGATTACTGTATACCTTTACAAAAGTGTTTATTTTATATTCCAGTAACCACTTGAATGAGATCAAATCATTCTCTGTCTCTCTCATGCATGCACACACACATCCATACATGAAAATGTCACTATTTGAAAACGCTATGTCATTTGAAAATGTTTTTTTTTTCGATCTTGCTCTGTACTCTGCGTTATGGTGCATGGTACTGAGAATGCAGACAAGCTTCTTCTTTTTGGGTACATACACCATCAGAATGGCACTGCCAGATCGAAATACTAGCGTGGAGAATTGCTCGCGTACTAAAGTGACTTTAGTTGCAGGTGGAAGTTCCCATCCCATTTTATTTATGGTACCAAGCAAAGTTGTGTTGTGGTGCAGCAGTCTAGTACCCAGCAAAAGCAATGTGAAGACGATGTCTGTTGTTATGGTTCTGCCTTTGTCTAGAAATGCTTCCATAAGCTTTATGACCTCAGTCTCTGAATGTCTTTCTCCCGTGGGACAACTGGGATCATTTTCTAAATAAGGAGTGGCATTGCACATGTGCTTTGTCTCCATATCTGCAGCAATCCAAAACTGTATGCCAAATTTGTCAGGCTTGGTTGACATAAATTGAAAGAAAGGACAACAGACCTTGGTTGGAAACAGTTGCTCATCAACAGTAATATGTTGCCCGGGGTTGTAACTCAAAACACAGTTCTCAACATAACGTTGCCAGATGTCTGAGATTGCAGCAAATCTGTTGTTTTCTACACGTTCTTCTTTGTTGTCAAAGCGCAAATGCCGCATGATAGTCTGATAACGGTCACGAGGCATCGTATCGTTGATTGCTGGTAGAACAAATAGTTTTGAGCAAGCATCAACCACGGTACAAACTGTGGTCTTTGCTTCTCTTGTAAAAAGAATGGAGATAAACACCATCAATCAGAGAGGGAGAGGTAAGTTTGTTGTACCAAATGAATGTCACTGACAGAATAAAACTGAATAAAAAAACACTAAGTTTTACAAATAGCCAAAAACTTACACTGGGTGTTGCAGATTCAAATCAAATGTATGTTTTTATTATATTATAGTAATAATAACAACAGCTCAATACTAAAAATAGAGAGTGCTCAGACTCGAACCCGCAACTTCTTGAGTAAGAGACAGCAGTTCTTTGCTCTGCACCAGCCAAGCAGACATGTCAACTTTCTGTCGATTGATATTTGGGCTTAGGTTTTTACTCATTGACAGCAACATGTAAATTGAATTATTTCTTTTTCTTTGGTTATAGTCTTGAGTAAAAGTGCACTCGTTTTGTTATACCTTTTGTGAAAATGTTTATTTGATATTTGGACTTCAGTCTTCACACATTATACTCATGAGGTCAGCATTTTGTCATTATTATAACATGAAAAAACATTCTGTTGTCGTTATGTGTTCAATATTTCTTGCCTCGCATTACCTGTCATCCTACATCAACCCAGATCGTTGTAGACATGGAGCAAATAACAATATTTTATTTATCCTATACAATTCCAGACACTTCACACCCAGATAAACAGACTTGAGCTGGGAGAACTTCAGCTATATCGGGGGATGGGATAGCAGGCGGCTTGCTGCTTGTGCTGATTGATACTTTTGCAAAACAAAAGACGCTAATGGAGAGGTGCAAAGAAATTTAAGGTGGCCCAGCATTACGACTTTTTTCGTAAGCTTCAGGGATTCTAGTATTAAATATCACTTCCTATATTTAATATATTCTTCACATAAAACTAATAACCCATGTTGTTGTTTTCCAGCCCTGCATAATAATGAATCGATACACAAGCATATAGTAGTGTTCTTACCATAATCACACAGAAATTGTCATAACATGTCTGATTAGGTACTTGATTGCAATGAAAAATAGTAGTGACAGATAAACTCGTATGACTAAGATCCTCAATTATTGTCATAAAACATTAACACATGATATTTTTAAATATTGCATAGCATTTATGACTTAGAAAGTAATTGAGTTAAAATATTTTGCATAGAATATTCACAATAAACACAATCTCAAAAGACTTACAGCAGAATCATTTAGAAGCTCACAATATGAGGACAGATGGATTTTGTGCTTCTTTCATGGTTTTTCAGGAAATTGCTAGAAAATGTCAATCACATCAAGAAGTAATTCACAGGTGTCATGCATAGTGTTTCTGGGAGCCTCATTGATTTACAGTTAATTAGGCACAAGAAACAATATTGAAAGGATGGCAAACAACATTTAAAAAATTGGCTATATACAATACATTTACAGAAGTGTAACATTTTTTAAGTGAATGCCAGTGTTTTGTAGCCAGTGGTCTGGAATATAAGCACACTTGGTCCCGGGGCTACTCTGCTGGGTTCACAAAGAGTTCTAATGGCTGCAGGATTTCATAATTAGAAACAAAAAACTGCTCTGATTTCTTATTTATATGTTTAAGCATCCAATTTAAAAATTAACCAGACATCTGAAACCAAGGACATCTGTGAATAAACTGTTTCAATTGCTGTAATATAATGGCAAAAAAAGCACATTTCAAATACATAATAAAAGAGAGCATTCCTAATTTTTCCTAGTGCTAATGATTTCCCTAACAGACAAGTAAAGCAATCATAAAACATGTTGTAGCAAAGCTGCACTGAATTACGCAGTAAATAACCACCACAGTCTATTGTTAACATTGAAGTAATATGTGAATAAAGCCTATTGTCAAGTATACAATGTGCACATCCCGGTAGTAGGATAAGAGAAAAGGAACAATTGTTGAAAAAGACAATTCACATGTCTGCGTTGTTAATGAATCACTTCTTGCAAGGAAGGTGAACGAAGCTATAGAAAATCTTTGAAGCAGAGTCACTATAATAAGGAGAGGTGCAAAGTAAATGATCAGGTGATAAAACGTTAACTTGTTTCTTCTTGAATGAATTAAACTCATCTCCATCATTCACTAAATTACAGTATCTTCAAAAAGAAGATATTGTTGAATAACCAAAGCCTCTCATTTTCTGTGGTTTATCATGGAGTTTCAGTGTATTCTTGATCAGCTCTAAATTATCTACTAAATTAATGGAGTAATCTGAAAAATAACAAAGAACTAATCAAGGTCATAATGATAATGAACTTCAAACTACATGCAGTACCAATTGTTTCCTGAAGAACAAAACTCTATCAGTAGGGCTTTCATTTCATACAAAGTACAAATAAAATGAGTAAATCAAAGACATTTGATTAACTGAGGAAATCTTTTCCAACAAATTCTCATGAGGAGTTTCAAAGCACTTTAAATTGAAATCTTGCCATACTGTTCATTTTGCTTTTTTATGCTTCATAAAATTTCAGCAGTTAATTTGAATATACAGAGAAAAATGATGAATAACTCAGAGATAAGTGTAATTCTACTGAATATGGCAAGATAACATAATATAAAGCTGGTGAATGATTTTAAAGTTAAACAAACAAATTAAAATGGTAAATGAGAAGTGGGTGTACTTATGAAAAATTGTTCTGAAGCATGTGGAGAACAACCGAGATGAAAAGGAAAAGTGTGAAAGAAGCTAAAGAGCTGCAAAAGATTAATGAAATACAATAATAGAATAGCACCATGGAATGAAATTACTGTGAAAAAAAAATCAGAAGAGAAAAATACAACATAAGAGAGAAAATCAAAACCAGGAATATCACCAAATTCATAAAAATGTCAACTGCCCTAATCTTCTATCAATATCTATAGTATGCTTGATACTATTCTAGCTACTAGTGATGAAGACAAAGCAGATATTTCAAGATTCTATCAACTTATTTCAAGGAGTCCATCCTGGGATGATCGAAGACACAAATGGGAATAGGGCTTTTGAATTAAAACCACTAGTAAAAATGAAATTCAGCCACCACAAGATTTACTGTATTCCTCTTCTTCAATCTGTAAAAAGCATTGTGTAATTCATCTTAAAATGGTATAGCTTGGTATAACTCAAATTATCTAAAATCTGTTCATGCCAAGATCCTGAGCTGTGAATGATGTCACTGAGGTGAAATGTTTTAGGAATGCGCCACAATTACACCATTTTGGGGAAAATATTTTGCTTTTCTGTCATTACATGTTGGATTTACAGTTACTCACAACCCTTTAAAATTGTGGAAGGACTGGAACATTGAAACAATATGCAGCAATTTATCTCTGTGATGAGAAAACAGAGATAAGGAAAAGCATTTTGCTAGAAACACCCTGCTTACCAACAAATAGCCTTTGGCCTTAAAAAGTTTCCTGTAAAGCAGTTATATTATTTAATTATATTATTTAATTATTTGATGTAAGGAAACCATCTAGATAGACAGATATAAAAAGTTTAGACTGGAACTTCACTATATAATAGAATAGATAGATAGATAGATAGATAGATAGATAGATAGATAGATAGATAGATAGATAGATAGATAGATAGATAGATAGAGACACATTCTTCCTTGATCTACCCATCTCCTCCACAGTTTAAAATTACAAATTATACAATTCAGATGTGATTAAAGTGCACACTGTGAACTTTAACTTAAGGGTATTTGCATACATTTTGGTCATACAATGTAGAAATGACAACACCTTCTACACAATCCTCATATGTTAAGGCACCATAATGTTTGGGACATAGCAATGGTAGCTATATTAAATCAGCCATATTTAGTACTTTATTACATACTTCTTGCATGCAGTGACTGCTTGAAGTCTGCGATTCATAGACATAACCAAGTGCTGAGTATCTTCTCTAGTGATTCTCTTCCGAGCATCTAAAGCAGACATCTTCAGTTACTGTTTTTTTTTTGTTGGCTTGTTCCCATCTTCAGCATATGGAAGGCATGCTTAGTTGGATTTGTTGACTGGTTTGGCTATTCAAGAACTTTACAATTTTTAACTTGAAAAACTCCTGTGTTGCCTTAGCAGGGATCATTATCTTGTTCTAGGATGAAGCTGTCCAATGAGTTTGGAGGCATTTACTGGAAATTGAGTTGATAAGATGTTTCATTACACCTCAGAATTCATTGTGCACTTGTTATCAGCAGTAACATCATCAATGAAAATACTGTAAGTGTGCCGGTACTTGCGGCATGCTCAAGCCATAACACCCCCATCACCTTGTTTAACAAAAGAGGTGGTATGCTTTAGATCTTGGGCAGTCTCTTTCAATTTCCACACTTTGCTCCTGCCATCACTCTGATGTAAGTTCATCGGTGTCTTGTCTGTCCACAGGACCTTTTTCCAAGTACTCTTTCACAAGTTGTAATCTGGCCATCCAATTTTTGTGATTAACTAGTGGTTTGCATCTTGTAGTGTGGCTTCTGTGTCAGAGGGGGACATTTTTTGTACACCGGATGGTTCCATTACGCACCCACTGTTGGGACTGGGGATGAGAAGTTAAAAGGCAAATTTCCTGGGTAATCCCGTTACTGATGTTGTCATGGCTGTCTGCAGGATGTAGGTCATCGCTTTGAAGTTTTTGGCTGGTTGAGATTACAAACAATACCAAGTTGTGATAACAGAACTGCGCCTTCCTTGGAGGATGTCTGTATTTACCTGACTTGGAAATTACTCATTAATGGTTGGTAACAATAAATTTTGTTAACTTCTGTTTTCATTAATTGTTAAACTCAGGAAATTTAGATGTGCCATTGATTAAACTGATTATCCAGGACTGACAACGGCAGGGACTGAAGGAGATTTAAACTCCTGGGCAGGAGAAAGCAGGGGAGGAATGGTCCACTAAGAACACTGCCAAGATACTCGCAGAGAGCACAGGGGCTCGCTGGCAGACTGGGGTACGTGGCTGGTGCCGACGTGAGGGACACGGACGGCAACACTTACCTCGAGGGAGGAAGAGACAGCTCCACAAGAAGACGATTGTGGGTCCAGCGAGAGAGGGAAGCTGCATGAAAGGACCAAGCAAAGCTGGCGGACGAGAAGTGAGGCGTGCCTAAGTCACAGCAACACAAGGAGCCCACAGTGGAGAAAAAGAACGACAAGGAGACGCTGAAAGGGATTCCACGATTTGACAAAACTTCTGTTGGGAAACGAGTGTCCGGTGAACAGTTGGACAATTAATGGTTGGGGTAACAGTGCGCAAACTGGACTCTGCACCACTAAAGGTTGTATCCTCCAATTCTTGTTTCTGATGGACTTTTAGAGTGTGTACTGTGTGTTTTCCTTTTAAAAAAAGGAAATTCGTTCCTGATATTTTTAGATTTTGTTATGTTCGTTTATCTTTTTAATGTACTTTATATTGTCTTGTGTAATAGAAGTTACTGTTGCTTTTTCTGAAATTACTGTTGTGTTTTTCATTGTGTGTTTACTCACTGCCCAATTTAAAGAAACCTGTGTGATATTATCAGTAAATTTCAAGAGTTCCCAGTCTCGTAATAAAACTGGGTGGCGTAGTCGGATATTTTAACAGTGTCTAGGGTTAGATTACCTGTATGTTTGACCACACACCTGTCACATCTGTATTTCTGATCATGAAGTCTTATGCACATAGCAATCTCTAACACATTCACATCTACCTCCTGAAGACAGTTTTTGGTCTGTCAGACAGGCGTTTGGGAATTTTTCTTTACAAGGCTAAGGATTCTTCTGTCATCAGGACAGGAGGTCTTCCTTGGCATAAAAGTCCCTTTGCGATTACTGAGCTCACCAGTGCATTCTTTCTTCTTAAGGATATTCCAGACAGCTGACTTAGGTTTTGGCAAAGTCTCTAATGGTTTTATTTTTGTTTTTCAGCCTCATAATTGTGTCTTTCACTTTCATTTGCACAGCTCTTCTCCTCATGTTGAACAATGGCAACTGTAGACTATAAAGGGTAGAAGCAAGCCTAGGTATCTTAGGCCTGCACTAATGAAACACAGAAACAAACGTGAGTTTTCACAACACTTGTGTTGCAAACTGTCCCAAACATTATGGTGCCCTGAAATGGGAGGGCCATGTATAAAAGCGTTGTCATTTCTACAAAACATATGCAAATACCCTGAGATGAAAATCTACAATGTGCACTTTAATCATGTTTGATAGATAGATAGATAGATAGATAGATAGATAGATAGATAGATAGATAGATAGATAGATAGATAGATAGATAGATAGATAGATAGAAATAATGTCCAAATAGGCAAAAATACAGAAATAGCATTTACAAAATTGAATAAGTCTGAATTATTGTAAGTCACCCTAATTTGGGGTATTCATAACAAATTTAATGATTTAGTTCATGAAGTAGAAGTACATAAAATTACATCATATTGATAATCACAATGTTTAGATTTATGGAGAATAGTCTAAAATGATACTCCAGATGTGTATTTCAAACTTGTCATTTTAACCCCCTGGGGGTCTCTCCTACAGTACTGGGAACACCAGTAAAAAATCAAATATCAAAAATATTATATACATGATCAGCAACCTTGAAATAGAATAAAATTACACTCCACATGTCTATAGCACTGATCCACATTTTTTTGAAGTTTTGTGGAAAAGGGTAACTTTGAGCACTCGTATCCCATTAGGGGGTCAGTTGATGTGGAATGCACAACTTCAAGTCCTTCTGATTATTTATACATTAAGACGCCTGTTGGTTTACTCTTTATTATAAGGGTTTAATTTCCTGTACACAATATGGTACAAAAATGTTCTAAAAATTAGGGCTTTCGGGTCTAGAGTGGCGGAACTCCAAAAAGCTTGACTCCTTGCATAACTAGACATCAGGACGAGTCAAACAGTATATCACATATGGGGTGTCACACATGCGCGCATGAGAAGGAGTCAATGGGCTTAAATAAAATAAATGTATGCCAGACCATGGGGTGGCGATGCACACTAATGCCTTAAATCGTTCCTCCTCTACAGACCCTCAAAAGGAAATCCAGCCTGACATCACTTCTGGTTCTAGCCATCAAAACACACCCCTTCCTGTTAAACCACTGTAAAACCCCAAAATTGGTTCATGTATGTCAGGTCAGTTGTAGGCTCAGTCTGTTAAGATTACTTGTTTCTCTATTTTTGCCTTTTTTCCAAATATATAGGGTAGATACTCTTGTTTTCTTGCGCTGGTGTGTTAAGAGGCACCAGACAAAAAAAAAGTGATTACAAAGCATTCATTAAATAATTCTTATCAACATAAAAGAAAATTATGAAAACAGAAAATTAAAACCCTGCTGCCTCTCTAAGCCTCAAGTCAAGTTGGGGAGCATATACTGGTTCAGTGCGTTGTCACACCCACTACACGACGAAACAACTCGGGATCCCGGTTGGCAATTTCCCCAGGCAGACACGTGGTCCAGTCCCACCCTCCGGAAATGACCCTCTATCTGCCACAGCCAGGTGTTACTCAGGTCTAGCCACTCAGGTCCCCAACAACGAAGATCCTATGAGCTGGATCACCCTCGGGGAAATGCGCTACATGGCCATAGTGCTGTACCTGACACTCCCTCACAATGCAGATAATGTGCCTCATTTGGGACTCCATGAGCAACCGCTCATTCAAAACAAAGTCAAATCAACGGTACCCAAGGATTTTCCAGAGAGACACAGTAACAAAGGAGTCCAGTCTTTGTCTCAGGTCATTGGATAGCGTCTATGTCTTGCAACCATATAGCAAGACAGGAAGCACCAGGACTCTAAAGACTTGGATCTTCATCTTTTTGCATAGATATCGGGAGCGCCACACACCCCTTTCCAGTGACCTCATGACTCCCCATGCTCTCCCAATCTGTCTACTGACTTCATAGGAATAGTCACCAGAGACATGAATGTCACTGCCAAGGTAAGTAAACCTCTCGACAAAGTTGACACTCTTTCTGCAGACAGACACACTGCTGATGGTCATGCCCAAGAGGTCATTAAAGGCCTGGATCTTGGTATTTATCCAGGACACTCGCTAGCCCAGACACTCAGACTCCTCGCTCAGTCTCTCGAGCGCCTCGATCACAGCCTCCATTTACTCCGCGAAGATCACAGCATCGTCAGCAAAGTCAAGATCTGTGAATCTTTCTTCACCAACAGATGCTCTACAACTGCTGGACCCCATGACCTTGCCCAACACCCAGTCTTTATAAGCATTGAACAGAGTTGGAGCAAGAACACACCCCTGACGAACCCCAGAATCAACTGGGAAAAACACAGAGGTTCTGCCTTATCATGATATCCAGCTGCGATATCATATCCGCGAACCCTCAGGATGTCCCACAGGGCAGCTTGAACAACTGAGTTGAATGCTTTACGAAAATCAACAAAGGCTGCAAAGAAACTCTGCTGATCTGCTCTGCTGTTTGCGCTCCATGAGAACCCTTAGTGCCAGGAAGATGGTAGACTTCTTAGGCGTAAAACCAGACTGTTCTGGTCGCTGGTAGGTGAGCAAGTGATCACTGATCCTATTGAGGACAACCCTAGCAAGGACCTTACCCGGCACCGAGAGCACTGTTATCTCCCTGTAGTTGCTGCAATCCAGGTGATCACCCTTCCCTTTCCAGATAGGGATTGTGTTGTCATTTTGTGTAGTAATGTCATGTGAGAATTTCGAGAGGAAACTAAATTTATTTCATGGAATATAGTTAAAATATGTAGCTACCATTTTCCTATCTGAAAGCAAGAAAAGAAAAACATCCATCATTTATAAAACCTGCTTATTGCAGTTGAGGGCTGTGTGGCTGAATGTGCAAACTTCACACTGATACTCCTGGCTGGGATTCAAGCCCAGGATTTTGGTCCTGTGGGGCAGCTGTGCTATGCGTTGTGCAACTTCAAAGAAATACTTATAATCATATATTCAGTGTATAATGTAACAGATGTGTACTGACCATTGCCAGGCAGCTGTAGTATTCATTGAGTTCAAGGTATTAAACCAAGCTGCATGGTACAGTAGCGAAACTGTGATAAGGTGTTATCAATGCAGATCTTCCTTTATCATATGTGTATATATTTATCACTGGAATAAACCTATCTATCTATCTATCTATCTATCTATCTATCTATCTATCTATCTATCTATCTATCTATCTATCTATCTATCTATCTATCTATCTATCTATCTATCTATCTATCTATCTATCTATCTATCTATCTATCTATCTATGGACTGAGAACCATTAAAATTTCCATGGATTAAATTGAACAGCATGGAGTGGTAAAAATGACTGATATATATGATGTGTGGTCAAAGCAATTTCCCCATTGCGCTACTATAAATAGTCCTGAATAGTCCTGGCCCTTTTAAGGCTGAGGAAAGTCAAGAATGTAGAGATGGCAAGTATTCCAGTGGGCATTGTGTCTGGGTGGCCCTGAGACTTTATAAAACAACCACTGAAAAAGGATGTGATTCCAGGACAAGATCTTCTGTGGAGATACAAAGGATCTTTAATTCTAGAATTAGCAAAATTCTGTTGAATATGTTATGTTTTAAAATTCTGATTTCAAAAAAGGAGCAAAATAATTCAAACTTGCATTACCCTACAAAAATGCATGTGCAGCATTGTAGGGTAATGCTTTAGTTTAATTGATATTTAGAGCACTACAGTCTTAGAATCTATCAGTCTCATTGAGGGCAGTGGGGCTGAGCCACTTTAACTCAGTTCCTTCACATGTGTTGTGTTTACAAGGATATGCATCATTATGCAACATAAATCACAAGTTCTGTCCAGTCAGCTTCAGTGGTCTGACAAACCTGGAAAACACAGGTGAAACCTATAATACTGTTGCCTATAGGAAGACAGAGACAATCGTTTATGGAAGGAAGATAATAAATCTATAATCAGAGAGCTGGGATGCTTGATGTAACTTACCAAAATGAGATATAAGTAAGGTTGCTTTTCCAGTACCTGTTTAGCTCCTATTAAGTGATACAGTTGTCAGTGGTGGAAGTCTCTAGAATTGAAATGTTATGCATAAAAAGAAGTGTCAAAATTTGTAGCAGTGAGCCAGAGTTAAAGTGACAGTTTAGCACTGGCAAATGTGAGGAGCAAGCGGGAGCTGCCAACAATACAAAAGAGCTTACGGCAGAAAAACCTGCAGAGGCCAAAGTTAAACTGAGGGTTGCACACTAGAGAGTTGCCTTGCATCTAATTTCTGCAGTTGGTTAGGAAGATGTACTTTAATCATGCCTGGTGGTTTTAATATAACATTATATTTATAGCTCCAAATATTATTGCTTCCTGTAGCTAAATTATAGTTTTTTTGTATCCAGAGTGTGTAGAATAAAATACTACAAGCAGATAAATTAGTCAAAAGAAATGACTAATTACAGAACATTGGCTGGTCACCCTGGATCTGCAGATGTTCTCTCCTACAAAATTAGGTCCATCCATTTTCTAAATACACCCGATCTAGGTGTTACAGTCAGAGGGTGCCTGTGTGCTGGATTCATTGTCAGACGCCACAAAAAAGGCCTTTTGTTATCAATTGTAACATCTGTAGTCTCATTACTAAATATGCTGTGCCAAGACAGATGGAGAAAAACAACTATATTGTTTTGATATTTTGCTGACATTTTTATACAAAGCAACACAAACTGCACAATGAAGATTTTACTTCTTAAATACTTTGTGTATCTTGTGTATCATATGTGCTTTGACATGTTGATAAAAAAAATCACCTTCACCATTTCCTATCATGTACCATTTTATTGCAATCACCTATGTTTGCAATTTCTTCTCATATTATTAGTATACTGTACACATACAGTACAATATCTACAACTGGAACATCTGTAATGATCTAAAAGTAAAGGTTCTGCTAATAGGAATGCAGCTTAGATATACCAAGTACTGTTGTTTAATTTGAGGATGAGTCAGCCATGCTAAAGAGTCTCATTAAATTAAAAAGAACTGGCTTCTCTATAAGCATTTGGTTCAAGGGTAGAAAAGAGTGGCAAATACTGTAAATCATTTATTAACTCAGCAAAGATATTTTTTCCTCCTCTTCATGTAAAACTTGTTGTGAAAGCAATGAACAAGGATGGTGAAGGTCTTTAATATATAAGACAGATGTTTCCACAAATACTTGAAGGCATGATTAAGGAAGGCATTATTGTTGGTCCACATATCAGACATGTTATCAATGACAAGCAGTTTGAAGATCTGTTAGTGGGGCCAAAGGAAATCAAAGGGAAGACATTCAAGGATCTTGGTGAGAATTTTCTTGGCAACTATAGAGCACCAGAATATGTCTAGCTGGTTGACAACATGCATCAAGCAAACAAAATGAACTGCAACATGTCACTAAAGATTCATTTTTTGCATTCACACTTGGACTACTTCCTTGCTAATCTTGGTTCAGGCAGTGACGAACATGGAGTTTGGTTTCACTAAGATATTGCAATGATGGACAAGCGATATTAGGGCAAATGGACTCCAACAATGCTGGACACTGAAACAAGTAACAACAAGTATTGGATGCTGCTTACAAACAAAACTGAGCAGCAAGACATTTTTAGCTCATTTACATGAATGGAATGTGCCACAATCATTTAGTGATCAAATTCAATAAAATTTAAGTTTATGTTTCTCCAAATTGCTATATGATACAGTCAATCTGAAATATTACTGTTTACCCTGAAACTGTCTATCATAATCACCTAAAGCTTTTCAGCAGTAACATTTAAAAAAAGTTGTCAGGTGTTATATGATCACATAATTTTTACATCTGGACCACAATATGTTGTAGGTAGAAATTGATCCAGAAGCTTTAGGGTTTAAAAGCCTCACCACACTCCCTATATGAAACAGAAAAATAGTGCTGAAAGTTATAATAGGAGAAGCAACACAGGGAAATAGGTACAAAAGGAATTTCACAAAGGGACAAAGGCATATTAAGAGAGAGGAAACGATGTTGAAAAAGTTGATTTATATATTTATGCATGAAATTATTTCTTTGTTTTTGTGTAGTGCATGTAGGATCTGTTAGGGACTTTCACATTGTTCCTTTAATAAAGAAGGTGTGGAGGCCAATCTTGTCAGACATTTTATCACCATCCTCAAGTTTACTCATTCTTGGTGTCTGGATTCATATTTGTATGCATTCCATATGCTTTCATTAATTATAAATAATTTTGAAAGAGAGAGGGAAAATATAATTGGTTGCTTCTGCTAAAGCTCAGGACAAAAACAAGTGAGAGGTCTTGTTACTGAGAATGCCTGTCTCTTGTTATTAATTTACACAGCAATAATAATAATCACTTTTTTTCAGCTATGTCCAAGTCCTAAAAAATGAACACTTTACATTATAGCAGTGCTTAAAAGGCTTGTACAATTCTTGGCTTGTCTTATATTTTATGTATTCTAATAGTAGTAGAATTATTACCACAAAGCTACTCTGTTTTGGTTGCAATTACCATTGTTACTTTAATAGGCACCTAACCTCTTCCCTTCAGTGCAAAAATGATAGGAACAATTCCTTTTTGTATGCCACTAGTCTTTTAAGACTGATTTGTAATTAAAATAATTCTGCATTTCTGAATGATAAAAATGTTCTCTAATGCTCTACACATTACAAAAGAAATGATTGGCTCGAGTCCAAAGATACTTAGCTATTAAGGAATACAGTGGTATTTATTTGCATCAAGTCATGTACCTATGATAGTGATTTATATGCCATGCTTGAGTTGTCGAGAATAAAACTGTGACTAATAATATGGTTTTGTTAATGTGACATGGCGAAAACAAATGAAGAAATGTTTCCATTGTTAAGCCTTAAATATTCCAAATGACATTACTGCCACTGAAACTCTTGCAAACACTGAGACTCTCAGCATGTAGCTCTGTTTGTTAGTGGTATGATCTATTGCCTACAGGTTTGGACTTGAAATCCCCAGGCTACAGGTTTAAATCCAACCTCTGAATCAGAGTGTGACCCCAGACAAGCCACTTAACCTGCTTGTAACCTGGGCATAGGAATAAATACCCTCTAGTTTTGTTAATGTAGAGTGCTTGGGAAAGATGCTAACCATGAAAGCTACAGTTAACAATTAACAGATCAAACATGTTTGTGACCATGCAATTAATTTGTAAATCTTCCCATAAGAAAAAGAAGGCACATATCTGGCAATGGGGATTCATTAAAGTATGTGCTGCACTGGAATTTGTATAAAAACTGCATTTCTCTAAATTTTTTGTTTACAGTTTAAATTCTTACAACCTTACTTCCCTACTCATCCTCTTTTACTAATTAACATTAATTGGGCTGAGAATGAAGTACTTAGTTTGTAATTTGGTTGCATTTGGTGGCAAATTATCTGACTGTGCACGCCTGAAGAGGTTTGAAAAGGGAGAGCACTGTTAAATAATAAAAATAAGAGGTTACAGACAGACAACACCGAGGACACATATGATTTGGGTGTGGCGCTTTGTTGGGAAAGAAAGACCAAGCTGGATATTACAATGAATGCAGCCAAGAACTTCCTGGATGGTTATTATGAACTAAAGCAATTTCTTTGCATCTGAAAAGCAGTAAAGCATGTGTGCTAAGAATACAGGACCTCCTGAAGAGGATGCAAGAATAATCTGTCACAAAAACAGTGAAGAGAAATGCTAAAAATGGTATTGTAACTGGTAATTTGGGCAAATGGACAATAAATGCCCATACTTTACATACACAATTTAATTAAAAAAAAATGTAATTTACAAAAGTTATCATTTTATCAGTTATACCTTTCCAAGGCAGAACTACAGTACAGTTATACAGTTGCAACACATGAAGGCTGAGAGGTCACCTCAAAGCAGTTTTTTGGTTTAAAATCAAATAATACTTGTTATTAGGTGCCAAATTGAATGTTACTCAGATTCCATAAGAATGGTTAAGTTTACCAATGACAGCACTCATCCCGATTTCTGCAGGCATAATTGAACTAGTCAAATGATGTAGCTAAATAATAGTGTGTTAAATAATCAAGTGGACAAAATAATTTGGGGTTTGCTTTACATGATGCAAATGATCACTCTGTCCTTTAAACATCAATGGGTCAGTTATAGGGTCTGGGGATATTTTCAATTTCCAGGGCACTATCACGTCCAGAACTCCCACTTGAAAACCAACACATCAGTTACACTCAGTGCTTGAAGTGGAATGAATTTACTGGCGGTACTCTGTTTATGGTGATACACTAACATTCAATCAAAGAGAAGGGGAGAGTGAACCCTGTGAAACTTTGAATGCCACTAGGTGTACCAGTTGGTGCCGATATTCTAAGTTAAAAGTGGAAGAGGTGCCAGTACTGCATACTGGAGAATACCAGCCCATTTCAAACACTGATTACACTAAAAACAAAAACCTTAGTAGGTTTTCTTTCTGAAACAGTGAAAGAAGTTACAGTGTCAAAAGACGGAATGACTATTTTCTTTAAGTTTGTGCAAAATATACTTTTTTATTTAATTTATTTATTTATTTTTTATGGGCACTGATATTTGGTGTGACTGTTACATGAGCATCCGTTCGGTATTGCGACCCACTTTTTCACATAAGTTTCTTTGTGACCCGGGTGGGGGTGGTTGGGTTCCTTCCTGGTGAATCTTGCATGTTACAGGTGGGAGTGAAAATATATTGCGTGGCAATGCAGATTGCTTTGGAAACCCTGTGTGATCTACTGCATGACCCACTTTGTGACACATTGTGACCCACTACAATTATACAGAATAAGAACGACCTGACTGAGTGGTTGAGAAACACCGTCTTATGTGCACAGTCACAATGGTCACTTTATAAAAAATGGTTTAACAGTGTCTTTAATTTACGAAATTAAAAGTACAACATCAACAGACTTGTGTTCAAGTGAATGTTGGTTTTGGTTTCGCTTCAGTCTTCTTCTTGGTTTTCAGTTTAATGTAGCCTCTTGAACTTATCTGAAAGGTGTGAGGGCACGTATACCCACCTTTTCTATTGACATCAACTATTCTACTGTTTGGCCCTAAAAAAAGGATCTTAACTGACCTCTGCCACTCTTTGATATAAACTCATTTAGTCATAGAGGTTAGTTTTTCAAGGTTCAAGGTTCTTTATTTGCCATATGTGCATAAAACCAACAGTCAAGGCACATTGGAATTCTTGTGCAGAGCTCTTTCAGAGTCATAGTAAACATTTAAAAAAAAAACAAAAAAACAATAAAACCATATAATAATTAATATGAATTATACCAACACTATACAAAAAGGTGGTAATATCTGACAAAAAATACAATTATATTGCAGATATTGCACGGTTAAATATTGCACATTTATCACTCGTCATTTACATGACAAGTGAAGTGAGGTAGTGTGGGGTTATTGCACATGTTCAGTAATTTTGTTTTGCCATCACTCTAACTGTGGCGGGAAAGAAGCTATTGAAAAACCTTGTTCTGTGAGTGATGATGCTGTCCGCTCTGCTGTGTCTAAGGTTGTACGTACAGCTTTTGTGTCTGAGCAGAGAGTGAGCTGGATGGAGTGAGTCCCTGATAATTCCCTCTGCTCTTTTCCGACAGCGATGTACATACATAAAGTCCATGGAAGGAAGTTTTGTCCCTATGATCCTCTCCACAGTCTTTATGACTCTTTGCAAAGCCTTCCTCTCTGCTTGTGTGGTGTTCCCATACCAGACAGTGATGCCTGCTGTGAGAATGCTCTCCATCAGTCCTCTGTAGGCCTGGGTGAGAGGGCGATGGTTCAGGCCGACTTTCCTGAGCAGCCTAATGAAATAAAGCCTTTGCTGGGCTTTTTTCACTGTGGCTGTGGTGTTAAGAGTCCAGCTCAGGTCTGATGTAACCTGCAGTCCCAGGAATCTGTGGCTATCGGCCCTCTCCACCTCAGTCCCTTTAATGATAAGAGGCTGTAGAGGCTGTAGTTATTACCTTCTTTGTCAAGGTTTTGTTATTTCAGTAGTGAAACAGACTGAGAGGTAAATACCAACCAGTAGATGAAAATAGTAAATGGAATTCAAGCCTAATTTCGATAGCCCAAAGTCTATCCTATCATTCAACAAAAGCCATGAATCCTAATCAAATACCAAATTAAAAAAAGGAAAAATTCTTTGCCTCAGAAAATCAATCAGACACCAATGGAAAGTCTTTTTTTTAATCCAAACTTGGATATCAGGAAGTGACAGACACAGAACTTTATACTGTTGATTAGATGACGTCACAAGCATTATACCAAGAACTTAGAAAATGTCTGTTTCGTTGAAAAGCGAAAAGGTGTCAGAAATAGACGTCAAAATTAAACATCTCCAAATATGAAATACAAGAACAAAAATGTATTCTGCCTTGTTCAACCCCCTAATAGGAAAAAGAACATTTGAGAGTAAAGAGCAAAAATAAAAACAGAAAACAACTAAACGTGAAACCCAGTCATGACAAGTTTCAGTATGGCAATCTCTATGTGGAGGACAAGTAGCAATTGCAGACTGTGGTATAAATTATTTCAAGTAATATTTTCCATGTTCCCACTGTATATTCACACTTTTGCAGACTTAAACGTAAAACTAATAAGATCATTTCTGACCCACTGGACCTTGCCAACTCTCTGTTCAACAACACCAACAACAACAATTATGTCTATAGCACATTTTTCTACACATGGCATAGCTTTAAGTGCTTTCTAATATGTCAAAGACGTAGTTACATGCAAAGAAAAACAGATTAAACTGATATAAGTATAATAATGAATAAATAATATGCAAAAGATAAATAAATAATGCACACTTACATTACACTTACATCCTTCCATCTGGCAAACAGCTTAGGTCAATCAAAACCAGGACTCCAAAGTTCACAACAGTATTTATCCACATACTGGCATTATATTCAGCTATATTCATTTGCTGAATATGTCTAAGTGAGTTTTTGTTAAATTTCTTGTTTAGTGACGGTTGGGGAATGATGAGTACTGTGGCTCTTATGTTGTATGTTTGTTTTGATGTTTTATTTGTAATAGTACACTAAATCAAATTCCATGAGACTGACAGTTAAATATTTAATATCTGTATAGTTTATTTTTGCAAAGTTCAGTATGTATCATACATTCTTAACTTCATATAAATAGGAGACACATGATTTTTAGGCATATATATGTTTTTGATAAATAACTAAATAAAGATTCCCTCCAATCTAATCTGTAATGTACTGGATGTGCACCTTTTATTATCTCAGTGGAATTCTCTGCACGCAGAGGTAAGAGATGATAAGCAGACTGCCAGACAACCTTACCTTTTATGTGATCAAAACAGCAGAATGTATTAAATTCTTGCTAGGCCACAGGTTGTAATTGTAAAATCAAAACTGTTGTTTAGAATGAAAGTGCTTGGATTGATGGTGTGGATACTTCGCTGCCTCATCTAAGTACTGTAGATTTAAGAGAAATACTGATGAGCTCAAAATGGATTCAAGGCTAAATACTGGATGTATAGTTAAGCTCCATAAAAAGAAATCTAATATCAAATAAACTACCAGTCACTAACTGCTTCTCAAGCTCAAACTTGACCCGTTTATTTTCTTTGTAGGGCTTTTTTAGTTCTTTCAGAAAATGTTTTTAGTACTATGGTGTTGTGCCATGTTAGCCATTATGAATGTTGTGAGAAGATAAGCAAAATGACACATTTTATTGGCTAACTATAAATAATAATAATAATAATTCATTACATTTATATAGCGCTTTAGATTACAATATGCAAGCTTTCGAGGCAAATCGGGCCTCTTCTTCAGGGAAAATGTGTTGGAAATATCCTTGTTTTCTGTATTTTGCCCACTGCCTTTGACATTCTACACTCAGCAATGCTTTTTTCATACTATTGCTATATTAATATGATTAGAATATGTTTGATTTGGATACTATATGATTTTTTTTCTGATAATCTCTAGATTTAAATCTTCACTCCTTACTTTGACTTACTTTAGCTGAAGTATCTGATGAGCCTCTTCAACAATACAATTAGTCAAAAGTCTTTAAAATACTTATTTGTTGCTTCTTAATGTTCTTTGCTCAAGATACTTTTCTTAATATCCGTTGAGTTGGTGAGGAGTAGGTTGATGTCATTAATATCACTATTAATTATGTACATAATAAGAAAATTTTAAATTATCTCTTAGTGGTCAAAGTGTTGTGAGCAAAGTTGCTGACAGAATACTATATATATGATAAAAATATATAGGTAATTAAGAAAAACAACAGGGAGTACATAATAAATGTATGTATCCTACTTGCACACAGTTTTAGACCCAGACTAACATTTGGGTAGAATATCTAGATATAATGTCATGCCATTACGTTAAATAGTCTTTTGTTCATTTTTATCTCTGGCTATACTACTGCACTATTAGCAAGGCCACCCTTTGACACTTACATACTATGCTTTGAACTTATGGCGCATCTCAAGAATCACTTTTGGATTCAGCAGATCTACAGTCTTGAATTTATCTCAGCAAAATACCCTCTGGTAGCCCTCAATTCCACTATACCCCTGAACTCCAGCATTTATTGAAAATGTCAGGTCCCATGGCCATTCCACCCATGGGACTCTCTAGTGCTACTCAATAAACAATAACACTTTCCTTTATTGTGTGCCAACTAGTAACTAGTAATACCCTTTTGTTAGCTCCTAAAGAGATTATCTTATATATTTGTAGCTAGAGATCCACAAAGGGAGAAAAGGAGTCACATATCTTAAAATAGTTTTTATTCCTAAGTTTTTGACATACAAGAATCAAAGGCAATATATAGCAAGTGAGGGGTGGGGGTGGGGGTGGGGGATCATAAGGGGGTATTAATAAGTTTCAGAAGGTGTTGGTCATAGTCTTTTTTATTATTTGAATGTTTTTCTTTTTAAGCCTGCATATGCTGGGTTCAAATCCAAGTGTCTGTTAATGGCGTTTTCATTAGAGAGCCACAATTCAGCCTACTCTCTGGAATTATTAATATTGGCCCTGAATTTTACTTTTACAGTGTCCCAGTTAAACATGTGTCCGGTGGAACTTATATGTGTGTAAATCACAGATCGTGGGTTGGTACTTCTGATGACATTGCAATGTACCTGTTGTCACACACGTGTATTTAGGGGACAACTAAAGGGACTGAATAGATGTAATTTCACGCCGGACCAGGGGGTGGAGAAGTGCACTAATTCTCTCTCTCAATTCTTTGCAGACCATTCTAGGGAAATACCGCCCAGCTCTGGGGTAGCCAATGACGTCACTTCCAGTTCCGGTCCTGATGACATCACTTCCCATACTGGCCTTTAAAGCTGCCATCTTGTTTCTAGTGAATCAGTTCTGTTTTGGACTCAGTCTGTTCTCTTTCATCAATTTTGCAGCTGGGAAAAAATATACAGGTGACTGCCCCAAACCTTCTCAATGTCTTTTGGTCATTTTTGTGACACAGTATTAAGGTTGTGAGTCTTTTAGATGTTTGTCCCACGTATACCACTGGGCATGCATTGCATGGAAAACTGTAAACTGTGTTTCTTGTCTTTGTGGTCATTTTTTTTGCTTTTGGCATTGAAAAGAACAGTCTGTAAAGTGTTTGCTGGTTATCTTGATATCTGGTAGGTTGTCAAAACACCTTCCCAACCCCACCTTACTGATCCACCTCACTTTGCACCCTCATCCACTGATTTGCTATATATTGCCTTTGATTCCTGTATGTCTAACCATTTTAATCTGATGATAATACCTGGTAGGTAGTCGAAAGCTTAAGAATAAAAAACTATTTTGAGATACATGACTCACTTTCTCGTATCACAGACCTATGCTTCCATTCATAAATATATTGTAACAAATTGGGGATGCTGGAGATGGAGAAATGGAATTAGTCTTGAATGCTGGTGAGTGGCTGTAATAAGGACCATTTGGCTTCTTCAGTGCCAATTATGCCATACCACTCAGGTCTTTTGCACCGACATAAGCACCAAGCAGCTTTGTCTTTTTGTCTGCTCACACAAGCTGCCAAGCTCCGCCTCACTCCACTCAACTGGGGTCAGAGGTAGCCCATATGCCATGCTATTAACTCAGCTCTCTGTGAGTCACCCCAAGCACATGGTACTAATTCAAGGCTCACTGGCAGCAATGCATCTGGCCTTCTAAGTGCTGTGTCTGTATCCCCTCAACTTGCTGCTCATTGGGTTGCTTTATAGCTGGCTTCAGCACCCCCGCAAGATGTCTGAAGTCACTTAAGGACTGTTTCTCTCTTAGGTGAGGATCTAACCCCATTTAGCTTTTATTTATGGTAAAAAAGGTGTAGTACACCTCTTTGAAAATAACATTTGAATTGCGCATAGAAGGAAGGCGATAAAAGTATATTTTCAATCAACATCCAGAATAT
The DNA here is from genome assembly GCF_900747795.2 of Erpetoichthys calabaricus. Classification (NCBI taxonomy): domain Eukaryota; kingdom Metazoa; phylum Chordata; class Cladistia; order Polypteriformes; family Polypteridae; genus Erpetoichthys; species Erpetoichthys calabaricus. Next base: position 237,149,306 of record NC_041394.2, read on the forward strand.
ATTTTAATCACTTTGACCTTGTCTTTGACTTAAAAAGGGAAATGTTTATAAAATGTTATCATTTGCATTCTATTAATTAATGGTGAATCAACATGAAAATGTACAACCCTAGGATTCATATGTCAAAACCGATGCACAATGCATTTCCCCACATTGGATGTACTGAATCCTGAACAAATTTCTATTTATGTCAAATGTAAATGCACCAAAGTCTAAACACAACCAATGGGTACAACCCACTTCAGAAAGTTGTTGAAACACTACAAATGTAAATATTTCAAATTATTTTGAGCAGCCCATTATCATTTGTCTTGGGGAAGTTAACATTGGTAAGTGCTGGACTTACACCCTATCCATGGATTGTTCCTGCTTTGCACCCTATGCTTGTTGGAACAGGCTACACTTTCCCCACAGCCTTGCTCAGGGTAAAGTTAGAATTGTAAATGGTGGGATGTATGGATGGATGTAATGACATCACCAAATGATGCATGTCTTCCTAAATTGCTTGTATTATATCTTCTGTGAGTAGCTATTATCTGTTGGTAACTCCTACCTCATTTGACAAGTGTTTGTAAAATAATTAGTAATGAAAATTGCTGTGTTCCATTAAGTTATACTTTTGAACTTCACAAGCTTTGATCTAGGGAAAACTAAAGTAATAAAAGGTAACATGAACACTCAACACACTATATGAAGAAAAAGACTGAACAGAGATCTCACAAAAGATTCATCCCAAATGGATGTCAGAAAACATTTTAGAGATGTTTAGTGTCAACTCTTCCGATAAATATTTATGTGATATAAAAATTTTCAAAGTGTGAGCCTGTTATTTTGCAGTTACAGTATTGTTTTCAGAACTAACCTGCCTAAGCTACAGATGCTATTATATTGCTCCATTCCCATATGTGTCTAGTCGTTGGTGAAGATGTAAGCATTTTGGTGGCGCTGCCGTGTTTAACTTTAAAAAGTGAACTAGTGAACTTTCATTTAAAGACATTTAATCCATCCATCCATTATCCAACCCGCCATATCCTAACTACAGGGTCAGGTGGGTCTGCTGGAGCCAATCCCAGCCAACACAGGGCGCAAGGCAGGAAACAAACCCTGGGCAGGGCGCCAGCCCACCGCAGGGCACACACACACCCATACACCAAGCACACACTAGGACAATTTACGATCGTCAATACACCTAACCTGCACGTCTTTGGACTGTGGGAGGAAACCCACGCAGACACAGGGAGAACATGCAATCTCCACGCAGGGAGGACCAGGGAGGCAAACCCAGGTCTCCTAACTGCGAGGCAGCAGCGCTACCCTCTGCGCCACCATGCCGTCTTAAAGATATTTCACTACATGTTAAATTATGATTATTGTGGGTTATTTTCTCTCCTATAACAGTAGCTGTAGTAGTAGTATAATTGTAGTATTATCATATAAAACATACAGTAAATTTCTTACTTGCAAAACATTGCCACCCCCTAGAGTCATCATAGACAAATAAAGTTCTATTTTACTAGATATTGGAGCACAGGATTATTCCAGTAATGCAAATAATTAGCTCTGGCTCCTCCATCATTATTTTCCTGGGCAATTCTCCACTTGCGTTTCATGTACTTCACCAGCATTTCTTTTGAAATAAAAGCAGCTCAATCACCTCAGATCATTAAACCCTGTCTTTAGCACAATGAACAAAGGCTATTATTCAAAAATATTTATCATCATATGTGAATATACTGTATACCTACAGTAGGTTTTCCACCCATATCCTCAAGGACACAGTTTAGATAACTGGCAAGTTTAAACTGGCCCTCTGAATGCGCATGCGCATGACTGTGTTCTGTTTTATATCCCAAGCTTCTTGGGATATGGACTTCCAATTGTGTTAGAAAGATTTGAGAATGTTATGTTACATAAAATGTTTATATTATAAATATGTATCTTTTTGAGCTTAAAGGTCTATTACCAGAGGAATAATGACAAAAATCTTATAGAATGAGAGGGAAAAATACTTGTGTATATTATGAGGAAGTATATAGTTTGTATCTTTACCTGTCATTTGAAGACATTATTCTTATATTTAATAGCAAATGAACACAATTAAAAAATACTAAAAGTTTCAGCCCATCCATTTAATATTCATCATGTCCTTGTATACATCAAGGATGAATAATAGCAATAGGCAAGGACACGGCTGCTTTCTCTCAGTTCACTGAACCATGATCTCCTTATACTTTTTTCTCCCAATGTGATTCAGACTCACACCGTCTAGGTACATTAAACTAGCAAAGCTATTAAAAAATGAGTGCATCGGGCAGTGGTGCCTCTAATACTATATACACATAATCAATAAACCTCATGACTGATGAAAGCCTCTACGGTTGTAAAACTAATTTTTTTACATGCTAAAGCTTCAGTACAGTAGACAGGAACTTGATGTAATTATAGGCACTCTCTGCTAATGCCAGACTCGTGAACAGCTTTACCAAGCTTGTATAAAAAGAATGTGGCATTTTCCATTATAACATGACAACATCACTACAATGTAGTAAAATTTTGATAAATTATTTACTTCACCTACTTCTGTTAAATAGCCCTATTGTGGCAAATATTATTACAGATGTGTTTCTTTCCCTTTAGCAATAAATATTTCAGGGCAGTTTTAATGTCATTTATCATTTAAAAGAAAAAAAAATCAGTGCAAGTAACACACACCATGCATTATGCCAATACCCTTGTTACTGTATTTCATGCTGCAGATGGCTTCTTCTTGCTGCTTTTTTAATTAACATTCTTATTTCTTGCAATCAAAATTCAAATCAAGCCTGTTAATAAGGGAAATATACTTAATTTTGAAAAGTAATATTACTTTTCACAAGCCAGACAATCTCTATCTCAAAATGAATGGCTGATGCATCTCTAATTGGGTTTTCCCTAACAATATTGTAGAAGGATCATTATAAGAAAAAAATACAAATTCCAGTATATATGTCACTGTTGTGAATTAGAATACAAAAAATATATTTTTAGCTGTATATGAAACTCAGGGCGACAGGCAATCCTGGCAGCATGTAGCACAAGGCAGGAGGAAACCTTGGACAATTAACTTGAATGCCGTAAAAAATAATAGTTGTGGATGCTCTTTGACTAATATAACATCCCTTTCCAAGGCCATGCCATGGTGCATGTTTGCACAGTGATTAATGCTATGGGCTAGGTTTGAATTGACTAGCCGGCTGCTGTCTCCATGGAGTTTACACATCACCCTCATGTCTGTGTGAGTTTTCCTTTCCCATTCCTGAAGATGTGCATTGCTAGGTTTATTGGGTATTCTACCTCGAAGCTGTGTGGGTGTGCACGAGCATGATTAAATGGCAGCTGTCCCAGGCATAGTTTCTATTTTGCAGCCAATATTGCCAAGTTAGCCTCTGGCCTCCTCAAACCCTGAACCGGTTAATAAACAGAACAGACTCTGAGGGATACAACAGTAAAGTGCAGCACAGGACAAACTTACTTCAAATATTCAGGATCCTTACATTAGAGTATATAATACTCTTAGTTTCAGCTTCTAGGGATGCAAGACAAAACACAGACTGTTCCGATTGAAGTTTGATGGATTATATCTAGTGTAAACCTGGCACTGTTTGCTATATTGACTTTAAATTTGTAAGGTACAAAAGCCACCCTTGAGGGCTACAGATCTTAATGCCAACCTACTTTAGCACAAGGAGTAATCACTCGGCAGAATACAGAAAGACTCATTCAGTCATTTTGAAGTCTGTTCAGTGAACAGAAAAAAGGAAAATCAAAAAGGGGTTAACTGGCAGTAAGTCTAGGTGTGATCATATTTAGGCAAGACTCCTCATTTTGTCAAATATGTATGCCTACCTTGAGCAGCTTTACATGGAGGATTTGATTATCATTTCAGGAACTGCAAAATTCCTCTAATTAATTTGATAGCAGATAAAATGATTACACTGCACAACAAAGTTTTTGCTTCTTGAACACTGTTGGGTGTTTCTTATAGATTTTTGGGGGCTGATCACGAATAGCACATCAAAATTTACCCATCATGTACCGTTTCAGTTTTGTCATTATTTTTTCTTATATTTGTATCCAAACAGTTTCGCTCCCGTAAGTGACTTATCAACAATGGTTTGTACAGCCTGGGCATGTCCAGGCATGGAATCGGGCCAGGTTGGAAGCTGTTCTGTGGAAGTTGACATCCTGGGCAGGTCTGAACGAGCTTGATGCTGTCTCAGCATGCTATAAAGGTGGCTTGCATACACCGATCCTGCTCATTTGGTTAATATAAATAGTCAGTGTGTATGTATAGTATCAGCATAGTAAAGTGTAGTATCTGTAGTAATATAACAGTAAGTAAGCTTGATGCTATAGACATTTTGGTGTCGGGCGATATGTCTCGTCAATGTTGTAACAGCCGCGATACATTCTGCTATATCTGTGGCGAATATACACTTGCGCCTCAGAGACGTTGGATGACTGTTCTTGTGAAGAAAGCTTATCATCTGTATTTCGGCTGCAAAATTGGTGATCAAGGCAAGGAATGGGCGCCTCACATTTGCTGTGTGACATGTGCTGTCAGTCTGAGAGCCTAGCTAAGAGGCACTTGAAAAACGATACCATTTGCTGTTCTGATGATATGGCGAGAACAGAAAGACATTGTGATGGACTGTTACTTCTGTTTGACTAATGTGTCTGGTTTCTCTGCCAAAAACAAGAAGTCAATTGAATATCCTAATCTGCCTTCAGCAATGAGACCCTTGCCACATGACGACAGTCTTCCAATTCCAAAACCACCAGAGGATTGGAGCTTAGATGAACCAGATGAAGAAGCTGCAATGCAATGTACTGACAGTGACACTGACTCAGATTTTGAACCATGCTCATCGAGCGATCCACATCTGATAACACAGTCCGAATTGAATGATTTGGTCAGAGATTTGGGTCTGTCAAAAGCAAAAGCTGAGCTATTGGGTTTGAGCCTGCAGGTATGGTGTTTGCTGTCACCACGTACGAAAATTTCTGTGTTTCGAGGCCAACATCATGATAAAAACAAATTTTTTGCACAAGTTGACAGTCTCTGTTTCTGTTGTGACATTGAAGGATTGTTCTCAGCCTTGGATTGTGATCACCACCCGGAAGAGTGGCGTCTCTTCTTTGAAAGCTTAACACAACGGCAACGTTTATCCTTCAGTACCTGTTGGCTATGCAGCACACATGAAAGAAACGTATGAGAATATGGAACTGTTGCTGAAGCACGTCCAGTATAGCAGGTACAACTGGAATATCTGTGGAGATCTTAAAGTCGTTGCTCTGTTACTAGGACTGCAGCTCGGCTATACAAAGTACTGTTGTTTCATCTGTGAGTGGGACAGCCGTGCCAAAGAGTCACACTATTCTCGACAGAACTGCCCACTCCGTAAAAAATTAGTTCCAGGACAAAAAAATGTGGTACATGAATCGCTTTTCGACCTGGCAAAGATATTTTTGCCTCCTCTTCACATAAAACTGGGACTCATGAAGAATTTCGTGAAAGCACTGAACTAGGAAGGCAAAGGTTTTCGTTATTTAAGACAGATGTTCCCAAGAGTAACTGACGCCAAGATCAAAGAGGGCATTTTTGTTGGCCCCCAGATCAGACATGTTATGAGTGACAAGTGGTTTGAAGATCTGTTAGCTGGGCCGGAAAAAATTGCCTGGAAAGCCTTCAAAGACGTTGTTGACAATTTTCTGGGCAATTACAGAGCCCCAAACTACATTCAGCTTGTAGACAAACTTCTCAAAGTATACAAGACAATGAAGTGCAACATGTCACTCAAGATTCATTTCCTTCACTCACACTTGGACTTCTTCCCCACAAAACTCGGTTCTGTTAGTGACGAACACGGTGAAAGGTTTCACCAGGACATTGCTACGATAGAGAAACGATACCAGGGCAACTGGAATCCGTCAGTGCTTGCTGACTACAGTTGGACACTGCAACGTGATGCACCAGACATTGAATACAAAAGAAAATCAGGAGCAAAACACTTTTAACTCTGTTGAATTTAATAGCTTATGCGAAACATAAATGTGACTAAATACGTTATTGTCAGTAAACATATAAATGACTATTTCTCAGAGTTCCTACGTGATGCAGTAAAACCAAAACTACTGTATATTTGTGCATACCTGTCACAATCAGCAAAAACTTTTCAGGAAGCAAGACTTTTAAAAAAAAATTGATGTGCAGTGTTATTATAGGCTATACACTTAAAGATATTATGCATATGAATTCTAAAGCTTCTTCATTACAGTGTAATAAGTGTTGCATATTATTCAAATGAAGAAGTAACTCTTTATAAAATGGCAGTGTTAATTAGGGGTTGGTTATTTTCCTCTTCTGCTGCTGAAATGTTAGCCCCAGGGCATCAAATGTAAAATTGATAGTATGGCTGCAGAATGAGAGCTACCAGAGGAAATAAAGATCAGCTCAGCTACTTTTTTTCAGTTTCCTGGGATGCATTGCATACAAGATTGACAGTGTGGTATTTCTGACATCCTATGATGTTTTGTACCGTTGCCAAATTGAAATGAAATGTTAACAAAACGTATTACACATTTATGAGAATAGAAAGGATACTGCCACATGCCAACATCACTTGCTGGAGAATGCTATTAGGAGTAAATAGATATTGGCCGGGGATTAGCTGTAATTAGAGTCTAAAACTGTAAAAAGAGTAGGACTACTGAAGTGTGGAGTGAATGAGGTACTGTACAAGACAAAGAACACTCTCGTGTGTCAGCAATGTACTCATGAAATACATGCAGCTCAGACAACACACTGACAATTCTACAGTTAATGAGATGAAACAAATATTCAGATTTTTTTTAATTTTTAAAGTACTATGTACTAAGTTTAAAAAAAAAACTAAGAAGGCATATTATATCTTTTCATACAATATGAATTTAGACTGAATAAATGTAAGGATTATTATCTGTGTCTAATTGCAAAATTAAAGTATCTTTTGGATTTTGAATTAAACTGAGCAGGTCTGTATATGGATGGATGGATTGAAGTGATGCCATTAGTGAGTATAAAGCGGCAAAGGTCTACATTTTAAATTCAATAACTGAACTCTACAACATTGGTAGCAAGCCCTAGATGGTATGATATTCTATTACAGGGCCCAACACTCGCATGGACTAACCTCAGGCATCAATCAAGCTATTCTTTAGTATGAGAAAGGAAGCCATTCCACCCAGTGGAAACTCCACAGTGACACTGCAAGAATGTGCAAACACGACATAAATCGTTCTCTGAGTCCTTAAATTTGAGCCAATGACTCTAGAACTTTGAGATGGCAGTACTAGCCACTTAGTAGTAAACCTATCAAAAGTTTAACTGTTTATACTTAGGGAAGTTGATTTAATATTTGTCATTTTTGCAATGAAAGAAGGATCTTTCCCTGAACTGATAGATTCGAACATCACACACAGAATAAGGCAATGTGGTTCCAATAGCCCAACATTGGAAGGAAACTTAAACAGGACAGTGAAACCCTAGTGAAAACTGAAAAAAAGACACAAATCTTTCCGGCCAGCATTCGAAACTAAAATCCAAGCTGTCAAATCACACTACTTTAGTTCAGGACTCATCATCTTTAATCCATTTCAGTGTCACTGGTTAAACAATTAATGCCTTTACTATGCAAAAAATTCCACAAGCATACAAGTCTTAGTTGAGGTGAAAATTTAAAAAATGCAATTATGTGCAGTAGGTTAATAAATGCTTATATGAAAGAAGATGATCTGCTGTGGCAACCCCTAATGGGAGCAGCCAAAAGAAGAAGAAGAAGAAGAGTCAAAGAAAGTTAATTCTGCAACCTTAAACCAAGGCAGTATTAGAATGGAAAGTTGCCATTTGCAGTACAGCATTACTAACATACACATGCATCATCTTGTTTCTGTTACAAGAAATGCCAAACTTAGAGTAAAAAGAAATGTACTGTACTATTGGAGGTGAAGCATAAATGTGTTCCCAGCACTTTTATCTTTCTTTTTTATAATGAATAAATAATGACCTGAAATTAAACACACATACATTCTGAAGCAAGTAAGCTCAAACAAAAATATCCTCATTCAAGGCCTGACATTTTCTTGTAGTGATGTAAACAACAGGCTACCACACACCTCCTCTAATGTCTAATTTGCTTTCCATGAGGGTTCAATGAACTTGACAATGTGAGATATGAATGTCACACTCCCTGCTTTACTCTTCTTTATAATTACCACACTACTTGAAATAAATAAATAAACAAATTAATAAACAAATAAATAAAGTTTGATATTAAGTAAAGTGGCAATTAATGCAAAGACTACAAATCACTTACTGTATTGTCCTGCAGTCCTACTCACTTTAACTTTCAGGTATTATTTTAGTGAGGTGGTACAAACTCACAGCCTATGCAAGTTCTGCTAAAACACTAGGTGTGTTGACTGTATTTCTATTCCATTTTAAGTTTTTGTAGTATTGCTATATAATAAATGTTTAGTACATTTGTTTTCTGTAGAGAAACACTTTATTTGATAGAAATAAAATAATCTGGTTTGTCACATATCAATTTTCAAAATTAATACCAACACAGCTTTTGCAAAGAGCATTGAGAATTAAGGCTTCGGCAGAAAAAAAAAATTGTTATTATTGCACCAGAGCACAATGCATAATTCCAAGCTGCTTTCTTACATTTGTAAACAGGTAAACACCTCTACTTACCATTGAAATTTACAGATCGAATATTATGGAGTAGTTCCTTCCCATCGATGTTACTCATTCGTGCACAGAGTCCAACATAACCTGGGCAGTGTTCCTTATGCATATTATGTAATGCATGGGCCATGGAGTACACTGCATCTATAACAAACTGTACCTTCCCTTCTTGTTCATAACTGGAATCTCTGCCAATTTTTTCCAATCCTGGAAAAGAAAGAAAAAACAGTTTATTTATTTTCCATATTGACTATAAACACACAACATAGTTTACTTACTGTATAGCACACTAGGGTTGGGCGGTATGACCAAAATTCTATATCCCGGTATTTTTCAAAATTATACCAGTTTCACGGTATTCAACAGTATTTTTTACCCCATGCATGAGTGGATGTTAACCACATTTTCCACTGCAATTACTGCATTAGACTGGTCAAGAATAACCTTTTCCACTGTCATAAGAATTGTACATTGTACAAAAAAATTTTTAAAGTATTAATACAGGTTTGCATGGCCTCATAAAGCACTAATGAAGAAAAGGAATCACATTGCATGACAGTTACAGTCAAAATATTGAATCATTTTATTGAACAAATTTTGCAAACAACTTAAACTATAATTTTGACAACATATTTTTAACCATCCAAAGAGGCATTTAGACTTAATGTTCTAATGTTCTTTCTTAATGTTAACAATCTCTGTCCATTGACATATGGATTGTGATGGCGTTGATTATCTCAATCCACTGTTTGCTTTTTTTGTCGTAGGCAGTCCTCTAGCAAATGTGTCTACAAGTAATATTTAACTCGAGTGTCCTCTAGCTTTTTCAGAATGTGTTCCACACATTCATGGTACTCCAAAGCATGTTTACGGCTAAGGTGGTGCATCAAATTGCTTGTGTTGCCGCCTCCGGCGACAACTTTAGCTCAACAGCATTTGCAGTAAATAGTTGTTTGGTCCACATCCGACCTTTTAAAACCAAAATCTCCAGACAACAGACACAGCTCCTTTTTTTGGCAAAAGTTCTGTGTCATCATGTTCAACTTTATCGTCTGCTACAGCTTCAGTTTCGGAATGTTCTCTGTCCATTTTCACCGCTCATTACCTCCACTAACGCATGTACTCTGTTGCATGCGTGTTTAGCAGTGTAGCAGTGAAAAAAGTCCCCCCTTAAACAGTTTCCCGCTGCGCCACATTCCGAATGTTGTTTAGGCTATTTAAACCGGTATTGCGGTATAAGAAAAATCCATATCATAACAAAAATAAAAAATGGTTTTCGGTATGAACCGGTATACCTCCCAGCACTATTGCACACCCATTTAAATAACAGCTCATGAAAATTATTTTCACATAAATTGCAATGGTCTCTAACAAAGAATTTCTGGAGATGGTTGTTAAATGTCTGCCTGAGATCTTCTGCAGATTCCCTGGATTTTTCTCGCTTAGTTAAAACATGCATGTTGGGTTAACTGGTGATCTAAACTGGACTGGTATATGAACATGTGTGTCTTACAATAGTCACCTACATCCTTCCCTTGGCAAGAAGTTCCTGAACCAGCTCTCTATAACAATGCACTGGATAATTAGGTCCTATAAATTGATTAATTTGTCCTTTATGTATTTATACCAACATTGTTCTTCTCTCTCTTGTTAAATTAACCCTAGCCTGAATTAATCTATTAATTTTTTACATTTTAAATTTCTCATTTAAAGATTTACCAAATGTTGTTTCTTGTCCTAGAGTGAGTATATAAACATAGGGAACTCCAGTTTCTGTATTACATCTTGCCTGAAGAAGGGGCCTGAGTTGCCTCGAAAGCTTGCATATTGTAATCTTTTTAGTTAGCCAATAAAAGGTGTTATTTTGCTTGGCTTTTCTCTACATTCATAATGGTTAACACGGTACAACACCCAAGTACTACCAATATAACCTGAAGTCAACTTTATTAATATTTACAATTATGTTCCCTAACAATTTAACCAGAGTGTTCACTTATTTCTGTAATTCTACAATATGTGCTATAGCCTGCCTTAGCAATGGGTATGTTTACTTTCTAGCTAATAAAGATCAGAATTCCAACTTTTCTTTTAAATGTAATATTCTCAGACCTGCATTATCTTAACTTTTTTATTTTATTTTATTTTTTTCATGCTTTATAAATAGAAAAGAACCCATTATTCCTGATTGTCAACATCCGAATCAAAAACATCTCATTACAATGAGAACTCATTTGTGCTTGAGCAAAAGGGTACAGATACACAGTATATAAGAACATTGCCATTGATTGTAGGCAAACCTTGTACCAGATTACAATGTGAAAACACTACAGGAAAAGTCTTTAATAAGTCACGAGGCCCTAAAACCTGGAGGCAACCAGAACATGTCTGACTCCTGTAGCAGAATATATACAGTACAGTCAGAGAATGGATGCATTGCCAGACAAACAAAAAAGATGTTTTCAAAAGACAATACACTGTTTCTATAATAGAAGTGTCAGTAAAACTCTCTATACATGCATCTTAACTTGATCCCAGCATAATACCCACTTGTATGATTACCAGTATAAATGAACACAATAAAGGTTTCTAAAAATAAAATAACAATTCAATTTAAATTGTTTTGCTTGCTTCCAGATGCCAGTAATTGATCCAGGTACGTTGTGTGTACGTTCAGACGCACACAAATATACAGGAAAGGTGCAGATGGTAGTTGTAGGACAAGAGACAGTAAATATTTTAAAATTATTCTGTTACCTGCACATGACAGGTAACTGCACTGACAAGTTGTATCAGTCACAAGAATCCATTAGTTAGTGTGGTATAGCGGGTCTGTGGCTCAGAAAAACTGGCCATTTTTAATAAATAGTTGGTTGCGCTAGCGCTGGGGAGCGGAGCAGGTGCGAATGATCTGCTGTGAAGATGCCCTGTCTCTGGATTAGTGCGAGGTGGTCGGGTGATGTGCGTTGCCTTTCCAGCATGTGTGGGCGGACTGATTGTCTCAGTATCAGCCCGGGCCAGCAATCAGATGATCACACCTGCAACCGCTCCCAGCACATAAAAGGAGGTGCACAAGATCACAAGAAAGGAAAAGGAAAGTGACAAAGGAAGTGGAGAAGCAGGCAGTAAAGAGAAAGAAAACACAGTAGTGAGTGAATGAAAGCAGGTGGGCGGGAGTAGTACCCCTAAGGAGGGGCAAGAAGCCATCGGTCAGGAGGGGGCTGTGCGTCACTCCTGTTGAGCGTCTTGGGAGCAGGAGCGACCTTTATGCTCTGGAGGGGCTCTCACTGGGAGGAGCCATTGAGGCGGCAATGGTGGGAGTACAGAGAGCCGGGTGGAGCCAAGATTGGCAGCGGTTCAGGCTCGCTGGTTGTCGTGAGATTAGCGGCAGGGACACAGGCTGGATGAAATTGGTGTCTGCACCTGTTGGTCGATGTCTTTCTGGGCTGCAAGATCCGAACAGGATAAGCCAGACTGGCGTCAGTTTTAAAGGAAGGCACTGGGGCTTGTAGATATTAAAGGAGTTTCCTGAACTGTTTTTCTTTTTTTTTACCTTGTTTTTAATGGATTTTCCATTTATGGGATTTTTACCTTCTCAGTGCACTTTATCGATTACTTATTGACATTTTGAAGCACCACACTTTGAGACACTTTTGTTTAGTTTGTTTTTAATAAAAGCCCTGAACACTATTTCACCATCCGCTTGCTTGGTGTGTTTGTCCCCATCCGCTCAGCCCGGTCATGACTTTTGACGGTGTTGGGTTAAAGAGGCTCCCAAAATGGAAGAGGGAGCTTGGAGCCAACCCGTATTGTCACAGGTATGTGCATGTAAACACCATACACTATGTGGTTGGATTTACGAGGAAGGCAAGGAAACGATCTAGTGTAACCATGCCCAAAAATGGACTTGTTACTCTCTTCTGACAATTGGTGGTTGAGATCTGAGATATGGAATGCTATTCAAAGCATCAGTATAAGAAGGAACATAACTGAGAGAATGTTAGCTATGCAACTCTATTACTTTAACAACACTTCCCTCTCTGCTAGGATACATTGGCAGTGTCAGACAAAGCCAACACAGAGACTGCTCAGGCAAAGGATGAGACCAATCAAAGCTGGGACCTGGAACACAAGTGGCAGTGGCAGTTTAGGAAGCTAAACAGCCAAGATGTCAGTACATCTGCAGCTATACACAAAGAGTTTTACTTGCCCACATTTAATGGAGAAACCGCCTAATAAATGTACAGTATTACACAACTCTAAAGCACTGCTTTACATCACAACGTTCCATATTCCTGCTGTGCCACTTGACAATACAGTGTTCAAGACCCATGCTAATGTTTCACCAGCTCATTTACTACAACAGAAGAAAATACCACACCACCTTTCAAAAATCAGTGTGCCATTGCAAGGATTTGGAAGTGGTCAGTTAGGACAACTGACTGAAGGGAGGGCCATGTAATGGCGCTGACAAGTTGTGTCAGCTTGGGAAAGGCATCTACAATAAATCACCAAGAGTATGATCTGGCATACCTTTATTCACATGACAACCTTCAGGCCCAGCTGCAGGGAAGCCTATAAAAACATTAAGAATACCACAGTTGTACAAAGTCCAGCTAAGATGAGAAAAGCTGAGCTGTTCTACTAAGGACAGCAAGCTACCTGAAAGCATGAAATAAAGAGTAAGAATTCTGTGGGTCAGTGCAGGTGAACAATACAAGTCCTAAATACAACTTGGTGTTAAAACTGACAATTTACTTGGAATACAACACCCATCTTTTTATTTAAAACTAAGGACTATGCCCATTGCCTGTTCTTTGCACAGGCAGACAGAAAGCACCTTCCATTACACTTGGATAGAGAGGTCGTGAATCAATCATAACCCACTTGACATAGACATTTTTTGCTTAATTTTTAGTACTGCATATATTTTACTATATATTGGCTTTCTCAAGACACTCTTAAAATTTCAGACCCACAAGAGACAGAACGCCTGCATATCTTATTTTGCTTCATATATTTCAAGCAAATATCGTACACATAAACAATTTGGGGGCAGCACGGTGGTGCAGTGGGTAGCACTGCTGCCTCGCAGTTGGGAGACCTGGGGAGCTGGGTTCGCTTCCCGGGTCCTCCCTGCGTGGAGTTTGCATGTTCTCCCCGTGTCTGCGTGGGTTTCCTCCGGGCGCTCCGGTTTCCTCCCACAGTCCAAAGACATGCTGGTTAGGTGGATTGGCGATTCTAAATTGGCCCTAGTGTATGTTTGGTGTGTGTTTGTGTGTGTCCTGCAGTGGGTTGGCACCCTGTCCGGGATTGGTTCCTGCCTTGTGCCCTGTGTTGGCTGGGATTGGCTCCAGCAGACCCCCGTGACCCTGTAGTTAGGATATAGCGGGTTGGATAATGGATGGATGGATGGATAAACAATTTGAAGATGACTGATTTCAAAAGTTAAACCAATGTATACTACATTATATACATATTTATGTAAGTATACACACAGGAAACACAGATCGACTGCCAATCCATTGCACAAGATCACACTCATTCATAATGGTCACCAGTTGATCTAACTTATCTTTCCTGTGAACATTTAGACAATGTGCAAAATCCTCAGAAGAAGTAATTGGGTTATGATAGATCACTAACCACTATCATGTTAGGCTCACTAACAACTATGGCACTAGGCCAGACCAAACAAAAGAATGCTACAGCTAAAAACTTACAAAATAGCAAGGCCTACTGTGAAATCTATAGTTTGGGTCAGGAAGCTTGATTGTTTCTCAATAAACGTGACAACCATCCTACTCATCCCATCATGTTCTTTCACCAACATTTGATTTATTCTTGACAGTACTGTGAATGGTACCATTTAACAGCAGTCAAAACTTCTCTCTGTGACACAAGAAACGTTATCAGAATCCAACTCTATTTATCCATTTCAGACTGTGAAATGCTTTGACATACTGTAAGGGAAAAGGAAAAGTGCTTGAAAGTGCCTGCCTGTTAAACTAGAACATCATGACTTTATTTGTACCAGTACATTTTAGATTGCAAAATGAGATCATATATAACATTTAACTTTGTGTTTTGTTCTCTGATAACAGTTAATTTATGAGAAGTCTTATTTCTTATACCTAGGACTTTTAATATTTTTAATTAGTTTTGGACTTTATATAACATTATACGATTTATTTAGATCTGATTGGTAAAAACTAAAATTTATTGAAATGTGTTATATAAATGACCCTAACTGATAAAATGAAGCATTCTGTTAGATTTCTCATGTCTTCAATGATGCTTTGAAGAAGGCACTTGAGGACTCCACCTGTAAGTGCAACAAAAGAACAGCTCAAGACTCTTCTTTGTTTATTTATTATTTTCCGCAACAAGCTTCCTTATCTAATGGTTAGACTACTGCAGTTACATTTTAAATATTTTTGCACAAACTATAACAGGTTCAAAATGTTACATCTACTGCTTAGATTGGCTTATTTTATAATGCACAATCCTAGTTAAAACGCCATTAGTAACTTTTACCACTTTACTACAGTTTAATTCCTGAAAGCCAGTCTGTCTATCCTCTCCTCACACTATAAAACATGTAAGACATCTTTATTCTAAAGCCTTGCTCTATACAATAACTGTAGAAAAGCATTAATTCATCTTTGTGTCACCAGTTTCTGTTAGCTCTTTTGTTATAGTCTATTCATGAAACTCCAACAAAAATAATGCTTAAATCACCCTTGTAAATACACATTTTCTCTGGTGTCTTCAGTTTTTGATTTCTTTCTGCTAATGACTTTAATACATCTATAATGCAAGAGCTGATAAAGGTAATTAAATCCTAAAAATACCTGAACCCATGGGAATATCATACCTATCCATGGCAATTCAATTGCTTGTCGCCACATCTTGTCTCATTGCAGCATAGCCCCCCTAACTCCCCCTAAACCACCCAAGTTACTGCAGTCTTATTTTATACGCATTCTTTTTGACAGTTTGCAGTTCCAAAAGTTTCCACCAGATGGTGAATTGCTTCTTGTGAAAATCCATTACCATAACTGGCATGTAACCTTTCCTTTGACATCTTGTAAAGTACATTGAACTACATCTTATGTATGAAAATGTGCTATTGAAATAAATGTTGTTGTTGGACTCACTATGAGGAATCATGGCATTGTTCTTCTTAACAGATTGATTCATTTCCTTTATACAAAGCCGATTTTCACCACTCAAAATGTATAAGTGATTTCACAGTTTTGACTGCACTTTAAAAATGCATTACTTCGTAATTCTCACTGGGATGTTTTTCTTTTAGCAATGAGCGCAAAAACATTCTGCAAAGGGCATTGTGGTCAAAACAGAAACAGACATTGCTATTTCCAAATCAAAAACTAAGAAATTGAGAGATGTGTAGAGGATCGCCAATTTATAAATTTAAATTGAACAGATTTCTTCATTGTTCTGGTGTTCCATTGTTCTGGATTGCAAAATTTACATCTCCCACACCAGTACATGTTTTCAAAGTACAAAAGCCTATACCTGCAGCAAAGAGTGTAAAGTGTATATATATATATATATATATACAGTATGACGAGAAAGTAGTTCAAGAGTAGAAAGGTTCAAGCAACTGATGGACTCCAGACACCCACTTCATCATCACCAGGAGGTAAATCGCTGACTACCTTCTCGCCAGAGTTTTGCCACAGTGGAACCCCTTAATCCAAAGCAGTCCACAAAACATAGGCTCGAGAGGTGGCGAGAGACTGACTGTAGCCCTCCCAGTGAAGCTCTTCCTATACCTCAAGAGCATCTACTAAATGGAACATCCCTCTCTAGGAAAGACTGGGTCGCACTTAACCGAGCTAGGTCAAAGGTGGGCAAAACAAGGGACAACCTATTTAGATGGGGTCTCAAAACAAGCCATGAATGTCCCTGTGGTGAGCCCACCCAAACAATGGACCACATTCTACATGAATGTTCCCGAGGCCCCACATGTACCGATGAAGATCTTAAGGATGCTAATGACGCCACTCTTACCTGGATACGGCAGTGGTGTGATAAGATATAATGATGATTGGAAAAATAAAAGAAATGTAACCAATTGTATCTAATATTGTAAGTCGCTATGGATAAAAGCATCGGTCATATAAGTAAATGTAAATGGTTATTTGCAAAGCAAAATGTCCACATTTTCAGTATTTCGTTGTATTATGAGGTAGTTCTTCTTTAAAACAAGCATATTTGTGTTATAGTTGCTGTTGTATTTTTGCTAATTTTTTACAGCTTGAAACTGTAGTTTTATTGTAAGGAAATGTAGCAAAAGACTTTAATAAAGAACTGTGTTCAGATTTTATCATGTTCTGTTGTGATTTTATTATTGTTTTAGTGATTCAGGTTTGCGTTTATCTCTTTTAATGCATGTCAACATTCTGAGACTTTAGTTTCCTAGAGGTGGCAATGACATCCATTGCTGATCATGTGGGTATGATATGTGACATCATTGTACCATTATGGTAAAACACAGAGGCACAGCAGTAGTTCTGCGGTGTAAGCTTTTGGATAACAAATAAAACAATAAACAAGTCCTGAGTGAAATTGAGTGAGTGTTCTGACAAGGTGAAAATGGCAAGAACAAGGTTATAACACCCAGAAATGAAAAGGAAGAAATCAAAATGTTTGTCATAGTATACAGTACATAGTATACAAAATCTTGGATGCCCGCACTACTGTGAGACTAGATTGAATATGTCATAATCATTTTCTTTTTTGCTACAGACATTTTATCTCAATCCCTAGCCATGCTATTTGCTCTTGCAATACCTATTACCAGTTATGTGATGTGTTATGTCACCATGCTCTCCCTGTTTCCCTTACAGCACACAGTCTATAACATGTATTAGTTCTAATAATACTTAGGGAAATGTTTCTTAGTTATGCTAAGAGCTTCAGCACCTTTTTTTAATATTTATGTCTGTTGTATTTTTGGTTGGTGGCTCATTTTGAATTTGTAACCTTCTGCTCTGTTTAAAGAAGTACTCTTTGTTTTCTACTATGGCTGTGTAATCTTCTGGTCCTAATAATTAATTGTCCATTTTAGACTTATAATTTTTCCACTGACCTGTGCGGGACTGGACTGATTGACTTTGGTAAAAAAACAAACCCACAAATAAAACTAGCATTAAATAAAGCATCCTTATTAGTAAGGGGCTTATATACAGGTGTATTCTAACTTCTTTTAGTCACTGTGATCCTGCAGGTAATCAGATGAAAACTGGTCTCACAACAGTGGTTTTTGATAATTTATTAGGACAAGGTCGCACCTTTGATCAAAATCAGTGTTTCAGTTTCTGTAGCTTAAATGCTGTATAAAGAACAATATTCGATCCCTGGCATATGGACTATTATCTGCTGAGCTTTTAATCAATAGAAATATTATTCACAAATAACTAAGTTCTTTTAAAAAAAGCAATTTGAATTCAAAATATGACTAACAGTGCAACATTTGCTTTTAAGCAATACATCAGTTACTTGGTTTTATCAAATACATCTGTATGTTTACTTTTAATATGTTAGATATTTATAAAAGGAATCATCAAATGAGAAAAATGATGAACAGTAATTAAATAAAGACTGAAAAGGAATTCTAGATGTTTCCTTGGATTCCTTTCTTCTGTTTTGGGAACACATTTTCAAAAATACTTATAAAACAGAAAAAGTGTTCTCTACAGTATGTATGCATACTCAAAACACTTGTCATCATCCACTGTTTTTAATTATTTTACAAGGACCAATTCTTCCAACAGAAAGAGCTCTATTTAGGAAACTTATGAACTCACTCTAGTTCTAAAACTGAAGGAGAACTTCAGTAACTTACCAACCTAGGTTCTCCAGTAGCTCCAATATCTTACTTTCTTCATTAACAACAAAAAGAGGAGTATACTGTTCCAGTGTGGTGTTGAGGCCCCTTGGGCCCCAATCCAGGCGATTCATTGTGTGGTGGATGCAGCACATGCTTCCAACCTCTCACTCTTTCTCTATACAATGGAATACAATGTTGGAGAGTTCTGTTGTTCTGCGGTAATTAGAAGAGGGCACATTTAATAGAAAAGGGGCAAGAGATTAGACATAGTCAAAACAATCTGAAAGAGCATAATGCACTGTCATCAAAACCCAAACACAAAACCCTAAAACAAAGTGAGAAGTCTTAGCTAAAGTTTTTTTTTTTTAGTAAGGAAACACTACAAAAGAATCAAGCATACAAAGTCTCAAGTGAATTATGTATAATCCTGGATACCAGGAAGTGTAGACTTAAACCATCACACTAGTGAAACCATGGGTCATGACCTCCCAACGCAATTCCCTAGCAACCATGTGGCAATCACTCCACAAAATGGCGGTGCTCATAACCGAAATGGCATTGTGGAAAGAGGCAAAAAAATACGTTTTCAAAAACATTTTTAAATCAAAGATTTAGCAAAACTGAAATCTACAAAACTCAAAATAGGTATGGAAAAGATCCAAAAAACACAAAAGTAAAGTCAGGAAAAATTTAAAGTAGACCTACTTTGTCATATTTGTACATAACATACAAACTGTTTGCTCCACAAAAGAACTATGAAAAAACTTACTGACAATCCTGAGCCTCATCTCTGACTTTTGCAAGATATTAGATATGGCATGGTCTAAAGGCAACAGAGCACTGCATATCTTCTGATACCACAAAACCATAAATACCATAAAACACATAATGACTGGGCTTATGAATTCACTGAACCACAAAAAATAGGAAGTATGTTGCCAATAGTGGAGAAGACACAATTATCTTTCTAATGAAGTACAGTCTACAATGGCATATACACCAGTACCTAGTCATCAGAAGCTGTGTAGGCTAGATAACCTAGTGACTAAGGCATGCAATTATATGTGTTTGCTGGGTTAATTCCATCACTGTTTCAATTTGTTAGTCTGATGATATCTCTCTCCATGCCCTAACATTCCACTGCAGAAGTATAAGAAAAAAAGTGTATACTACACTATACATTTCAATGTGAAAACATTACTCAAAATAAAACTGAGCTCACACTCACAAGATTTACTTTTATCTGTAATTTCTGACAACCTGGAAGTACACAGTGCTGACCTGTTTACCATCACAACAGTGACATCACATGCCATGTACTTCTCATAGCAACCCCTTCCAAAAATAGCAGCACTCTAGGAAAACAAAACAGCATTGGGAAAGATGTTAAATAATTTTAACTATTTCAAAATGAATTTCCACCTAGTAATAAAAGAAAAAAAATAGATTCAACGATCCAAACATCTGTAATTGAAAAATAGCTTGTGGCGGATGGCCAGGGCCTTTACCCGGCCAGGATGCCCAAAGTGTGGAAGGACTGGGGAATTGAGGATTATCGGGACAGTTTCTTCCCCGACCTGATAGAGGACAGCCCCCTTGGTCTTCAGTGGGGCCACGGATTATGAGCAACCCTGTTGGAACCCATGGCCACCGCCAGGGGGCGCATGGACCTTTCCAGGGCCTTATTTAGTCACGCTTCCGCCACACCTGGAAGTGTGGCCAGAAGAAGCTCGTTAGGCACTTGGAGTCCATCCAGGTGCCTTATAAAAAGGAGCCGCCTCACTCCATAAGGGTGAGAGTCGGGAGGAGAGGACAATCCCTGAAGAGGAGTGGAGAAAGAAGGACTGGTGGCAGAAGAAGGGACTGTAAGGTGTTAGTGGTGTTGCGCTGTGCTTATGGGTATTGTCGACTGGTAAGAAACTGTAAATAAACATGTGGTGTGTGGCAAACATGTATCCAGCCTGTCTGTGTCTGGGTTAGGGTGGCGGTACGCCCCCTAGTGGCTTACAAGCTCTAAAATACAAAACCATTTCATGGCATTTCCCTCCATCAAAGTTGTTACAGAAGTGGGATGTGGATAAATGCCTAAAATTAAGGCTGGCATTAATCGAGATACATGAAACGTAGAAGGTATTTTGAGATGAGAAGAATGGGCCAATGTATAGGTAATTGGCCCGACTTTCCTACAAAGTAATGTCCGGTAAACTAGGGTGCCAGCTTGTGGGATGAAACCCTTATACCAGCGTTTCTCAACCTTTAAGTATTTGCGACCTGAGTTTTCATAACAGTTTTAATTGTGCCCCCCTAACGTTTTTTTGAAAGGAGCCCACTTATACCAATTTGTTCTTTTTTAATTAATGATATATCATAAATGCATATTTTATTATACCTACTTAACTTTTATCAACATTTATCTAACTCCATTCATCCATCCATCCATCCTCTTTCGCTTATCCGAAGTCGGGTCGCGGGGGCAGCAGCTTGAGCAGAGATACCCAGACTTCCCTCTCCCCGGCCACTTCTTCTAGCTCTTTCGGGAGAATCCCGAGGCATTCCCAGACCAGCCGGGAGACATAGTCCCTCCAGCATGTCCTGGGTCTTCCCCGGGGCCACCTCCCGGTTGGACGTGCCCGGAACACCTCACCAGGGAGGTGTCCAGGAGGCATCCTGATCAGATGACCGAGCCACCTCATCAGACTCCTCTTGATGCGGAGGAGCAGCGGCTCTACTCTGAGCCCCTCCCGGATGACTGAGCTTCTCACCCTATCTTTAAGGGAGAGCCATTTCAGCCACTTGTATTCGCGATCTCGTTCTTTCGGTCACTACCCATAGCTCATGACCATAGGTGAGGGTAGGAACATAGATCGACTGGTAAATTGAGAGCTTTGCCTTACGGCTCAGTTCCTTTTTCACTATGACAGACTGATGCAGAACCCGCATCACTGCGGACGCCGCACTGATCCGCCTGTCAATCTCACGCTCCATTCTTCCCTCACTCGTGAACAAGACCCCGAGATACTTGAACTCCTCCATTTGAGGCAGGATCTCACTCCCAACCCTGAGAGGGCACGCCACCCTTTTCCGGCTGAGGACCATGGTCTGGGATTTGGAGGTGCTGATTCCCATCCCAGCCGCTTCACACTCAGCTGCAAACCGATCCAGAGACAGCTGAAGATCACGGCCTGATGAAGCAAACAGGACAACATCATCTGCAAAAAGCAGTGACCCAATCCTGAGTCCACCAAACCGGACCCCCTCAACACCCTGGCTGCGCCTAGAAATTCTGTCCATAAAAGTTATGAACAGAATCGGTGACAAAGGGCAGCCCTGGTGGAGTCCAACTCTCACTGGAAACGGGTTCAACTTACTGCCGGCAATGCAGACCAAGCACTGACACCGGCTGTACCGGGACCGAACAGCCCTTATCAGGGGGTCCGGTACCCCATACTCCCGGAGCACCCCCCACAGAATTCCCCAAGGGACACGGTCGAACACCTTTTCCAAGTCCACAAAACACGTGTAGACTGGTTGGGCGAACTCCCATGCACCCTCCAGGACTCTGCTAACGGTGTAGAGCTGGTCCACTGTTCCGCGACCAGGACGAAAACCACACTGTTCCTCCTGAATCCAAGGTTCGACTATCCGACAGACCCTCCTCTCCAGAACCCCCGAATAGACTTTTCCAGGGAGGCTGAGGAGTGTGATCCCTCTGTAGTTGGAACACACCCTCCGGTCCCCCTTCTTAAAGAGGGGGACCACCACCTCTGTCTGCCAATCCAGAGGCACTGTCCCTGATGTCCATGCGATGTTGCAGAGACGTGTCAACCAAGACAGCCCTACAACATCCAGAGCCTTGAGGAACTCCAGGCGTATCTCATCCACCCCCGGGGCCCTGCCACCAAGGAGTTTTTTGACCACCTTGGTGACCTCAGTCACAGAGATGGGGGAGCCCATTCCAAGTCCCCAGGCTCTGCTTCCTCATTGGAAGGCATGTTAGTAGTGGGATTTAGGAGGTCTTCGAAGTACTCCCCCCACCGACCCACAACGTCCCGAGTCGAGGTCAGCAGCGCACCATCACCATCATATACAGTGTTGACACTGCACTGCTTCCCCCTCCTGAGACGCCAGACAGTGGACCAGAATCTCCTCGAAGCTGTCCAAAAGTCGTTCTCCATGGCCTCCCCAAACTCCTACCATGCCCGAGTTTTTGCCTCAGCAACCACCGAAGCTGCATTCCGCTTGGCCTGCCGGTACCTATTAGCTGCCTCCAGAGTCCCACAGGACAAAAGGGACCGGTAGGACTCCTTCTTCAGCTTGACAGCATCCCTCACCGCCGGTGTCCACCAACGGGTTCGGGGATTGCCGCCACAACAGGCACCGACCACCTTACGGCCACAGCTCCGGTCAGCCGCCTCAACAATAGAGGCACGGAACATGGCCCATTTGGACTCAATGTCCTCCACCTCCCTCGGGACGTGGTCGAAGTTCTGCCGGAGGTGGGAGTTGAAGCTACTTCTGACAGGGGGCTCTGCCAGACGTTCCCAGCAGACCCTCACAACACGTTTGGGCCTACCAGGCCTGACCGGCATCCTCCCCCACCATCGAAGCCAACTCACCACCAGGTGGTGATCAGTTGATAGCTCCGCCCCTCTCTTCACCCAAGTGTCCAAGACATGTGGCCGCAAGTCCGATGACACGACCACAAAGTCAATCATCGAACTGAGGCCTAGGGTGTCCTGGTGCCAAGTGCACATATGAACACCCCTATGCTTGAACATGGTGTTCGTTATGGACAATCCGTGACGAGCACAGAAGTCCAATAACAAAACACCACTCGGGTTCAGATCGGGGGGGCCAGTCCTCCCAATCACACCCTTCCACATCTCACTGTCATTGCCCACGTGAGCATTGAAGTCTCCCAGCAGTACGAGGGAGTCCCCAGAAGGTATGCCCTCTAGCACCCACTCCAGGGACTCCAAAAAGGGTAGGTACTCCGAACTGCTGTTCGGTGCATACGCACAAACAACAGTTAGGACCCGTCCCCCCACCCGAAGGCGGAGGGAGGCTACCCTCTCGTCTACCGGGGTAAACCCCAATGTACAGGCTCCAAGTCGGGGGGCAATAAGTATGCCCACACCCGCTTGGCGCCTCTCACCGGGGGCAACTCCAGAGTGGTACAGAGTCCAGCCCCTCTCAAGGAGATTGGTTCCAGAGTCCAAGCTGTGCGTCGAGGTGAGCCCGACTATATCTAGCCGGAACCTCTCAACCTCGTGCACAAGCTCAGGCTCCTTCCCCTTCAGAGAGGTGACATTCCACGTCCCAAGAGCCAGCTTCTGTACCCGAGGATCGGACTGCCAAGGCCACCACCCAACTACACTGCACCCGACCTCCTTGGCCCCTCACATAGGTGGTGAGCCCATGGGAAGGGGGACCCACGTTGCCTCTTCGGGCTGTGCCCAGCCAAGCCCCATGGGTGCAAGCCCGGCCACCAGGCGCTCACCATCGAGCCCCACCTCCAGGCCTGGCTCCAGACCCATGTCCGGGCGAGGGAAAACACCGTCCAAATTTTTTATTCGTCATAGGAGGTTATGTTGAAGGTTATGTTGAACCCCACTTTGTCTCATCCCTCACCTATGACCAGTTTGCCTTGGGTGGCCCTACCAGGGGCATAAAGCCCCGGACAACAGAACTCCTAGGATCATTGGGACACACAAACCCATCCACCACGATAAAGTGGCGAGGAGGGGTTATCTAACTCTTTATTCATTTTTCTAGTATCAGAGTGTAGTTTAAGTTAATTTGTTTTGGTTTCAGTAGATGTATTTTTCATATTTTTCAATTCTTGTTTTCTTTTTTTCACATCTTTGCGCCCCCCTTTTTTGTTACTTTGGGGGCGCGCCCCACAGTTTGAGAACCGCTGCCTTATACAAACGTTAAGTCACACCTTCAGCCCTGCTTGGAATTCAATAGCCACCTTATGTTTACTGTCCACAAATTGTTTTGCACAGGTTTCTACTTTTTTCAGGTTCTTCTGTCTAAGTTGCCTCACCAACTGAATTCTAGTATTGAGCCACACTAGGCACTGCTGGTGAGACAGACAATAAATCAAATATAGGAGGCTTAAACCCATATAATAATAAATATTAATAATACATTTTAGTTATATAGCACCTTTCTCACACTCAAAGTACTAATATGTACTGTATGTAATCACTTACATCGTGATATTTTGATTGTTGAATATTACATACAAATTCAGCTATCAACAGAAAGTCTTTCCAATTAGACTGATTAGAGTTTAAAGTACACCAAAGAAATGTTTCCAAATCCTGGTTGACTTTCTTTATTTGTCCATATTGCGACTCATCTTAGTATAGAAAGAAATCATCAAAGTCAATTGTGGATTGTGGTTAGAGATTATGGATGGAGGAAAAGCATATAATTGAAAAATATCTCATAGATGCTGGAAAATGCACAAGCAGTAGTTAATTCATATGTGTGCCGATTTAGAGAACAGATTGGATAATTAAAATGGCAATGTAGCCATGAGAAGGTGGAAAACCAGTAACGAAATGCATTGACATAATCGCTTATGTCAAACTAGGAAACAGAACCAGTTGCTTAGTTACCTGAAGGTAGCCATTGTGAAGATTTAGCCATACTAAAGATTTTACAGGCTAGCACAAAATCTCAAATGTTATGATTTTTTCCCCACAAAATATCACTTTAATAGTTCTAAAGCTCAAATGATACCTGGATGCCCAAACATTTCCAAATAATGGGCACATTTAATAGCTCTTTCATTTATGGGCACTCTGAAGACCAACTTCCTCACTAAACACAATAGTTGGTGAGTGATGTCAAAGAACTTTTTCTGTAAAATTGTGGCAGCCAGTCTCTTCTCTGTTCTTGGAAGACTGATGAAACTTCATAAAACATCAATAAAAGCACCTGGGCTAGTCCATTAGGAGTAAAAGTCCTAAGCTAGTGCTAATGTTATTTTAGTTTTCAACTTTATATGTCCTCTTGGCTTCAAGTTTTGCTTTGCCCTTTTGATTTTTGTCAAACAATTTGACTATTCTGGTTCAGATCCTTTGCCTGAGTGACACCATCATTTTGTTGATACCTATACATATAGTATACTTTGTTATCTTCCATTAAAGAGATTTCAATATTTCAAGACTCACACATCCTGCCCTTAATAATATATATGCCTTTGGTTGTAGAATCACCTTTTCACCTTTAATCACATTACAGTCATTTGGACCTAAAATCAATATATCTGCAGGAATTAAACTTTTGGACTACATCCCAGAAGATTAGGGTAAGACTGCAATGCCATACTTTCCCTTCTATTACTGGGCTGCAAATACAGTATACTTACTAGGCGGAGTGGTGGCTCTGAGGCTAGAGATCTGCACTGGCAATCGGAAGGTTGCCGGTTCGAATCCCGTAAATGCCAATAGGGACTCTGCTCTTAACCTGCAATTGCTGAGCGCTTTGAGTAGTGAGAAAAGCGCTATATAAATGCAAAAAATTATTAAAAAAAAAAATTATTACTATAAGATTATGGATTGATTAGTCATGGGGAGGAAATCCTGTGTTAACTATATTTTACTCTGTGCATCAGTTATTATTAACTACCACTAACAAAGCTGAAATTGTAGCATTCATCTAGAACAGAGTACTAGTGCAAGAGATGTTCGAAGGACTAAATATTGTTCTAAATTGCACCCATATAAGAAAGTCAAATATTTCTATCATCCCTAAAGTAGACAATTTTGAATATATGGTATACAGTTGGCATTGGGAGCTTTAGAGTTTCGTGAACAACTGTGCCTAAACGTTCCTAGCATTGCCTCAATGTCTGTTTTAGAAATTATACCTTCTAGTTGTGATAAAGATATAAGTAGCATATCCAAACTATATCAGTGTTCTCGCCTGTAGATAATCTGAGGCAACTTTGGGAAAGGGGCTTTCAATTAGATTTTCACAAAAATTACTCTTGATAAGATGCACTGTTCCTCAGTTCACACAAAACATGGTCCAACGCAGCTTAAAATTTCACACTGAACATTGTAGACATTTCTGTTGAGTAGTGTTGATACACAAAATTCATCAAAGCTTTTATAAACAGTGAATATATGGTGTTTTTTCTTGACCTTATTCACCAAATATTTTCTATGTATTGTAAATTTGTCTTGCAGCTGAGTTACACAAGCTTTATTCTCCCCAGCACCCCAAGATGCTTTGTGAGGCCAGCATGACATCTCAGAGATGTAGCAACCTATGTTGGATGGGACAGGCCCCCAAGTATATAACAGTGATCCTAATAGTGAGCTAAAATTTACCAGAAAACTGGCAAATGCATGTAAACATAAAACATGCACACTAAAGGAAACTGTAAATGTGCCAGTGTACTTGTGTCTTAAAGGTAATGTCTTATTATTTGGACTTGTATGTGAAATATGTGTAATATGGGGGCCAACCCTTTAATATTATTACCCACAGTGCTGCACATTTGATGCAAACAGAAGGGAGTGAAGAAATCACATGCTTTAGTGTTGTGTTTATTTGGTAGTAGATGTAGTTAATGAAAAAATGTGTCAGGGGAAAAAGCAAACTGTACTTACATACTCCACTCAAAACTAATTCAGTTTCTTCTTCCCTATTTCATTGAGTATGGAAAATGTCCTGAATATTTCCATGATTTTTTAGAAATCAAGATGGAGTGAATTAAGCGGTGTTCACTAATCACTAATGTTGAGTTACACTATCCAGAATGAATCCTGATCAAGAAACTAATTGATTTTCATATGTTTTTGGAATTTCTCCTGCTTAATCTGCATTGGAACAATATTTTGTTTATATGACAATCTTGAAATGACAATAATTCCTAATCCTCTAATAGCTCTACTGGGAGTTAGGCCCTGTCCACATGGATATCTGAACTGAGCGTTTTTTTGCTGTCTGTAGCGTCAAGTGAGTGCAGATTTTCTGCTCATTGCAGCGAATCAGACCATCCACACAGACTTTCACCAATTGCATTTTGTCGGATGTGCATTCGAATGGTATCAAAAAAACATTGCATGTAGAGTTTTCTTGGAGTTAATTTCTGCCAAAATCCCGATGAGCGTGAAGAAAATGTCTGTATTGCATTTACATGTCGTTCATTTAACATTCTGGAGGACCGGATATGTCCTATGGTTATGTGTGTATATATATATAAATATATATATACACACACACATTTATACACATTATCATCAAAATAATAATGAGAATAATTATGATTATGATGAGAATAATAATGAATAATAATAATAATAAGAGAATAATAATGGAGAATTCAAAACAGTTTGTAGGCTTGCGCTAATGATAAAACTTTTGCTACTATGTTCTGTTTATATATTTGCCTACTTCAAGGCGACAAGTAGCTGCTCTTCAGGGCTAACACTTATTCGCATATTGGTTGAACGGTGTGTAATATGGTGTTGTATCAGCTTTTCTTTTTTGCATTTCTTCATAAATTACTACATGCTGTGAAGTCAAAGCATGATCCTAGTAGCAGCGGCAATGTATTCTCTGCCTGTGTTGCCGTTTCAGGAGGATTTTTAATACAAGGAGGTCAATGTCCAGGTCTAATAAAGCCAACTGATCCATATTTTGTGAATCCAGTGAAGGATGAACATCAAGCCCCTCTGGACTGCCTGATAACTGCCCCCCACAGGAAAACACACAAAACTACAATCTGGGCTGCAGATTGGCATTTACCAGAGGCAAATGAACATGAATGTAAAATCATATTGAAGTCAATTAAGCGCCACTACAAAACACAACTTAAATGCCTAGGTCGCTCAGAATCCATTTATTTAGCCAAGATCTTAATTCCAGTGTGGACAGGGCCTAACAGTAAAGGAACATTATTGTTTAGTGACAAATGTGCTGCTGTGATCTGTTTGACTATACTGTTAGCACTTTTCTCAACAGAATGAGAAAAGGAGTCCCTGTCTTACTTAAAATGAATGTTATCATCAAATAACTGTACGTGCCAAACCATTTCTATCCTTTTGAATACAGTATGTCAGTATCACAAAATGTTTATTTGATATTCCATTTTTTTCTTTCTCTGACAGCTAGATGGATGAAAGGGTATCTTATTTGAAAACAAGGTAGCATTGCATGTTTTACTTATCTGTTGTATTTGCATGGTATTGAAATCTTGAAGTCAATGAATTAATTTAAAACATAGTTTATGTATAGATCTACTCATGAAAATAATGGACCAACTCAGTATTGTTTATTAGTATCATCTTTGATAAGTGTGTCGAAAAAAGAAGGAACTTAGAGACTCAACCCTAACAATAAAAAGGCACAGGATTTGATTCCAGGATGCAGGATCTGTGAGGCTCCAGCATTAACCTCTCTGCCCTTGTGGTGCCCTGGAACAAATCAAGTTGGTCAAATTTAGTTTGTAGAAAAAAATATGGAGTGCTCCTAGAAAACTCACACATGAAAAGAAAGAACACACATGAATGCAAGCCCAGGTTTCTGGAGTTCTGAGGCAAAAGAGCCTATTTTAAACATTAAATACAGAAAGCACTCAATACTTTCTGTGTTGTAATATCCTAAGAGAGATGACAGAAATAAATGCCAGAATTAATTTAGTCAAGCATTTCCGTAAAGTCAACAACCACACTCTGTAGCAGTAAAATAGCAGACACCATTACCCCTCCAGGAACTTTGTTTCAAAACTCATGACCCCTATGTAATTAATATTGTCATTCTCTGTTTCTCTAAATCATGCAAGTCACAGATTAGGCATTTGCTATCCGGAAAGCTCTATTATTGACAAGAATAGTTTTTATCCCTATCCCTCATCTTTTAAAATTTCAAGGTATTTCCCTTTTTTATTTTAAGTTGATTTTAGCAGATAAATCCTGTTTGCTTCTGTTCTCAGTTAGCGCTAATTCCCATATTTTTTCCTACATTCGAATTTTTTTTGTTCCATTTATAAAGTTAAACTCAAATAAGCCTTGTAGGCATGAGGTTATTATAATACATTTAAATATCACAGTAGGGGAGAGTGGTGACTCTGAGACTAAGGATCTGCGCCAGCAATTGTAAGGTTGCTGGTTCGAATCCCATAAATGCCAGAAGTGACGCTACTCTGATCGACCCTTGAGCAAGGCCCTTAACCTGCAATTATTTTGTCCTGGGTATGACGTTAGCCTGCATACAGCCCTGGAAACAGGTCCTCCAACTTACAGGGAAAACGTGGGGGTTGGTGGCAGGATTAGCACTCCAGCCACCATCAAAATCCTCACACTGTTCCAGTGTGGTGCTGAGGTGTCACCTGTTGCACTTGGGTCCCAATCCATGTGGTTTGTTGTGTGGTGGGTGCGGCCATTTGCTATCAGCGCATGCTCCTAACCTCTCTCTCTCCCTAAATATCACAGCATTACTCTGTTCAACAACCAATTTTCACATTGTATAAATAACTGCAAATGAATGTAGAAATATCGAGCAGAAACTTATATTGATAATCTATCCATTCATTACCTGTACCCAGTATCCAATTAGCATCAGGTGCAAGGCAACAACTGACCCAGAGTAAGACACCAGTCTATCTCAGAGACCTCTTGAACATACACTAACACCTGGGACAAAATAAAGTCATCCAACAACCGAAAACACATGTTTTTCAAATGTCATGTCAACTCTAATGCACTTAATCCAGACATGGTGAGGGTGGAGCCTATCCCATCCCGGCTAGCGTAGGATACCAAGCGAGAACAAACACTGGACAGGGCGCCAGTCCATCACATGGCAAAATCATACCAAAACACATACAAGGACCAAATAAGTGTTGCTAGTTCACACAACCTGCATGTTTTTGGACAGTGGGAGAAAACTGGTGCACCCAAGGGAAACCAAAGTAGACACCAGGAGAAAATACAACCTCCACAACCTGGGATTAGAACCCTGGTGTCCTTACTGTGAGGCAGTAGCACTACCACTGTGCCACCATGCCACCCATTTTTCAAATATATGAGGAAAATTTGAGTACCTAGAGAAAAACCGGTTCAGACATTCTAACAGAATATGTACACTACATGAAAAAAGTGACCAGTACAGGATTCAAATCCAGCTTCCTGGAGCTTTAAAGCCATCATGCTACTATTTTGAATAAGGGTTTATTTATAGTGTATCAGTGGCTTCCCATATTCATCAGAAATTGGATTGCTCTTGTATCTATTGTTTGTATAAATTATGGGAAAAAAAACACGTGTAAAAAAATAAAAGAAGTTTTGAAGGTTCTCTTAAAGAGAGTACTTGCCTTCTGTTTTTGTAATACACTATAATATAACATTTCAAAAGATAACATTCTCCAATTCACGCTGATGAGAAGCCAGAGTCTATCTTGGCATCATCGACCACAAGCCAGGAACCAACCCAGACTGGAATGTCTGTTGTAGGGGTCACTCATACACATAGGGCCAATACAGATTTACCAGTTAATCTAATATGGAAAACTAAAACACAAAGTCCACACCAACCAGACACAGGACTCAAACCCAGGATGCTGGATCGAAGAGGAAGCAGTGCTGACCTGGACAATTTTTTACCTTTTTATGGTGGGTATCAATTTATTATAAATCTATGGTTAAAATTACTACTATTATTTTATTAACTTTTGTTTCAGTATAGTAACTGTTGTCTTATTACACTTTCTTTGTACATTTACAGCACAGAATAAGTTACTGTACATTTTTTTAGCATTTATTTATTTAACATGTGGTATTAGTCTGAACAAGGGGTGTCAAACTACGAACTCAAACTGCATTTTTTTAAATTAAAAAACAATGTCTGCTGTTAATTGAACTGCATTTTTTCCTTCATTTTAATTGACTTGCTTTTTAATATTCAGAACAATTAATTGTTTCTTTTTCCTTTAATTAGCAGCCAAACATCAATGATAATCAAAGTCAGTCAACAAATGATCAGCTTGCTCCTGGTCATATTCAGTTCCATAAGGGCCACCATTTTTGCTTCAAATAATGTCTTAATTAGAAGCCAATTTATGTAACCTGCTATTTAATTCTATGACTTCTTAGCGCTTTCATTATCTCACACCAGACACTTCCAAAACCGATTCTTGTTTTTTTTTTCTGATATCCCTCCAGCTTTCACTTTTTTCAAATATTTTATTCAATATTGTATGATGGACACACAGCTGCAAACGGGATCAAATTAGTGGGTCATCTGTCAGCTCGCTTTGCATCTCATTATTGTTCGGCTGTCAGTTAAGGGAAGAAGAAACAATTAAGGGTTCTGAATCCTAAAAACAGTCAATTAAAACAAAGGCAAAAGGTGTCTGGGTCATTATTACTTGGTTAATAATTTAAAAAGTATCTGGAATGAAAGTCTGCAGCCACAACAGACTTCTGCATCAGAGTTTGACAACCTGGATAAAACACTGGCATCCCATTCATGTTGGTCAAAGTGTATGAAGGCTACATTTGAACAGCAGATAGGCATGTTAACAGTTGTAAGGAAGTGCAATTGATAACAAAATGAACAAAATATAAATAAAATAAAGCATCTTTTTTATAATAGCAATATGTCTTGTGGGCTCACCTCCTGCATGACAAAGTGTGAGGGTGGGATGCAATTCCAGTTTATTGGCAGGCATAGGTAGGATAGACCTAGTTGGACTAGACCCTGGCAATAGAGAATAGCCTTGGGAACTTGGAACATTACCTGTCTGAGTTCCAATGTGTGAAAAGACATACCCACTAGCCTCCGGCTAACGGGTGTGTAACTATTGTAGACAAGTGGGCTGTTGCAGTCACAGAGAGAAAAACTCTGAATGATGTTTGTGCATATGCACAAAATAGCTCTTCAAAGTATTCAACCTTTTTACAAAAGGTGGGTGCAAGTGTTGGGTGATATCAATGTTCATGTCAGAAACAATGAAGATACCTGAAAGGGCATGATTGAGAGGAATTAGCCTGCTGGATCTGAATCAGAACAGTGAGTTGTTATTGGATTTCTGTGCTAGTCATAGATTGCCCATAACAAACACAATGTGCAAACACAAGGAGACTCATAAGTGTACCTGATACCAGAACACCTTGGGCTGAGGGTCAGTAATAGACTTTGCAGTTGTGTCATATGACCTGAGACCATATGTTTTGGACACGTGGATGAAGAAAGGGGCTAAGCCGTCAACTGATCACCACTTTGAAATGAGTTGGATTGAAAGTGATAGGCATAGCTTGGATAGACTGGGGAATCCTAGACGAGCAGTGAGGTTGTCCTAAGAAAATCTGGCTGAAGCTTCTGTTTTTAATGAGTTCAAGTCTATCTCCAAGAGAATTTCTCCTATGTGCATAGTAAATTGGGACATGAGCTATAAGCTGTGGTCTTAAGGCAGTCAGGGCATCTCATGGTGGCAACCTTATGACCTAATAATGGACACACAAATAAAATTAAAAGATAAAATATTTAATACAAAGTATAACTAATAATAAAAAAACATTAGTCTTACAACGATTCAGACCTTTCTGACCTTCCTGTATGTTCCAAGTTATTTTATAAATGTCATTCTATTTATATCAGATATTTCTGCTCTAAATTTTCCCGATCCTCCTACATCTTATGTAACTTTTTGTTCCACTCTAGACTTTCCCTTCAGGATTGGAGTAATAGTACTTCTTTTTTATATTTAACAACCTATACAGTAATCCCTCCTCCATCGCGGGGGTTGCGTTCCAGAGCCACCCGCGAAATAAGAAAATCCGCGAAGTAGAAACCATATGTTTATATGGTTATTTTTATATTGTCATGCTTGGGTCACAGATTTGCGCAGAAACACAGGAGGTTGTAGAGAGACAGGAACGTTATTCAAACACTGCAAACAAACATTTGTCTCTTTTTCAAAAGTTTAAACTGTGCTCCATGACAAGACAGAGATGACAGTTCCGTCTCACAATTAAAAGAATGCAAACATATCTTCCTCTTCAAAGGAGTGCGCGTCAGGAGCAGATGTCAGAGAGATAGAGAAAAGCAAACAAATCAATAGGGCTGTTTGGCTTTTAAGTATGCGAAGCACCGCGGCACAAAGCTGTTGAAGGCGGCAGCTCACACCCCCTCCATCAGGAGCAGAGAGAGAGAGAGAAAGAGAGAGAGAGAGAGAGAGAGAGACAGAGAAAAACAAACAAGCAAAAATCAATACATGCCCTTCGAGCTTTTAAGTATGCGAAGCACCGTGCAGCATGTCGCTTCAGGAAGCAGCTGCACAGAAGCTAGCAATGTGAAGATAATCTTTCAGCATTTTTAGATGAGCGTCCGTATCGTCTAGGTGTGCGAACAGCCCCCCTGCTCAATCCCCCTACGTCAGGATCAGAGAAAGTCAGCGCAAGAGAGAGAGAGAGAGAAAAGTAAGTTGGGTAGCTTCTCAGCCATCTGCCAATAGCGTCCCTTGTATGAAATCAACTGGGCAAACCAACTGAGGAAGCATGTACCAGAAATTAAAAGACCCATTGTCCACAGAAATCCGCGAACCAGCAAAAAATCCGCGATATATATTTAAATATGCTTACATATAAAATCCGTGATAGAGTGAAGCCGCGAAAGGATAGCGAGGGATTACTGTATAACATATAATTGAAATATACATTCCATTGCATAGTTAATATTGCCTTATTTCTAATTCCATGTATCAAAAGTTCCACACTTAATACAGTATAATCTAAAAAACACTGTTATCATTAAAAATATTTTAATTGCTTCAAAGCATAATACTTGATTAATAAAACAGTTTAGTTTTCTCTCTAATCTCACACAGGAATATGAAAAAATGCTAGATTAATTTTCAAAAAAGACAGACAGTGTGTTGTAGTAGTTAAGAGTTTGGACTTTAAATCCTGTGGTTGTGGGTTCAAATCCTGCTAATGACACTTTGTGAGCATGAGCAAGTCACTTCACTTGCATGTGCTCCTATTAGAAAAACGAAAGAAATGTAAATAATCGTATCATTCAAATACTACAAGTTGCCTTGGATTAATGCTTTAGAAGAATAATAAAAATGACAACAAAAAATACAAAATTGCTTAATAAGGGATCTACAGGAAACCTCCCAGTTCAAAAACGGAGATCTTCAAGCACAGTTTGACCTAAAATTTGTTATTCTCATTCTTGTGTTAAATTTATTGCATAATTTTCAACTTTTCCAAACTAACAGCCACATTTTTCACAAGCCAATTTCAGTATTTTATTATTCGAGTCTCCAGTCCATTTCTGACCAGAGCTGGTCATTAAGGTGAGCTTTTGCTAGAAGGCTATGGTGGTTTGATTTCTTGACAATGCGCTGCACAACCTTTTACAGTGCAGAGGTGGTCAGCAGCTTGCAGTTTCTAAACAATGTCACACATATGCGCATGGGAAGCAGCTAAAAGGACCAATAGAAGGATATTTCCAAGCCAGGTCAGCAGGTGGTAGGGTGCACTAAACCTTTCTCTGATATCCTTACAGACCAAACACGAGAAATTCTGCCTGGTTCCAGCCCTGATGATGTCACTTCTGGTTCCAGCCCCGATGACAGCCATAAAAGGAAGACCACATCCTGCTTTTACTCAGTTCTGTTTTGAACTCACCTCTGTACACATCTGTACTTAATACTTGCCTTTTTGCAGCCTGGATTCAAGCATACGGGTGGCTGCCCCAAACTTTTTTTGTGTGTCAAGGCTATTCATTTCACAACAATTATCAGCACCAACATGACTGGTTCGTTTACATGTGTATAGCAATTAATAAGCCTTACCAAATTCCTTGCTTTCTTGCACATTTAAAACAAAATTCAGTCACAAGTACTCCACATTAAGAATCTGATGATAACCAACATTTGTACAAGTAAATATACTATAAATATGCTATAACATATAGTTTTCATGAATAATAAGAAGTTTAGCAATATAACATTCCTTGGTAAACTATAAACACTGATAAAATAATATCAGAGTCAAAAATGTGCCACAGACAATGAATCAACAAAATAGCATGGAATTGCACAGACTCATGTAAACCATGTATCACAGCTCAATTCCTAGTAGTTTGAAAAGATGAGTTTATTTATTTATTAAGGACACAAAAATATCCCACAAGTATCCCATACATTTTGGCTGTTTTACCATTGAGTACTCTACATTTTTTTCATAGGGAGCTAGCCAACTACTGTAGCTGTGAAACAGAATATTTACTTAACAGATATATACTTTATCATGGTCTGATATGGCAGTTCTGTGCGAGTGGGCGGTCATGACAGCCTAGGCCATTCACTGAAATATAAATTCAGCCAATTCAAAATACTTTTAGACTATACCGCCTGAAGAGAATCACGCAGCATAATCAAGGACAACAATCACCAGAGACAGCAACTTAAAAGCCATCTTCTCCAGACTTTAGGACAATTTATGGCTGAAGCTGCAAAAGAGCAATTCCTGATAGTTCTTGCTGGGTTGTGTGCACTATTATCGAAACAAGTCCACTATATATCATCATCATTACTTGTTTTTATTTTATTTTCATCTTTAAAGAAGCACTTACACTAAGTATTGCCACTAAGCTTGTGAATATCATTGCTGTTACTATGACAATAAAATTCAACGTCTAGGGCAGTTTCCTGCCTTGCAACCAGTGAGGCATGGATAGACTCTGCCTCAACAACGTTGAACTGGATTAAGTGGGTTTCAGAATATCATTTTTGTAAAGTTACAGTATAATGATGAAAGAGCACTTTTATTGTTATAAAATTATGGTTGCTTCCTTGTTTTGAAAACTTTTAATGGACAATAAATCTACATTTTTGATATACTTTATTAATCCCTGATGGGAATTATTCTTTTTGCTTGACCTTTGGAGGGTCAACTATTGTACAGCACACCCTGGAACAATTATCAGGTTAAGGGCTTTGGATACTTATGAATCATACATTTTTAGCCATACTTTTGCAAAAATTGCAAAATGTTCCATTATTGAGAAACCATTAATTTCAGTTAAAAAGAGAGGAAATGTTAATGTTAAATCCTAGAGTAATGCTAGAGAAACATCCATCCATCCATTCATTATCCAACAAGCTATATCCTAACTACAGGTTCATGGGGGTCTGCTGAAGCCAAATCCAGTCAACACAGGGCACAAGGCAGGAAACAAACCCTGGGCAAGGCGCCAGCCCACCGCAGTAGAGAAACATTTGATTGCATAAATGAGCTGAGACGCCCATACTACCTGCATTTGATGCTATCTATTTCTAGAACCTACTGGGGCTACATTAACACTACAGTTAAAAGTGTATCAATCCCATTTTTGGCTCATGTGATTTTTTTGTTTAATTGTTTAAATTAACTTTAGAAGTGATTCAAATCTAATATGATTACTTCTATTAAACCTGAATCTACAAAATTAATTACAATTATTTGGACAGGACTAATAAAAACATGAATACCAACTAAATGCTGACTTCAAACTATTTACAGTGTGCAGGACATCTGCAAATTGGTCAGCTCATATTGGCAAGTGCTCAAAGGAATGCTGAGTAGAATCATCACTGCCAATCCATCTGCAAGATTCACTATGAAAAATATGCATTTGAGGAGTGACATTGCAGAAAACATGTAGCAACTGGGCTGTATTGACAGACATCACAAACATTAACACTTCTTTTACAAATCACCATACCAAATGATATATAATAGAGACATTGCATTGCATGGTGCACTACAAATGTGGACTACTTAGATTTCAACCTGTCTTAGGCTGGTAGCACAGCTAGGATGGCAATAATGCAATATCACCATCTAATCAATACACTGCATCGGTTTTCCCAGCTATAAAAATGTTTTTTTTAGCGTGCCAGAGGTGATTGTGATGGATGTAATCATCAATTCACTGATGGTAGTGAACAACAGAGGGTGGTATTAGCAGAGATTTAAAGCCAATTTTAAAATAAACTCATTCAAGAAATGCTTATACTTTAAATGAAATCAGTCTTTAGCAATGCGTTATAAGTCTACAGTTGCAGTCCTGTTGTTGTGTTTATTGTTTAATTTTACTTTTCCACGTTTGTATCTACTAAGCTATGCTTGTTTGAGGATTATTATTATTACTAACATTTTTTCTGCTGGATTCTTACCTACAGTATTTTGTAGAGTAAATTTTTTTGGGCCCAGTATTTATGATGGGATGGCACCCATGCATAATTACATTGTATATATGCCGATTATGTCATTTTGTAAAATTTTTTAAATTTCTGGAATCTGTTTAAAGTGTCAGTCACAATGTCTGTTAAATGTCACTTAGCTTATAGGACATAGTTTGAAACAGCCAAGGTATTTGCCATCCTGACCAGCGTAACACAAGGGTACATCCTATCACCCTCCCTATTCATTATTGCGATGGAATTTGTCATGAAAAGGGTGGCAGTGGGTACATGTACAAGTTTTCCAGTGGAAGGACTAGATGAGGCTCACTGATTTAGCAGACGTTATGGCGCTACTGGCAGAGACCCAACCAGCCCTGCAAGATGCGACCATGCGGGTTGAACATGAAGTGGGACAGGTTGGCTTATGGATCAGTGTGAACAGGTGCAGAATTGGAAAGGCCACAGCAATATTCCAATGAATGTACAAGATTTTGTCAACAAGATTGATCAACAAGGTCAAAAAACTACACCTCTATAGCAGCATCATGGTCCCAACCATCATACACGACAGTGAGACATGGAGAATGATGAGGGGCGTGGCCAAGAAGCTCAATGTCTTCCATCAGCAGTGCATACAATGGGTGGTAATACCTACCACAGTCAAACCACGAACGAGAAAGTGCTGCAGCAAAGCAGTTTACAGAAACTGGAAGACGTTGTCACTGCTCGCAACATGTGATCGATTGGAAACTGAGGAACGGTAAATTGAAGTATGGGCATTAGTTGAAGACCTGGTGGGTGACTTTTAAAAAAGATCTAGCAGCCCTTGACATAGAACGGAGCAAAGCTGCAGACATGGCTAGGGACCGGGCCCGATGAAAAACACTTGTTGCCCGATGAGCCGTACGGGAGGCACCAAGTCTTAGTAAGTAAGTAAGTAAGCATGCAGAAGTTTTGTTTCAAGTTCAGTTTTATATTACTAGCTGCATGTGGTCTTCAGGAGAAAAAATAACCTGAAGACTCCCTAGCAATTTTACTATATTTCTGAACTTGAGAGGCGTTAGCTGACCCTTAAGAATTAGCCAGGCCAGAGGACGTGGACCCACCTGTGCTTGCTGCCCCAATGGCTTTCTTAAGAAGACACTGGTGATACCATACCTTAGCTGTATAGCAGGCATATGAGTCCTATTAATCTCTGTGTTGAGAAAATACCTCCAATTAGACAATATTTTTAGTGAAAACTTTAAGCCTTGCTCTCCATTGTTTAGGTGTTTCACTTTCACATTGTTGTGCCACAGTGACTACTTTGTTTCAATGTTGTGTCTCTTCATCTGTGTCATTAGCATGACATCATTGTTGCAAAGGCAGCATTTGCTGCACACAGGTCTTTCATAGCAAGTGCCAAAAAATTAAAAATTGCACGCATACTCCATCTATTGGCAGTAGATGAGCGTGAGCAGAGCGGAGTGCTCCATACACACACAAACAGGTCTTTTGTTTGTATATGTCTAATACAATACATGTGTATTGTTTTTAATGCCTATTTTGTGTTTTATTGCTTTAAAGCAGTGATGTGATAGCTTAAAGAAATATAACAGATATACTGTAGATGCTAGTATCTGAAACAGCATAGAAAAGAAACCTTTAATTTTTGGTATGTTATTATAATTATTGTAAATTTTCTCTTCATTTTATGTGAACTTCTATAACCTAGAATTAACTAAAAAGTGTAAAAATTAAGTTCAATGGACTGTGGAATTTCTTGTGCTGTTTATTGTATCAAGTGCTTGAACTTTGGCCATGTCAGTAGCTGTACAAGAAATGCAGCTACATTCTCACTAACCCAATTTTACCCTTCTTTGCCGTGTTGGGTTTGTGCTTCCTGGGCTTTGTAGGAAACTACGCATACAGTGTAAGCCTTCAACTCAGCAAAAATGCATAGTTAGTGTTTTCTGTATTATATTAAATTAAGAAGGTGACATTGTAGTTTTAAAGCAAAAGACAAAATCTGCTTGATTGTTTTAATAAAATGATAAAAAAAAACTCAGTATAAAGCAGAAATCACATTTTAGCCTGACATTTAATATAATGCATTTTATAATATAAATAAAATATTTATTTTAAATGTGATATTGATAAGAAAAATATGTCAAAGTACAAGGTTTTTGGTTTGAAAAAGAGTGAAACTGCTCAAATGGTGAGAACACAGTGAGGGCATATTGTAAATCCAGCACACATGTATAAGTTGCCTATACGCATAGAGAATTGTCACCATTTTAATGCATTTTAAAGCGATAAGAAGACTGGCATTCTGTTTTACCAAATATATGATGAACATGAGAAAGCAGTAGCCAATGCCACTCAGAGGATGACTTGAATTGAGGGAAATCATGCTATCAGTGTAATGTGAACTTCTTTATTTAAAATCCACTAGCTGGCTAGACAGGTACTTAGTATAAATAGATACAATCCCCAATTTTAGATGCCCCCACCAACTAACACTACAAGACCTTGTGCAAACCTATTAAATAATAAAGTGAAATTACAAAAAGGAACAGTGATATAAAAACTTTTAGTATGCATATAAACTGTAATCAATATAAGCAGATTCAAGGGGAAAGCGATATCCATTGATTACTGCCTAAAATCTCTATAATAAAACTTCATTATTTAGTAAAACAACACAATTAAAATCTACCAAAAAGAGTACTCTTATCTAGAGGACTTGACACTCAATCTCGAGAGCAGCCGGGCAGCTCTTCTAACACGGCAGAAACTGTAAACCCAACACAGTCATTTCTGTGTGCTCTCAATCACCTGCTGTCTATGATGGCTCCTTCTTAGCTGTCCTTTTCTTGTTCCTCACCTGTATCCATTAGGTGAGCCACACATGCCTCATGGGAGGTGTTCCTTTCTTATGTAGATGATTATTCATCTGCCAATGACAGGATTATTAAATCCATTCTTAATGTATTTTAAAGTACACAGGTACCTGAATAGCATGTCTGAAAACTTTTGGGGGAACACAATGAGAAGTCCATGGAGACAAAATCTCAGCTAAAACCTGAGAACTGCCATTTGAGCAACTTTGTTACTCATTTTAGTTAAACAATTTTGATTAATTTGTATTGCAGTTTGTAAAGAAAAGATTAAATTAACTATTTTAGATATAATAGAAAAATACAGTTCAATGTCTATTTAACACACTTTAGGAAGGAGTCATTGCAATTAAAGAGGAGCAGAAAATGTAAAAGAAATGTACTTAAAAAATGTTAAGAAGATAAAAATATCTAGAAATCATGTGCATACTGCAAACTGTCAAATACAAAACAGCAAAAGTATGAATTAGTATAGACTGCCATAATTCACAATTTTCATAAGATATGTAACGATTTACTTCATGAGGTAGAAGTACATAATTCACAAGAATATTTGTGTCAAATATTTGAAATATTAAAATGTGTGCTTCAGTTTAAATGTTTTATGTCTAAATATTCTTGATTGTAATAGAAATTTGGATCAAACATTTAAAATAATATCATTTTCGTAATCACTGACCTTCAAATAGTCTATTTGTCATTTTTAACCTTCTGGTGGTGGCTCTTAGAGGGCTAGAACCACAAGTAAACAATCATATATAAAAAAATAGTACATTCATGAGCGGCAACCTTGAAAAAGCATAAAATGACACTCCTCATGCCTATATTAACGATATCAATTTTTTCAAGGTTTTATGAAAAGGAGTAATATTGACTCCTTGTGTCCCATTAATTGACATGGCTTGCACAACTTCAAGTCTTTTTGATAATTTTTGCTGAAGACACCCATTGGTTTAATCTTTATTATAAGGGTGTCATTGTCTGAACAAAATATAGTGCAAAAATGGCCTAAAAATTAGGGTTTTTCAGGTCTACAGAAAATAGAGGACCAAAACCAGAAAACTCGACATCTTTC
Source organism: Erpetoichthys calabaricus (assembly GCF_900747795.2). Classification (NCBI taxonomy): domain Eukaryota; kingdom Metazoa; phylum Chordata; class Cladistia; order Polypteriformes; family Polypteridae; genus Erpetoichthys; species Erpetoichthys calabaricus. Next base: position 237,191,093 of record NC_041394.2, read on the forward strand.
ATAACTGGGACATGTTGAACGGTACACCATGTGTGGGAGTTTTCTTGAACCGGTGAGTCAGACAGCACTGGACAAACAAAAAACTGAAGTGATTTCTCACAATGAGAAGTCAAGCAAAATGAACACCTTTTATTGGCTAACTGAACAGATTACAGTATGTAAGCCTTCAAGGCAGCTGAGGCTTCTTCTTCAAGCAGGTTTGATTGACTTCTCATTGCATCCATAATGGCTAACACAGTAAAATACCCTATTACTACATAGTGTTCACAAGAAATTCTTATGAACTCAGAAATGTCCAGTTTTTTATTTTGACTTCAGAATATAGTTTACCATTTTGGATCTGAGCATTGACAATGTAATAAAACAGCTTTAGAAAACAATGCTACTAAAAGTGGCATCCTCATAGCATTCACTGTGTGTAGGCAGCCATGAAGGTTAAATATTATTTAATGTGCTAATGAGGTCTGTGTTTTCAATAAGCTTTGCCCTCATATAACCTGCTTATCAAATATTATTCTTTCCTGAATAATGTTATCACTAGGTTACATTACTTTCCTTTCCAATTGATAAACATTCTTCTCTCGTTTGTTTTTAGTATTATGGTATAACAGTCTGTGAGAAACAATTCTTTGGCCCAGCCAAGAGGAAAGCTGAAAAGGTTCTTTCGTTCTTCTTGCATGGAGGCAGGGGTGAAACTTCTAGTTAAGTACTGATTGGTTTACTGTATCAAAATGGTATCTTAAAGTTACAAAAAGTGTTACCAAACATTGGCATTTGAGACCCCACCACCTCATGAGCACAAATATACTGGTGCACCACATCTTCTGACCTGTTAAGGCCTGGGATTTTTGAATTGAGGCCCTCAATTGAGGTTTCAGCAGCACATTGAGAACACAAAGCACTGAGAGCACCTCAGCTAACAGCTGCATTCCATCACTGTTGACTATTATCAGAGGTTTTTTGGCAGTTCTTTAATCATGCTTTAATCGTTTCTATGCTGAAATATTCATTAATACAAGCTAAGTATTTATTTTTATGTTGTGATTGATTTATGATGTTGTTATTTTGTTAGCCTTGTTTGCTTGTGGTAGACGTGTAAGCAGAATGACTTTTCCACAGGGCATTTTCTCAAAGTTGAACCTCATCCATCCATGGAGTTAATGCTCCCTGCTGGACACACCGTGACCAGAACAGCAGGAAAACATTCTGTACAATTGTTTGAAGAGGAAGCTTAATCCTCTGTTGTATCAATTTCTATGGGTCAGCTAATTTAATAATAATTTTAAAGAATAATGTCACAGTTTTGCTGTCAAGTAAGAGAGTGTCTAAAACTGAATATGTAATACATCTGTTTACTTCCTCTGTAGATGTGAAGTCTAGTATAAGCAAGTCTAATAGCTGACCTACACACACTGACCAACGCCACCTTAAAACAGTGGTCCAGTGACCAAGGAGTGTGAAGAGACAGGTTTATCTCATTGAATAATAATGTCATGCAGTGCCGATTGTCAAAAACGTACTTACTTGTTTTCATATTCAGGTTAACACTTAAAAATAGGGAGTCCATTTGGATCCCCAACTCTTCTTTTCTCTTTCAGTCCTTTTTACAAAAAAAAACATAAAAAGGTACTCTTGAGACATTCCATATATAGGTCACTGTCAAGAATGACTCCAAAATGTCAGATTCAGTGTGAAAGAATCAAATAAAATATGTTTTCACTTCCATGCACAAGTGTGTCATTCACACATATAGATTTTAAAATAGATTTTCTCCTTGCCTAGGCACATTCTTTAAAAACATACAGAGGAAGGTGAACGGCTAGAATATATATTCTGAACGACAAAAATAAAGTACAGTGCTGCTTGATAATAACAGCAAAAGAAGTATAATATGGAAAATATAAAGAAACAGGTGATGTGGAGAGGTGTCATATGGCCCTAAATGCCAAAATTTACATCATAATTACATTCTATTATTTACAGTTCTATCATATATAGATATGGAGCATATCACTCACAGCAGAAACATAAAATCAGCTTCATCAGATTTAAGATTTTCTTTAAAATTTCCCCCAAGTGTAAGGGTAGGGTGGAGAAATTGGAACTTCACTATATAATAGATAGATAGATAGATAGATAGATAGATAGATAGATAGATAGATAGATAGATAGATAGATAGATAGATAGATAGATAGATAGATAGATAGATAGATAGATGTTTATTAGGGGAAATGTGTCCTTTTAGAGAAGCTCTTTAAATAAATAAATAAATTAAAAATAGGTAGATATACAGTAATCCCTCCTCCATCGCAGGGGTTGCGTTCCAGAGCCACCCGCGAAATAAGAAAATCCGCGAAGTAGAAACCATATGTTTATATGGTTATTTTTATATTGTCATGCTTGGGTCACAGATTTGCGCAGAAACACAGGAGGTTGTAGAAAGACAGGAACGTTATTCAAACACTGCAAACAAACATTTGTCTCTTTTTCAAAAGTTTAAACTGTGCTCCATGACAAGATAGAGATGACAGTTCAGTCTCACAATTAAAAGAATGCAAACATATCTTCCTCTTCAAAGGAGCAAACAAATCAATAGGGCTGTTTGCTTTTAAGTATGCGAAGCACCGCGGCACAAAGCTGTTGAAGGCGGCAGCTCACACCCCCTCCGTCAGGAGCAGAGAGAGAGAGAGAGAGACAGATAAAAAAATCAATACGTGCCCTTCGTGCTTTTAAGTATGCGAAGCACCGTGCAGCATGTCGCTTCACGAAGCAGCTGCACAGAAGGTAGCCAACGTGAAGATAATCTTTCAGCATTTTTAGACGAGCGTCCGTATCGTCTAGGTGTGCGAACAGCCCCCCTGCTCAATCCCCCTACGTCAGGATCAGAAAAAGTCAGCGCAAGAGAGAGAGAGAGAAAAGTACGTTGGGTAGCTTCTCAGCCATCTGCCAATAGTGTCCCTTGTATGAAATCAACTAGGCAAACCAACTGAGGAAGCATGTACCAGAAATTAAAAGACCCATTGTCCACAGAAATCCGCGAACCAGCAAAAAATCCGCGATATATATTTAAATGTGCTTACATATAAAATCCGTGATAGAGTGAAGCCGCGAAAGGGGAAGCGCGATATAGCGAGGGATCACTGTATAAGTAAATAAATAATATTTTAAATACCATCATCAAATAAAACAGAGGGTATGAATTTGGGGAAACTGATACACTTAAATTAAATTACACTATATTCTCATAGTTAATTCTATTTTTATTCTGTCTTTTTTCAGTTTGGATTATACAGTACATTTTTTACTAAGTTGCCATGTTTGACTGTGTGGTCTGTTAAGGTCACAATATCAAATAAAGATTGACTGATTTAGCATAATATTTTAGAATATCTTAAGTTAAAATTTCACATCCCCAATACAATCAGAGAGTTTTTTATCTTTCTGCATTTTGTTTTGGCCTGATCATTTTTTCCCTTATAAATGTAACACAGCAAAATTGTGCTGTCTAAACTGTTGTCTGAGCAGACACCTGCTAAATTACAGTATAAGGCTGATGGACTCCTGGGTGCAGCCAAAGATTTGTAAGAAGCTGACAGTCTTTATTGGCAGTACTCTAATGTGTGATACCTACCTCAACATGGGATGTCAGTGATGCTAAAGAAATGTGCTTTGATGCGAGACAGTGACTCAAGACTTTAGGATTACACTATTGAAAATAATAAATAAGTTGAAGACAGTTCTTCTTCTGGATCAAGTATTAAGCTTTATTTTTTTTCCTTGCTGAGTATACCTGGTCATGTGTAATGTTAAGTAATGAGCTTACATAAAATGTGTGGAAATGTTAAATATTTGCCATGTCACTACAAAACCTGAGCCATATTTACAACTTCAGTTACAGATGAGAGAAGCAGTAGTCATGCCTTACAGCTTCAGAGTTCAGGTTTCAAATCCTGGACTGGCATTGCCTGTGGTCTGGTCAACCATCACACACCAAACACACCAAACTCCTTTAACTGTATCAGAAAAGAGCTTTTTTTGAAGACTAAAGAACTGTTGACTTCCCAAGTTAGTGATATCCTGAATCTTATCTACTATTTCCATAGCCCGGTCACTGATTTATAAAGGTGAGAGTGATGTTTTTGTTTTGTTTTCTTGACATTTCATTCCAGATTATAAGTATTATCCACTACATTAAATTAAGAATAAAGCTTTAGGTTTAAATGATAAAATTTGAAATAATGATGCTAATACAATATGAAGATTATAATCATTCATTCACGTGTTGTTGATCCTGCTTAGTCCAGTTTGGACACATGAAGCCTATCCTGGCAGCAAGGCAGTAACCAGTCCTGGATGAAGTGCCAATCCATTGCATGGCACATTAAAATGACTCACATTAGGCCAACTTAGTGTCACCAAGTAACCTAATGTAGTGTCACCTAGTAAACCTAGCAAAAAAGCTTGTCTTTAGGATGCAGAAGGAGACCCTGTACAGTGAAAAGGAAAATGTGCACTTTATGTGGACAATGAAACAATAAAATGAAACGCATGAAATAGTGTCTATGTACATATAATAAACCCGTCTTCGCTTTGTTTATCACTTTTCAGTTAGACTGTGTATTACAAAAGCATCAGATCTGAAAGCCCCTATGAAAATGACTTCCTTTCCTCTTGACCTTCTCTTTATTAAAAAGACAATATCATTTTAAAGTATTCTATGTTTTACAAATTGACCTACAAATTTTTTATGATTTTACACATCTCTCATAAGCCAACAGAAATTTCATAAAAAAAATATAAAATTTTTAATACTTATGAAAATTTTCTGGATTAACATAAAAAAGAAACAGCGATGGAAAAGAAAGCTGAAAGTGTCATTTAAAGTGTGAAAAAATAGGCAGGAAGTCATTTTGAAAAAAAAAACAAGGACAAACTCAATGTCTGATGCTCTCAAAAGGGAATATGAAGCAATTTGCAGCTAACTCATACATATTATACAAGAGGTTCACATATTAACTCTCACAAATCAGACAAAACAAAGAGTCAGAATTTATCACATTATTGGGCTACCACATCCATTTAAGGTCTGTGTAAAGCTCATTTCTCATTTTCACTCAGAAAACTGACATACACTACACTGTAGAATTGTCAAACATATAGCTATAGAACAATGAACAATGAAGAACAATGTAGGAATTATTACATGTTGTTCTATGGGTTAAAAAGCTGAAAGTTATTATGTATTATGTATACGTTCTTTATTATATTCTGTAAGTGCCTTGAGCATGGGAAAGGCGCTATATAAATAAAATGTATTATTATTATTATGCAATGGATATTAATAGCCTCTGTATTAAATGAAAGTCCAAGAAGTAGAATTAGAGTTCACTCTACCTCAAGACATTTTCTCCCTGTCTGAAAAGATATTGTAGTAAAGTGAACTCTTCATTGATTTTTTTAAATTCTGAAAATAGGTGAAGAATATGTCATATACATTAAATCAGTAGACTGCCTTTCACACCTGCTGCTTTGTCTGCCCCTGTACAGAAAGTAGGTATAAGAGGACAGAGGATGTCAGCAAGATCTCCAAGCCCTGAGGCACAGTGGCTTTTTATTATGAAACATGCTGACTAGTGCCTCAACTTCACAGGTTTTTTTCTGTTGTTTCCAACTTCAAGATTCCCGAGAATCTCACATTTCTGCCTGACATGAATTCTATAACTTGCTTGCTAGTCCTACCCAGAGACTTTACTTTAACCCTAGTATTTCACCTTCCTCAAAAAAAACCCAACACTCGGCCTCATATTGCTAAGGAAGTTAGAGGTCTGCATTTCTGCTGAATTTTTATAGGATCCACTGGGCCCTACAGAATAATCTTCCTTCAGCAATGGTGATTATGGAAGCAGTATTGTTCAAGATTAGTCAGTCTCAAGACAGAAAAAGTAAACGTTACAAAAAAATAAATAAAATGGACTATTAATAATATATCTCTAAATGTTATATGACTGTTGTAAATTAACCTCTTTTTGAGAGCTGTCTAGGTAATTTACTTTTCAGTTTTAATATCAATGTTTTTATTTTAGTCAAGACAAAGGCTATCAACAAAGGGACATTGTAGCTACTGCAGATATTGAAGGGCCTTTCAGTGTTTTTACATCACAATGTAAACAAGTAAAACAAAGCCAAGGTGGTGGCCCAGTTGAGCTCACATGTGGAACATCATATGTTAATACTCCCTTTTAAAAAGCTGTTTAAGTGATCAATAGAAAGTGGTGTACTTACTGACTTTTAAAACAGAACACTAGAAAGATTTACACGAGAACAGGCCATTCAGTTCAACCAAGCTTGCCAGTCCTATCCACTCAATTCTTTTAAAATAACATCAAGTCTAGTTTTGAAAGTCCTGTCCACCACTCTACTTTGTAGCTTATTCCAAGTGTTTTTGGTTCTCTGTGTGAAGAAAAAATTCCTAATGTTTGTGCGAAATTTACCCTCAACAATTTTTCAACCGTGTCATTGTGTTCTAATTGAACTCATTTTAAAGTAACAACGGAAAAGATTAGTGACTGACCCTGTGCCCAAGGACAGTAGGCAAAAAGAATGAATTATTTGTCTCCTCTGACTGTGGCACCAATTAAATGTTTGTTGAAGATGACATAAAAACACCTTTTTTCGAGGACTACACCTGATCAAACTATAATGCTTATACAGTACAAGGGGTAATAAGGATGTGAAGATGGACAATCATCATAATCAACATTTTAAAAAAAAGTGAGAAATCTAGTGAAGATGTTGCATTTAAACTACATTAGGGTGCTTTCAGTGCTTTTCAACCAACTCTGCTGACAGAGATGTTAATAAAAATTGGGGCCAACTTCAAACTTTTTCATTGAAAGCACTTATTGTTAATTATAACCAGGCAGGGATATTTAATTCTCTGTCATTCTTGATGAGTATTAACACAAGACACCCCAGTGGTACAGCACGATAGTGGTGTAATGAGTTTATTAAATTAAAACAGTGGAGCTGAGGCACCATGAATGTGTGTGTGTGTGCTTATGCAACCCTGGAGTTTTTAATGGAGAGGATGAGGCTAATTGTGCTTGCACATGAGTGTGCAATTGGTTCCAGTTTTCTCAATGACTCTCTGAGGGTTGTAGTTAGGACACCATGCCCACAGGTGTATAAAGGAGCCTGGGTAGGCTAGACAGGGGATCAAAAGAGAAACCAAAGGTCAGAAAAAGGCAAAACAAGAGTGTGAGCCAGCATGATGGTAAGGAGACAGGCAGTCAGTAACCCTGCAATGAAGCAAGAGAAACAGCGCTCTGGGGTTGATTATCCCCTATTGAACGGTCTGTAGGAATGGGGGTGACTGAACAGACTCCTATGGATCCTGTAGACACCAAGGAGGGCATGTTGTAAGACGGAGATCTGGCTTAGAGGGTCCTGGAAGATGCCAGAGGATGATGGTGTCTCAGCGCTGCTGTAAGACCTGATAACTGGAGGGAGAAAGATGTGCTGGACCGACAGGAATGGAAGAAAAGGCAACACCAAGTCTACATGGTTTTATACTTTGATTGTACCTGATTTATTGTTGTTTTTTTATCCTCACAAATGCACTGATTTTATTGGTTATTTATTTATGGAGGATGCACTGCACTCATATATTGAACACTGCTTCTTTGAAAATAAAAAGCACAATGCATCGATTTGCACCTAATCTTGTTGCCGTGTGTCCTCATGCACCATAGTCCATCTTGATTTCATGGCTATCAATTTCCTGGGTTCAAGGACGAGTATTCCAGCTTCGGGGAACCCAAGCATCAATCCCACTCACACCCAAATTGTCTTCTCCTTTGCGAATGTTATATAGAGATGAGTGCTAAATTCACCTCTGACTCACTCATTATTTAAATATGTTAAATACAAAGTAAAGATGGAATTTTCAAATTGTGACACTTAGTTCCAGGAATTATTTAGCAGTTAGACATGTTACTAGATTGTGATCTAGTATTTTTATTGAAGTGAATGTAAATTAAATAAAAAAGATCTTCTTTGGAGATCAATGATAAAAGAATTAAGTCCTACATACAAAGATACTATAACTAGAAGTGAGATACATGCTACAAGACATTACTAATCCAGGTTTAGCATCAACTGAGATTTTATTTTTATTTGCATGACTACAGTCAAGAATATGTAACAAAAGCCGTCTTTCCTATGTAAGTTGAATGACTGAAAAATTATGTGCTGTATTTTATAGTTAGTGGAGTCATGGACATTCACTAAAATGTCTGTGAGATACCGACTGTTGTTTGGATGAGAGTGTAAAACAGCAGCCTAATATCCAAACTATTCTGAAGGTGGGTTGTGAGTGGAGTTATCAGTATTTGAGGGGTGCAGACCTGAATATATATTAGTCAGTTGTTAAATTGATCAAATTACTTGTTCTGTTCTCTGTTAAGCTGAAAGAAGAAACTTGTAAGCTGACAATACAAGTTACGTTTTTGGAGCATTCAAGCCTTGTATATCACTCCCAGCTGTAAACTAAGGACAAAGAGAATTCAGGATCAAGGTTTTATCCTGGAGCACAACGCTCTGGCCCTGGAACTTCACACCACTAAACATGCTGAAGAAGAAGCTACAGTCCGGAGACAGGCAGGAAAGGTAATACTGTATATAAAATGTAATAAAACAAACCCTGATAATTCTGCTCATCATCTGCACCTCTGCATTATAATTTTAGTTTTAGCAGTTTGCCATGCAATTCACAATACAATCATTGTGCAACAATGTCCAGAATTAAGGTTGGTAATGATAAAGAGCTCAATCAAAACGATAATTGATTCTACACTACCTATATCAGAGAACAAAATTCTCTTTCTCTAACTCACAGTTAGGCTTTTTATGTTTAGTATAGTATGATTTTTTTTGTCATTTAATTCCATTTTCTGTGACAGATCAGTTTCCCAGTTTAGGATAATAAAATTTACTGTATGTTGACTTACACCTTGACCTATTAAAGCAGTAAGTAATTCAGTAACAGTATGTGTTCTAGTATAGACACTGAAATTGTTCCCTGCATAATAAAGAATCACAATGGTAAACAAACAATGTGCACATTTGTGAGCACACCAGACCAATAAAGTGAACATTCAGTTGGCCTTTTTTGGAGATAACGTCCATTGGCATTGTCTGGAAATACCTTGTTTGAGACTAAAAGAGTTTAAAGATAACATTTGTACGAGAGTAGTAAGTACTAGGCTGATTTTTGTAACGTTTTAAGCTTAGGCAAGTAGGAAACAGAAAAATATTTTGTTTTTAAGTAGGATAATTGAAAAGTAAATAGGTTTATTCTTCTTATATGTCACAGGTAATCTCCTAATTGATATCAAACTTCAACACTTGTGTTCAAAATTGTAAATTACCTGAATTACAGAAGAAAGCAGCATTTTGAATAGGTGGGCTCACACATTGCACTCTGTAATAATATTATCAGTTCCTAATTGTATAGAGATGTACTGTATACTCATCTCAACTCCTGAGTGTAAAACATTATCAAGAACATGTCACCAAATGTTATTTCTCTTGTATGTTTTGCATTATTTAATCATAATATAACTTTAAATGTAATTGATATTAATTGATTTGAGTATGACTTGCAGTGCTTCAGGTTAAAGTGTTTTGCAGAGCTGTTTTTTGATTCTTTTATATTTTAAACTCCTTTGTATATTCCTGGCTTATGTATGCAGGTACAGGCTTTCTTTATTCACTACTTCATCCTTTATGTTGCTATTGAATAATAAAGAATAAACTATGCCGATTACAAGTATACAATTTGACAGATATTATAAAATTGAACATATTTATACAGCAAACCTCTATATAATAAGCCCAGAACGCTGTAAGTATACTGTAGTTTATACCTGCCAACTCTCTGGTAGATCTCAAAAGAACTCAGAAGATGGTCAGTTGGTATTATGAAAACTAGCAGGCGCCAGTTCAGCTGGTAAAATATATTATTTCTGTCACAGCTGCCATATCACTATTTTTTAGACCAAGGAAAGCTTGTCCATTCTTCAGTTTTTGCTGCTAATGAGAAATGTAGTCCCAGAGGCTTGATATTTGCTGACAATAATAAATATAGGTGTGTCTGTTTGCCCATTCTTAACGGATGTGCAAAATATGTGTTATAGTGTATCCTTATTGCTTAATTTGTGTTATCAGCTTTTACAGCCTTAGAAAAACAGATTGGAGTATACTGAGTGACTTCCATTGTAAAAAGGGTTAATAGAATTCAGGCAAATTCAAAATCTTGAGAAAAAAGCCATTTAATTGAGCTGGACTGGTGCCCAGGAAACTGTTCCCAGCACCGTTGAGGTATACTTTAGGCTCTATGATCCTGAATTGGATTAAGATGGATTGAGAATGTTATGTCATTAGACCATTCGAACAGGCCATTTAACTTAACAAACTCACCAATCCTATTCACCTAGTTTTTCTAAAATGATATTGACTCAAGTTTTGAAGGCTTCTAAAGCCCTACTTTCTGCCACACCATATATGTCTATGTGAAGAAAAAATTTCTAATGTTTTTGTGAAATCTACCTTGATAAACTTTTTATCTGTGACCCTGTGTTCATGTCCATATTGTTAATGATTCACCATAAACATTCCATTCATAATTTTAAAAACTTCAATCGTGTTGCTTCTTAATCTCGGTTTTCTTAAATTAATAAGGTTAAATTCCTTTAATATTGCCTCATAGATTACACATTGAGGTCCTGGAATCAGCCTAATTGTTCACCTCTTGTGTCTTTTTTGTAATATAAGACCCAAACTGCACATAATACTCACTAGTGAGTTATATAGCTTAAGTTTAACATTCATTGACTTGTATTTTATACATCATAATAAATAACAGAACATCCTATTAGCCTTCTTAATCATTTCTGTATAGTGCTTGGATGGGGACAGTGACAGGTCCACAACAACTCCTAGGTCCATTTCTTAGGGTGTACCTTCAAGTTTCAAACCTCTCATTGTGTATTCATATTGATTTTTTTTTCTTCCTACATGTGATACTTTATACTTACTTTTATTAAATTTCATCTATCACAACTTTTAAGCCTGCCTCCTGCCTAGATCCCTTGGTAGTGATTCAGACGATTCTAGATTAGCTGCCATTTCATTAAGTTTGTTATTTTCTTAACCATCTTAATTGTATTCTTCTTGCACCAACACCAAATCCCTGTGCTTCCAGTGTTTAAGCCAATTTTCTACACATCTGCTACTGTGTTTAGATTTGCAATTCTTCAAGTTTGATCCTTGAACTCTCGTGTGATACTATATGAAAAGCTTTCTGAAAATCAAGAAAAATAATATCTACATGCACCTCTGATTATACACCTTAGATACTTCCTTGTAGAATTTCAACATGTTAGTGAAACATGATCTCCCCTGCCAAAACCCACGCTATTGGCTAATGTCCTTGTTATGTGATTCTCAATCTATTACTTAATTATTGCTTCCATTAATTTGCCCATAATGCATGTTAAGCTTATTGGCCTACAGTTACTTGGATCAGTTGATGCCTCTTTCTTATAATAGGATAGTATCTGCTTTCTTCCAATCCTTTGGGAGTTCCCACTCTGCGTGTCACGCATGTGCGCATAGGGGACTGCTTAAGGGATCCTGTGATTGTAATTACCCACCACCCTAGGGGTTGGCTCTGTGTTCTAATTCCTGTTCTCTTCCTCCCTCTGCAGACTGGATGATTGACAGCTGCAACATCTCTGACATCACATCTGGTGCTTCTCCTGCTACTACGACATATAACCAGAAGTTTGGCAATTTTGAAATCAGTTCACTGTGGAACTCCCGTTTGAAAAGACATTCCCTGCAATTATTGCTTGTTTCTTTTGCTTTTCAATTATGGGGGGGTCAATGGATGGTGCCCCAACTCTTTATTGTGGGCTGTCTAATCTCTTACAATATCAAGGGTTACACACATGTACGCACCAACTTCTTAAGCACTCAAGAATAAATACTATCTGGTCCTGGGGCCTCATGTATAAATGGTGTGTACTCACAAAAATGTTGTGTAAGCCCGTTTCCATGCTCAAATCAGGATGTATAAAACCTAAACTTGGCATAAAGCCACTGTCACACACGTGCGACTAGGAGCGAGCTGAATGGACCAAGTGGAGGTGACTACCCGCCAGGCCAGGGGGTGGCGGGGTGCTCTAAACTTGTTTCTGTTAATTCTGCAGATCAAATACAGGAAAACCTGCCTGAGTTGACGTCACTTCCAGTTCTGGCTCCCAGACTCAAGTCACTTCTGGGTTACAGACTATAAATTTTCCATATTGCCAAACCAAGTTCAGTTCATGTTGGGAACTCAAACAAGCAACATCAGTGGTGAACTTAAAATCCTTTTGCAGCTAGGAACAATATACGGGTGGCTGCCCCAAACCTTCTTTAGAGTGTTGAGACTCGTTATTTCACACCACACACATTTTCACGGTAGCTAAACACTTGGCGTATGCAAGTTCTCTGCTCGGTTTTGCAAACTGGCGGCACCCAGCGATAAAGCAGTGCTACTGTTCCAGTGTGGTTTCCCTTTCTTTTTTAGATCCACAACGTGGAAGTTGGCATCTGGATTTTTTTGTGCGTACGCACATTTCTGCTTTTGTCCTTACACCATGTTTTAGTATGAATTCTACGCACGGTGTTATGCATGAGGCCCCTGGTGATTTGTTAGATTTTTATCTGTTCAACCTAAGCAGAACTTCTCTTTCTACAATTTCTAGACCAATAAGTAGCAAGTACCTCTGTAGCAGACCCTGCTGCTTTTGAAAGGTTACTGATTTCTTCACAAGTAAATACTTCAGAAAAATACAATTTCAGAGCAATTGCTATTTCACAGTCCATACACTTTCTGATTTTTAATCCACTTCACTTCCTTCTTGACTATTCTTCTACTGCTTAAATATTAAAATAATCTGATTAGCTTTCATAATATCTTATCTAACTGTTACTATCACGCTCACATATTACTGTACTTGCCTTGTACACTGTAGAAAACTATTTTTCCTTTGCAACCTCTTTTTTATATCCTTATTTCTCCACTGCAGAGTTCTCTTTAATGTTTTACTGCATCTAAATTTCTGGAAGGACTTATCCTCTATTGTGAGTAAAACATGTTTTAAAGTGCTCCAGTTTATCTTTATCAGACTTTGCCCCGTCTGTTCAAAATTTGCCCTACTAAAGTTAAACTTAACAGTTTTAAGTTTAAGTTGTTGAATATGCACTCTGCCAAAACACTGCATAATGTATTATGTTATTATTATTAGAATTTAATGTTCAATGACTTCTAACTCCTGAATTCTACCCTGACTTTTACAAAATACTAAAGCAGACAGGCATCCCTTCTTGTTAATAATTTAACATAATGTGTTAAAATGTAATTGATTATGTTCAAAGACTTCTGCTCTGTTGTGCTTTACTTTTTTGGGTAATTAACCTCCCCATGACTATAATGTTCCCCTCTAAACTTGCTTTTTAATATCATATAGAGAGGCATTTTGAAAGTATCTACATTGCGGGACTATAATGTAATCCAATAGTAAACCTCTGTCCCATATTCTGGTCAAATCCAGACACCCTCACTAAGAAAATGGCATTTATCTCATTGAGGAAAACTTGCATTACAATACTGTTTTACATACAGTAAATGACAATTCCTCTGCTTTCTTGGATTTCCATATCTTTCCTAAAAACTATGTAGCCACCCATGTTTTGCTCATTTCCATTTGTCAGATTTAGCTAGGTTTCTGCTACTGCTGTGTTACGAATAAGTCCAACTCATTTATTTTACCCTTTAGAGTACTAGTCTTAAGGAAGCGATTTTAAAGGTATTACTTATTTTACTTTGGCTTTTTAAATGCTTTTGTGAAGATTTGCATTTATCCTATTTTTCACCCATTTATAGGAAGTTATAAAGTTGGCCTGTCCTAAACTCCCTGCCCCTCCCCAATTTCCATAGTTTAAACAATCTTCAATTAAGCTATTCACATGCCTCCCCTTTTAATCAGTGCCCTTTTGCTTCAGATATGTCTTGTCACAACAGAACAGGTTCCATTTTTTTATAAAAGGAGTCTCAATATGTCATTAACCCATGGCCTTCTATTCTGCTCCAAGATTTGAGCCAATCCTTAAAATTTCCACTTTCTTCAATCTTACCTGTACTGGCATGTCACACAGGCAGTCAGTTATTGCCATCAGCTTGACACCTCACTCTTCAAATTTGGACATCAAAACTGGCAGCCTGCCCTTACTTATGTCATTTGTTCCACTATGAACGATGTGAACTGAATCCACCGCAGTTTTGGCCAGGACCTATCTGTCCTTCCAGGCATGTCTCCCTTGTGTGCACCAGAAAGCTAACATACTACACAAGACTCTCTGTTTCAGGAGAAAACCTTGGCCTCATTCCCCCAAATAACTGAAACCCAATTCAACCTGGGTTAGCCACTTCCTCCTCAAGTTCTATAACACTGAGCTTAAGGTGTTTGATTAGTTGACATCTCCCAGATATTGATTGTAGGCATCATGAAAGCAAATCCATCAAACAAGACTACAAATGTATTGGCCACATTTCTGTGACTGGCAACTCTTTTTAAAATGTAAACACAATATAAATAAAATACCTGACTTAACTAATACTGTTTTTTAATTCTTTGCTTCTCTTGTTACTGGGAAATTTGCTTACATATTTGCTATTTGCAGATTAAAAAACAGTCATTGACTTAATGTCACAAGCTTCTGGTGCACTGTGTTGGGCTATGTATGCTACAGCAGCCACTGAATCACCACAAACAGTGTCGGTCTAAACACACCCTTCATTCTAAATGCACTTTTCTCCTGGGCAGCCAAAATCCTAAAATCTTCTAAAAGGGAAAAAAAAGCTGTAAAAAGTAAGTGCAGTATATTAATTAACTTTCACACTGAACACGCAGCCCACACCACTCAGTACAATCCACCATAGTATATTAGGAAAGCATCCTGTGAGGTTAAAGTAATGCATGCATTTTGCTGTACAATTTATACACATTACATGATTCCTATGAAAGTAGTCATTTGACCTTGAGAAAATATTAGACTTAAAAGCAGTTGAATATGAGCACTTAGAAGATCTTTATGGAACATTTACATATTGTACACTGCATTTACATTTTACATAATCTCATATTCATTCTAATTACTAATTAGTCTAATTCAGGGGCATAGAGTCCTGGAGTCTATCCCAGCAGCTCTGGTGAAAGGGCAGAAAATAACACTAGATTAAGTGCCAGTACACAAATGTACATGGGCCAATTTGGAATGAAGAATTAAAATATTCTGCATGTCTTTGGTGATGTGGGAGGAAGCCAGTGTACCTGGAGCAAAACCCAATCAGAAATGGATGTAGAGATTGTGCAAAGGTTTTAATCACACAGTAAGACAGCCATTTCAGCATGCAGAATCAAGTGGTCACTTATTAACATAGTGAGCATAGGCAAACAAATCATATGAGTATTACTTTCATTTTAATCTTGAACTGACCTATAACATGCTTGTAATCACCACTTAAAGATTGAAATTCCAGCTATCAGCACAGTGTAATTCATGATTTCAGTTGTTAGGATGGTGTATAAGGTTTTCATCTGCACCAAAAGACCTAACACATACATTTTCCCACAGCTGTAAATGATTGTAAGCCATGTGAAGTGATAGCAAAAGCAGGTTATCTTTTCCTCTGTATTCATTTGAAATGAGTTAATGAGGTGTATAAATTAAAGACCGGGATATTGATCAACTATGCAGTGGCTGCTTCCAAAGGACAGAAACTTTCTGTAGAGTTGGACTCTTGCTCAGAAATAATCATGACAATTTCTTCAGGCTTTTTCATACAAAATTATTCATCACTTTCATGTCTATAGATAAAAAGAACATTGAATTTAAAAGCAGCTGGCTATTAATCATTGGCTATCAAAAGCAAAAAACACAGACCAGCTGCATGAGGTTCAAGGGTGAACTTATGACATTAAGAACAAATAACCATCCTTAATTTTTATAGTGCCTTACCATAGTAAACACTAACCATAAGAGCTTTACAAGCGCAGATACTAGTATATAGATAATAGTATAAGCAAGCAGGTTAGGTAAATTGTTAACAGAAGTGAGAACTGAATGATAAAGTTTTAGCCATAACGCCATAAGTGCAGTTCATTTAGGCATTTAGACATTTAGGTTTAGTTTAGTCAAATTACTCACATTGCAAAGAAACTCTAAACATAATGTTAACATTTGTTTAGAAAAACAAAAAAAATATTTTCTTGCACCAGAGATGATAATGTACCTGTTTTCATCTTGAATATTCAGCTGTCTTAAGAATGCCTCTTTCTTATCACTGTTACATGACTGAAACATATTAGTAAATGCTGCCTATTTTTAATATAGATATTATCCTGTTAAAGATGAAGAAGCAGGGGGGAATCACAAATACTACCTGACAATGTTATAAATCATGCTGGGAAATAAAAAAGAAACTGTAAATGCCATTGCACTGTTATGATGTTTCCTCTATAAAATTAGATATGGTTTACCTATTGAAGGCAGTGTGTTGTAATACGCCAAAGATGTCTCTTTATCCTTCACTTTTAACTTCTTCTGTGCACCTAAGCAAGACATTTAATATGCCAATGCTCCAGTTGAACAGAAATACATTTAAATATGTATACTCTACCTGTGAAGTTGTAAATTGCTTTGGGATATTTCACTTTAAAAAGGTGATACATATAATAATGTTTGGTAGGAAAAGAAGGTGGGAAACACTTGTCTTAGCAAGCAAAAAATCAATGATGATTTTTCTTACAAATTCTGCAGTGCCATCGGGGATCACTGCAAATAAAGAAAATGCTATTAAGCATTACAAAATAAACTTACATGCAGACATTGAGAAGAGATGTACCAATGACAGAAACAATGGAAGAAAGTGGATATGTTGATTCTGCCTTTGGGCAGAACTTCAGTGAAGTGTACAGTGAGCAGCCATGTGCTTTGTGACAGGCATAATTAAACTACGTCTTTCCATAAATCCTTTTAATCCCATAAACGTGAATTAGCATGTAATGTTATTCTTGCCTCTCCCCAGTGTGCTATAACATCTTGACTTTTGTAGTACACTACAACTGTTATACTGATGCTTTGCTATTATAAACTTTGTTATTCATAAAACAAAAAAGACAAAAATGGCGGCAAAACCAGCTAGACTTAAATGGCTGACAAAATAACACAGCAAATTTCAAACAGAAATTTTATGACTGTAAAGAAATATGTATAACATTTCTAAGACTAAGATTTATACTTGGTTTATTTGAAAATGAGGCATTAAACATTTTTATACTATAATATTTTGTGTTTAATTTTGAAATTCAATACTATTAATTGTGAAACTTTCCAAAAAAGAAACTGTCAATAGTATTTTTGCCATTAAAACAGATTCCTAATTGTATTGTGTAAAATTTGATAAAAACCAAGACTTATATTATAAAGTAGGTGATTTAGGGAAGATAGATGCACTTTATCTACCACTCCATACATGCTGTGTTTTAAATGGGCAGGAACAGACTAGAAAACAGATTGGAATATTTGGCCAGCCCAATCTCTTTGCATCCAAAACTGATCCTTGCTTAATATGTGGGTCTCCTGTAAAAATGTGGGAGAATACTTCATTCTCTTTAATTCGTGACTGAGACCTTAGACATTCCATCTCACAAAGTTCACTGTTTGGTCCTAGAGACATTGCATCTGAACTTTTGATGACATTTTATAGTCTTAAATTAAGGTAGTACATTATTACATAAGATAGCTTTAACCATGATTTTACAATTTTGCATCGGTCTGTCGTGGTGAAAAAGGAGCTGAGCCATAAGACAAAGCTCTCAATTTACCAGTCGATCTATGTTCCTACCCTCACCTATGGTCATGAGCTATGGGTAGTGACCGAAAGAACGAGATCGCGAATACAAGCAGCTGAAATGAGTTTTCTCCGCAGGGTGTCTGGGCTCTCCCTTAAAGATAGGGTGAGAAGCTCAATCATCCGGGAGGGGCTCAGAGTAGAGCCGCTGCTCCTCCGCATCGAGAGGAGTCAGATGAGGTGGCTCGGGCATCTGATCAGGATGCCTCCTGGACGCCTCCCTGGAGAGGTGTTCCGGGCACGTCTAACCGGGAGGAGGCCCCAGGGAAGACCCAGGACACGCTGGAGGGACTATGTCTCCCGACTGGCCTGGGAACGCCTTGGGATTCTCCCGGAAGAGCTAGAAGAAGTGGCCAGGGAGAGGGAAGTCTGGGCTTCTCTGCTCAAGCTGCTGCCCCCGCGACCCGACCTCGGATAAGCAGAAGAGGATGGATGGATGGATTACAATTTTGCCAGGAGTTATTGCTATGAAGCCTATTGTTGTGTTGGTACTTACAATAGTAAGGGTTAAAAGGATAGATTAGAAATAGCTTGTTCTCTTTCTTTTCTTGGACTTTCATGGTTTTCAGGGAGACCTTCATTTCTTATATTATTCCTTCTGTATCCATCTTCTACTGCAGCTAGTCTGTCTCCAAGCACTTTTGGAGCCATTGCTTTTTCGTCAGTGGTAGATGCCAGTTGTTCAACTATTTCAATATGAGTCATGAACATTTGCTTAATGCCGTAAAGCTGAGCAACAAGTGCTTTAAATTAATTTTCCAATTTAGTCGTGTTTTCGTCAATTTTTTTTAGCATACCTTTAAAGGTTGCCTCAAAGCGATTACTTAAACATTTCTCCAAGTCATTAATATCATTGCAGTGACTGTTACCTTCAGCTCAGACTGTTTGTTTCAGTCTTCTCTGTGCTCTGCACTTGGAGTAGCTAACCCAGTTGGAGCCGGTGCCTCTAACTCGCGGAGGGTAGTTGACAGTGCAGATAGTAAGGTCACTTTCAGTTTCAATGAACCTTATAGAATTGAGTTCTCCTTGGCCGATTCGCGTATATTTATGCTCCCACTTTCGCTCTTGGCGTCAGGCCCCCAGAAATCTATTCTTTCGCCTATCTGTTCTAGCTGAGTCTCTACCTTGAACTTGAGGCCTGTTTAGACTTACATGAAGTTTTAGGTGTCTTTTCCATTTCGTTCTGAGCCCTTTTTCTGCTATTCATGTTTGTATATACTTGCATTTTCTTTAATTAAAACTTCTCGGGTTCAGTAAATACAGGATAACTCAGGATGATGGTTAAAAAAAAGTAAAATAACACGACTGCTAAATGAGTTCTGCTTCAGACGTCCATCTCCCGAAATGGATAAGACCAAATGTTTTAATTGTGGCGAACATGTAAAATATATATTTTTTTTTTTACTCAAGCTGGCCTTTCTCCATTTTAGCATTATGATGTGATGTTTTACAGGTTGCATATACAGTCTGCCTAAAGTCTGCTGTGTGACTGTCAGAGGTATTGATATTGATGTGAAATTTACTGTAACGCAATGTGACCAGTGGTTAAACTTATTGTATAGAGGTGCTGTGTGCAATAATGTGGCCACTGCAAAGTCAGTCAGTTTCCAACCCGCTATATCCAAACACAGGGTCACGGGGGTCTGCTGGAGCCAATCCCAGCCAACACAGGGCGCAAGGCAGGAACAAATCCCCGGCAGGGCACCAGCCCACCACAGGACACACACACACCCACACACCAAGCACACACTAGGGATAATTTAGGATCGCCAATGCAACTAACCTGCATGTCTTTGGACTGTAGGAGGAAAACCAGAGTGCCCGGAGAAAACCCACGCAGACACAGGGAGAACATACAAACTCCACTCAGGGAGGACCCAGGAAGCGAACCCAGGTCTCCTTACTGCGAGGCAGCAGTGCTACCACTGTGCCACCGTCGCGCCCCATTGCAAATTTTCCATAATATTTTTTTAAGAATAAGTTGGTACATCTAATTTAGGTCTGATAAACTGAAATGTCCAGGGAATATCTTGTCATCGGATATATAGCAGACTAACATTGTTTCGGTAATTTTTTCATTGGAATTCAAGACTATTGTGTCAACTCATGCCATTATTGATTATTGTCGTTATTATACTGAAGTTATCTTCTTCCAAATATTTCTGCCAACTACAGTGCTGCATACAATTTTATACCTTTGAAACAATTTCAATGGCTCTGAAAAGTCATTATAATTTGTTTCAAATTACTTTTAAAATTAAAATAAAAAATTAAATTTAGCTAATGAATAGTAAATTTTGTTCAATATTCAGGAACATCATTCTGTATTATCAGTAAAGTTTACTTTTGCTGGTTAAGAAAAAAAGTGAAACATTAATAATGAAGCTGGAAACAAGACCACAAAGGGAAAGAGAGATTGTTTAAAAGGAAACATCTTCTAAAGACCTATGATAACATAACTTTACAGATGAAAGTAACAACAGTTTGCAGTGCATGTGTTATATACATTATATTAAATTACAGCATACAAAATCTGAGAAGCAGGAGGTCATAACTTGCTCTACCAAGCAATGTCGAGTAGCTAATACACATCATCCCGTAATATTTAGTGTCTTCTTTTTTGTGTTATATCTCGGGTCAGGACAACCTTTTCCAAGAACCAAGGCTGAGTTAGATGAGTGGAGAATGGAATACTGTACTGCCATAAAATATCAATGGAGACCACTACTAAGATTCATTGGTGAACTAGGAGGTAAGAATATCATTGAAGAGAATTGCTTGAGTTTTAGTGAAGTGATGTGCTCCAGCAGGTGGCAATGAGATTGCTAGGGGAAATGGTTCCCAAAGAAAAATATATATGACCAATAGCTTGGCTTGAAGAGAAGGAGAGAGAGTGAAAACGATATGAACACAAGACTCCTAGAAGACAAGTGGCAGCACAACATGCATAGCAAGGAATGCTGAGAACAAGGTCAGGGAAGAAGTATATGATTATCAAGCTCAACAGGAATGAAAAAGCAAAACTGACTACAAGTGAGACTGTGATGCTCCTTTAAGGAGATGAACAATTTTTCAGGTGAAATGAAGATCCAGTCTTTAACTTAATTCCAGTCGTTAACTTAATTTGGGGTATAATTCTGCCTCAGTTCAGGTTTTGCATCTACAGTATGTATAAGTAAGACAGCCAGGACTAGGGGGTAATATCAAAAAGTGCATTTATTGCAAATTACCCAACAAAGGTGAAAAAATTAAGAAAATATCAATCCTACTGTCACTCTAGGTCTACCTTCAAAAATGTTGATCTTCTACTCACCAGGTGAAGTGGCTCACTACATTAACTACCTCAAAGTCCCACCAAAGCAATCCATTGCTGACCCCCCTCTCTGTCTCTCTTTCTCTCTAATTTCTGAAGGCTTTTCTTGCTTCTAACCGATCAGTAAACTCATGACTTAATTCACATCCTGCCTGTAAATACACTGAACTAAATTTTAAAATTGTTTAAAAACTGTCTACTGTGAACCACTTCCAGGATTGGTCTGTAAAGTTTTGGGACCACCAAGCATAGTGCCATACGGTGCATGTCTGAGCCTCCAGAGGCCTAAAAAGTGCCCAGTATTAAAAAGTGTGCTTCTAACCGATGTGCTTCTTGCCTTTTATACCAGACCACACTTTTAAAATGGCAAAATAATGCCACTAATTATAGCTTTAAAAAAGGCGCTGCCCCCTAAAATTATATGATTATAGTGTATATACAGCAATTATATATAATTATATAAAGTATAATTTTCTATATATATCTATA
The DNA here is from genome assembly GCF_900747795.2 of Erpetoichthys calabaricus. Taxonomy (NCBI): domain Eukaryota; kingdom Metazoa; phylum Chordata; class Cladistia; order Polypteriformes; family Polypteridae; genus Erpetoichthys; species Erpetoichthys calabaricus. The sequence goes on from NC_041394.2 coordinate 237,212,918, forward strand.
TCATTGTAAAAGTTACTTAATTAAATTCATGCTCAAACACACAAATATTTATAGTTGAATGTACTGAACAAATTGTAAAATACTCATAATATTATATGTTAATATACAGTATAATATTAATATGCAATGGAATATTTCAATTCCCTCCTTTTTATGTAAGCAGATTTTCCCAAATGTATGTTTTAAAGTTATCACAATAAGTCTAATTGAATTAAAAACTGTGTTGAATGGTTTCAATTAAATTGCACAAAAATTAGATTGCAGTGAAACTAAAATCAATTTATGCAAATTATTATTTTAGTTAGACGTTCCTGTGTTTTTGAAGGCTTATTTACAGAAATGTCAGTGCTAAGGTTATTAATTACTCCAATGCTTTCTGCATCAATTTCCATAGTAAATAAACAGATTGTATTGCCGTCATCAGAGGATCATCATCAAGATATGTTAATAAACACTAAGAAAACAACCAAATACGTAGGAGTAGAAATGCTGAAATCAAAATACTATACAGTTTGCTATATTGAAATGATATAAATAAATATAAAAATAAACCTTCTTCAAAAAGATGCATTGCTTACTAAAATCATACACTGATTTAAAAAGAAAAGCTTATCCAAATAGATCATATCATGTGGTACCATTGCAATAAAAATTGCATGTTGTCTTTATCTTGCTTCTTCTTATAACTTAAAATATACCAAGAAATTAGCAAGATCCTATTGTTTGCTTAAATAATATTTAGTGCTGTTAAGCGTTAATCATGTAATCTGTAAATATTTTTGTCAATAACCTTATCTAATAATTCTTGTAACATTTATAGTCTGTATAGTACAAGGAAAAAAACAAAGAATTGTTGTTTGGAACAATGACAGCAACCATGCTTAAGTCCTTAATTTCTGATTTTTTTTATTACATACACTCCTTTACTTACCCTGTTAAACTTAATTTTCAGTTTCAGAAATGACCTAACATTTATTTATTCTTGTACACTAGGAGCATATTAATTTAATTCTAACATGATTCAAGATTATTTTTTCTGATTATAGTTTGATGATAATTGATTATTCTGCACAAATCTGACATAATAAGTCCACCCCAGGTCTCGTATCAGTGAATCTTACTCATAAAATCTTCCGTAGGATGTGCCAGAATTACATGCCCAGTAAATTCCCAAAACATATCAGTCACAGGTCCTCTAGGTAAAGATCTATAGTGATTTTAGTTCAAGATATGAGGGTTATGAAATTCATCTTCCTGTTGTAAACATTGACAACCACAGTCTTGTAGAGAAACCATATTTTAGGCACTCAATGCATTGCCAACAACAAACACATTTTACTTAGATGCAAAAATGAGGACCCAACTCTTTTTCCTTAAGTACAAAAATAGAATGTCATATAATAGCAGTTCATGCAGCACCCACTACTAGATACTGCAGTGTATAATATTATAATCCTTCTTCTCGGTCAACAAAACTTGTGGAGCCAGTACTACCAACCCCTCAAATTCCTATACATATTTTTAACAACAGTGCAATCGGCATTGCAATTTTCTTTTCTTTCCAGCTATTTTCTTGGAAGAACAAGGAGTATGATAAATCAGTAATAAAAACATACCCATTGATATGACCTTCTCCTTTTTTATTTTTGGCTACCAGTGGAGTATAGTGGATTAGATTCTGGACTTCAAACCTTGATATTGTGGGTCCAAATCCTACTACTAACACCATGTAACCATGAGGAAGTCTCTTCAATTAGAACATAAGAAATGAAACCAACCGAATCTCCCAAGTTGCTTTGGAAGATGTCAGCCAAATTTTCCAAAATTGTTATCACCATTCCAGTCTTACAATTTAGGGAGAATGCTATTACTTTCTACATATCATTGCAGAGACATGTTAACCAAGATACCCATAAGGTATTCAGTGCCATTATTATTTCTAGCAGGATCTCATTCACCCCTGCAGTTTCGCCACAGTGGAGTTTTTCAAATCCTTATTACAACATCATCACAACATAATTACAACATAACCTAACTTCTAGTCACACCTCTGTTTAGCTATTTCTACCATTAATGTCTTGGAACAGGTCCATGTAAATTTTATGTTACTAATCTGTCCCAAGATGAAGGTGAAATATCTGATAATTTCTCTACCCAACTGAGTCTCCCAGTGTTGTTCTGCTGACACTAAAGCATTTTTAGCTTACTTACCATCAAGTGTGTTCACAGCTCAGCATCATTACATTAGTGTTCAGAACGAAAGGCCTTAGATCATGACATCATTTCAGAAATAATAATTTTCTTTGTGTGCAGCAGTCTCATGCCATGTACATTTTTGTGTACCCATCTGCTCCAACATAGCAATTGTTAGAATAATCCATGACTACCAAAGAAACAAAATAACAATTTAAAATTTTCAGATCCAGGTCAGATGATTTGTTCCAGTGAACCTACCTGCACAAAGTTCTACCAAGAAGACAATTTAATATGACAAAAAGTTGAAAGAATAAGATAAGGATTGGGAGACAACAGTTAAAAGCAAGATAAAAAAAACACTAGCAAGCATCATATGTCAAAAATATGTAAACCCAAAATGCTGATTGTATTATACTAGCACATTAGCAAAGATGGTTTTTAAAGGAGTTCTGGGGAAAAGATCTAGTTAAAGCCAGAAATGTGATCAAAACCAAGAACACCAACAAGACCATAAAAAAAAACAAAATGAGAATCAAAAAATCTTAGTTAAAAATTCAGGCACAAGGTACAAGACCAGAAAAGATGTATAAAACAAAAGTTTGTTTTAAACAAAAGACCAATCATAAGAACAGTTTGGGAATCTACAAACTCAAATGAGGAAGTGCGCGATGGACCACTAAGCCATCTCATCGTTACCAGTGGTTCACAATCTCTGAGAACATGTCCCCTGACAACATGGAGCTGTCCTAATGACATGATGACCAAAAAGGTGGTGAATAGAGAACAAACTAATTCCCAACAACAAAAGTAATCTTTCAATAGAAAAGTTAAAAAGTAATTTAGAATCAGGGCTCCAGAATCCCCTAAAACAGGTGTTCAACCAGGTAAACTGACATAGAAAATGTATAAAAAATTAATAAAGAACTCATTCAAACAAACAAACAAACATGATGCTTCAAATGGAAATATTTTTTGGGAAGCATTTGGATTCATTCCTGTTTTTTTTACCTTTCTGTAAATATCAGTTAGTCATTTTCTAAACTGCTTTATCCAGAACAGGGCTGTGCGGGGTGCTGGAACCTATCCCAGCTAGCATAGTGCACAAGGCAGTAACAAACCCTGAACAGGGCGCCAGTCCATCACAGGACAAACACACTCACCCCAGCCACACATTAGGGCCAATGTACAATTGCCAGTCCATCTAATTTTATTACTTTATTTATTTAATATTTTTGTTAAACTGCCATTTTGTTTGTTGTGGATGCCATCATTTTGTAGTTCTTTCAAGCTTTATGGTTCAGGTTCTGTATCCTTGTTGTGCATAGCAATGCATCTCTGTTTCCAGAAAGTTGTACGCTGTAATGTAATCTTCCTGAGACTATTTAAAATAGTGACATGTCCCTCCTGGCATCTAACATTTTGGATACAAAGCAATTCTCTTGCAGTGTTAATTAGTTTTTTTTTTTCTTAAGCCTTTAGAATAGCAATAATAAGGCCAACTCATCAACATGCAGAGTGATGATGTCACAAAAATAATGATAAAATATATTAAAACATTATAATCATCAAACACGATCACCTCAGTGTCCCAAAAGATAGTTAATATTGCTAAGATCCAGTCTGTCTCAACCCCCTTTAGATGGGAATCCCATCCCTAAACAATTGGACAGTAAGCCCATACTGGTGTTCTGTATGACTTCTTCAAACTGAGCCTGGTGAGTACATGAACCAGTCAGCCAAAAGGCTATTGCTAGTGAAAATTATTTCATTATCTGACAACATTTGTTTTTTGTTTGAATCATGGAATTCAGCTTTTGGATCTAATTTCATCTGGTTGTGTAATTTCAAGGATAATCCTATGAGTAGAACAAAACATATCACTTGCAGTTGCAATAATATAATGCTTTGTCAAAAAATATAAAAATGTATCCTTCCATGGAAATTACAGGGATAAAGAGAGGACTGAAAATAAGTAGGTATTGATTTTTTTTAACAAAAGCAACACATAAAATATTGGCTAACATTTCAATATCAAAAGGTAACTCATAGGAAAATCATAATTTGTATTATTTTTTTAAAGCAAGATATTTGACAAAGCTTGGCAGCATGTAAACAAAAAAAAACATGCTATCAAAATTTTGTGATCTTGGCCTTGAAATAGCCAATTCAATGCCAGATATAGTACATGAGATTTCATGAATAAAATAATAACTCATTAGTATTTGTAAGGTATATGGTATGTGCAGAAAATGAACCTGAGTGCCTCTGGCTGAAAGCTTGTAATTAGCCAGTGCTTTATGAAGCTATCTTTTGATAGGTAGTTTGGGGCAGATTTATGACAGCAAGACTAAATCACCATTTTAGACAGTGTTGTAGACTTTGTTTGTTATACATTTTGCAGTTTTTTTGACTCATATCTTTTCTTTATCGTCCATTCATACATTCATTAGTGAAACTACTTAATCTATGGGAGCTCAGGATTGTCGTGCTGAAGCCAATCTTAGTAGGATAAAGCACAAACTAAGAACCCTGGATTTGATGCTAATCCATTATAGCAGTCCTTGTTGCTTTTTTATCCAAAGAATCTGTATTTTATTTTAGTGGGGTACAATAATACCTGTATATTTACCATGGAAGACCCAAAGAGTGTCTGATTTAAAGAGAGCATGCCGTAGAGCTGAGCGTAAATGGAGGAAGACTGAACTAACTATCCACTATGAAATATTAAAAGTTAAAATAACAGAATACAGTAACACAGTCCGTCTTGAGAGGCGCTGCTATTTCTCTAAGATTATAAATAACAATGCTAGTAATCCCAGAGTCTTATTCTCAACGATTGATTGTTTGCTAAACCCAGGTAACTCAAAGGAATGCCTCCTAAGTACTTCAAGTAAAACCTGTGAGGCTATCGCTGTATTTTTCAATCAAAAAATGAATGATATTCGAAATAACATAGTATATCTCCCCAACACTAAGGATCCTCCTAAATCCCAGTATTCCGTTATAAACAAATTTAACTCTTTCACTAGGATAGATTTACCTGATTTACATAAAATAATTTCTCAAGTGAAACCGTCCACCTGTGCCCTTGACCCAATACCAACAAATTTTTTCAAAGAAGTATCGGGCGTGCTAATTGATAATATTCTTGACATAGTAAATTCGTCATTAGATATGGAGGTCTTCCCAGACTGTCTTAAGACTGCTGTAGTTAAAGCACCTACTTAAGAAAAATAACCTCGACCCCTCTGCTCTTGAAAATTTTAGACCCATCTCTAACCTGCCTTTCTTAAGTAAAATTCTAGAGAAGGCAGTCATTATGCAGTTAAATGAGCACCTTAATAAACATACTATTCTTGATAAATTTCAGTCAGGTTTTAGAACAAATCACAGCACAGAAACTGCACTTGTTAAAGTAGTCAATGATTTGCGGGTAAATGCAGACAGAGGCCATTTATCTGTTCTCATCCTCTTAGATCTGAGTGCCGCATTTGACACCATTGATCACAATATTCTTAAAAATCGCCTTAGTCAGTGGGTGGGCCTCTCTGGCAGTGTTTTAAATTGGTTTGAGTTTTACTTAACAGGTAGAAAATTCTTTTTTAGTTGTGGTAATTATACTTCAAAGACACATGATATTCTATATGGTGTTCCACAAGGATCTATCCTGGGTCCGCTGCTCTTCTCAATCTACATGCTTCCATTAGGTCAGATTATCTCAGGGCACAACGTGAGCTACCACAGCTATGCTGATGACACACAAATGTATTTATCAATTGCACCTGATGACCCCAAATCTCTTGATTCACTAACACAATGTCTGACTTGTATTTCAGAATGGATGAATAGTAACTTTCTCAAGTTAAATAAAGAGAAAACTGAAATCTTAGTGGTTGGCAATAAGGGATACAATGAGACTATTAGAAATAAACTGGAAGCATTAGGATTAAAAGTCAAAACAGAGGTAAAAAGCTTAGGGGTAACTGTTGACTGTAATCTAAATTTTAAATCGCACATTACAGTGATCCCTCGCTATATCGCGCTTCGCCTTTCGCGGCTTCACTCCATCGCGGATTTTATATGTAAGCATATTTAAATATATATCGTGGATTTTTTGCTGGTTCGCGGATTTCTGCGGACAATGGGTCTTTTAATTTCTGGTACATGCTTCCTCGGTTGGTTTGCCCAGTTGATTTCATACAAGGGACGCTATTGGCAGATGGCTGAGAAGCTAGATTGCTTACTCTTTGCTTACTCTTCTCTCTCTATTGCGCTGACTTTCTCTGATCCTGACGTATAGGGATTGAGCAGGGGGGCTGTTCGCATACCTACACGATACGGACGCTCGTCTAAAAATGCTGAAAGATTATCTTCACGTTGCTATCTTTTGTGCAGCTGCTTCCTGAAACGACATGTTTCACGGTGCTTCGCATACTTAAAAGCTCGAAGGGCACGTATTGATTTTTGACTGAAAAACAAACTCTGTCTCTCTCTATCTCTCTCCCCCTGCTCCTGACGGAGGGGGTGTGAGCTGCCGCCTTCAACAGCTTTGTGCCGCGGTGCTTCGCATACTTAAGCCAAACAGCCCTATTGATTTGTTTGCTAGAGATTGTTTTCTCTATCTATGTGACATTCTGTGCTCCTGACACGCACTCCTTTGAAGAGGAAGATATGTTTGCATTCTTTTAATTGTGAGACAGAACTGTCATCTCTGTCTTGTCATGGAGCACAGTTTAAACTTTTGAAAAAGAGACAAATGTTTGTTTGCAGTGTTTGAATAACGTTCCTGTCTCTCTACAACCTCCTGTGTTTCTGCGCAAATCTGTGACCCAAGCATGACAATATAAAAATAACCATATAAACATATGGTTTCTACTTCGCGGATTTTCTTATTTTGCGGGTGGCTCTGGAACGCAACCCCCGCGATGGAGGAGGGATTACTGTAATCAGATCACTAGGGCAGCATTTTTTCACTTAAGAAACATAGCAAAAGTTAGACCTCTTATATCACTGAAAGATGCTGAGAAATTAGTTCACGCGTTTGTTTTCAGTCGACTAGATTACTGTAACGCAATCCTCTCAGGACTACCCAAAAAAGACATAAATCGTTTGCAACTAGTGCAGAATGCAGCTGCTAGAATCCTTACCAGGAAAAGAAAATCCGAGCACATCTCTCCAGTTTTGATGTCACTACACTGGTTACCTGTGTCATTCAGGATTGACTTTAAAATTTTGCTTATGGTTTATAAAGCCTTAAATAATCTCGCCCCATCCTATATATCGGAATGTCTGATGTCTTATATTCCAAATCGCAACCTCAGATCCTCAACTGAATGTCTCCTTAGAATTCCAAGAGCAAAACTTAAAAGAAGTGGTGAAGCGGCCTTCTGCTGTTATGCACCTAAAATCTGGAATAGCCTGCCAGTAGGAATTCACCAGGCTAATACAGTGGAGCACTTCAAAAAACTGCTGAAAACACATTACTTTAACATGGCCTTCTCATAACTTCACTGTAATTTAATCCTGATACTCTGTATATCCAATTCATTATAATAACTATTCATGGTGGCTCTAAAATCTGTACTAACCCCTACTCTCTCTTCTGTTTCCTTTTCTGGTGTCCTTTTGGTGGTGGCTTGCGCCACCAACATCTACTCTAAGTACCATGATGTTCCAAAAATGATGGATGGATTAAAAACCAGAAGTCTGTATGACCATCAGCATCAAGTGACTCCGTGAGAACCCTAACTACAAAGAGAACTATTTCATTTATGTTAGGTAGAATGCCCAGAGGGGACTGGGTGGTCTCGTGGCCTGGAACCCCTGCAGATTTTATTTTTTTCTCCAGCTTTCTGGAGTTTTTTTTTGTTTTTTCTGTCCACCCTGGCCATCGGACCTTACTCCTTTTCTGTGTTAACTAATGTTGCCTTATTTTAATTTCTCATTTTGTCTTTTATTTTTCTTTTCTTCATTATGTAAAGCACTTTGAGCTACTTTTTGTATGAAAATGTGCTATATAAATAAATGTTGTTGTTGTTGTTATAAAAGGAACAAGGATCTTAGGGAACAGCAGTTTTAAAAAACAAATGTACAGTAATCTCTCCTCCATTGCGGGGGTTGCGTTCCAGAGCCACCCGCGAAATAAGAAAATCTGCGAAGTAGAAACCATATGTTTATATGGTTATTTTTATATTGTCATGCTTGGGTCACAGATTTGCACAGAAACACAGGAGGTTGTAGAGAGACAGGAACGTTATTCAAACACTGCCAACAAACATTTGTCTCTTTTTCAAAAGTTTAAACTGTGCTCCATGACAAGACAGAGATGACAGTTCAGTCTCACAATTAAAAGAATGCAAACATATCTTCCTCTTCAAAGGAGCAAACAAATCAATAGGGCTGTTTGCTTTTAAGTATGCGAAGCACCGCGGCACAAAGCTGTTGAAGGCGGCAGCTCACACCCCCTCTGTCAGGAGCAGACAAAGAGAGAGAGAGAGACAGAGTTTGTTTTTCAAGCAAAAATCAATACGTGCCCTTCGAGCTTTTAAGTATGCGAAGCACCGTGCAGCATGTCGCTTCAGGAAGCAGCTGCACAAAAGATAGAAACGTGAAGATAATCTTTCAGCATTTTTAGACGAGCGTCCGTATCGTCTAGGTGTGCGAACAGCCCCCCTGCTCAATCCCCCTACGTCAGGATCAGAGAAAGTCCGTGCAAGAGAAAGAGAAAAGTAAGCCGGGTAGCTTCTCAGCCATCTGCCAATAGCGTCCCTTGTATGAAATCAACTGGGAAAACCAACTGAGGAAGCATGTACCAGAAATTAAAAGACCCATTGTCCGCAGAAACCCGCGAAGCAGCGAAAAATCCGCGATATATATTTAAATATGCTTACATATAAAATCCGCGATGGAGTGAAGCCGCGAAAGGCGAAGCGCGATATAGCGAGGGATTACTGTATACTCTCAGAAGCCAATGTAATTCTAGTAGCATCAGAGTCATGTGGTCCAAGGCTGTACCTCAATGGTGACAAACAAACTGACCTGATGCACCAATGGGGGTGGAAGTGCATATAGAACAGCCCCCCTGTGCTACGTCTGTTCTTGGTGAAATTAAGTCAAAAAGCTGGAATTCAACCTGCCACTACGCAAAGCACAACTGGCTGTGTACCAAAATAGTTGTGCAGATCCAGACACCTAAAAATGAGACAGATGTGGTCAAACGGTAAGTAGTTTTATCTATTTAAACAAGTTTGTTATCCAAATGGCAAATCCAAAAAGTAGTTTAGCAGTCATGCCTGGAAAAGCAGAGAAATATAGTAGTCCAATTCAAAAGGGCAGTAAAAGCAGTAAAAAACGCAATAACAAAGGCAAATTCTAAATGATAACAAAACACAACTTAAAAAAATCCAAAGAAAAGGGCAAAAAAATGCTAAATATTAAAATGAATGTACCAAAAAAAGTTTAAGTAAAAGAAAACTATGAATGGGATGTTGCAAAGATAATAACACCCAAAGCACAATTCAAACACAACAACAACAATTAATTCTTGTATAGCTCAAAATCACACAAGGAATCCCTCAAAGGGCTTTTAAGAGGCCCTGTTTTTTGACAGTCCCCAAGCCTTGACTGCTGTGTGGTCAGTGCCGCATGTCAAGAGAAACAGAAAGTTGCCATCAGGGCGAATGATAATTAAAAGAGGGAGGAGATACATGTAGAGACGTATGGCAAGCATAAAGGAGGGGCAGGGGGCATGACCATAGCCAGTTTGTTGCAAACAATCTACTGCAGTGGTTCCTCAGGGCCCACTGTGGCTGCAGGTTTTCGTTCAACCAACATCTGCATTTAATTGGACTCCTAAATAAGTGAGTTGTCATTTCCCAGTTACTTTGTTTTTAATAAAATGTACTAAGCAGTTATATGAGGATAATGTAGTTTTTTTTACAGTATTGTCATCCTGATTTTCATTCTGATTTTTCAAATGTTCTAGTTATTCAATCCATTATTTACTAATTAGTGGGTCTGATGCTAAAGTATTTGCCCAGGTATCTGCTCCAGATACAATGAAGGTAGCAAACTACACAGAAAAAGGGCAAAATATTACAAAAGCAACAAAAGAGAGTTGATCGTTTAAACCTATAGCAAAAATATAAATATTTCTAAATGTCTTATAAACATTATTGTGTGTGTTTCTAAATGCAGAATAAGAGAAGAGAAAAAAAAACACCAGGTAATTAAATGACATTATTATCACTAATTGTGAAATTTGGTCAAAACAAATACCTGCAGCAACAGAGGTCCCCAGGACAGAGTTTGGGAATCACTGGTCTACAGTATTAACTAGAAATTAATTACATCTATTACATGAAGTTCTTGCTCATCTCAAAAAGGGTAAGCCCGTCTTTTTTATTGAAAATTCAATGAAGTGAACCCTTAGCAATCAAACACATTCCAGATAAGATTATACAAATATTGTAGAAAATAAGACATAAAAATCCATCCATTTCCTATTGAACTTGACCAATGCACAGTCGTGAGCCTGCTATGACATGACTGGGTGCAAGGCAGGGACCAGACGTAAATGGGTGATCATTTGAATAAGCCAAAAAAAACCCAATTGTATAGATTTCTTTTTGAAACACGACAGAGATAAAAGTGAAGCCAAATTACTAATTTTGGTTTAGGCATTGGGAAGATTTAACTAGGTAAGAAGCATTTCAAAGAAATAGAAGATAAGTTTTCATTTTATTTGAAATGAGAAAGAATTTATTACCCTTGGACAAACAGCACATTGGTGTGTAAATTTGAAATAAGTAGACCTCTAATAGTCAATTTAAGTGCCATGTTTCATTTTTGTATTTCTAAATTAAATGGGTCAGATGATATGCATGAATAAATATTGTCATTGTGTCTGGGATTTTTTCCTTTTAGTTTAATATTTACACATTATGTAAGTATGATTGTCTCTGGCAGCTGACAGTATGAGTACAACCCCCCTTTTCTATTGTTGTTGTATGCAGGTTTTAAAAATTTCTGCAGCACTGACTTTATGAGGCCAGTTTACAGATCTAGTCATCACACATGGTTTGGCAGATTATTGTTTGCAGTATTCCACTGAAGTGTTGGTTAAACTGATAGGCAGAACAAAGAAAAGAAAAACCACATCCAATTAAAAGTGAGTTTCTAGTGAATCAGAAATCTAACATAATAATTTTTACTTAATGAGGAGTTGCTTTACCACATAAATAAATAATATCTTAAATGGTTATTTCCTTTACCAAGTAGTTTTCACATAATCTATAAAAAAATCTCACAGTTGAATGTTTTTTACTTCAGTGGCCATTTACATACAAAGTGTCTGAGGCATTTCACATAATGATAGACATGGCGTAAAATACCAAAAATATAAAGCAAAATTAACAATCTACAAAACAGTTCACATTAAACAGACCAAAATTTCTCAAACTGTTAAGAAAAGATAACTTAACGAATTTAAAAGTTTCCTCAAAGAGAGAAGGCTTGAGTCTTGATTTTAAACACCTCTAGGGACCGTGGCTGTCTAATACTAATTGGGAATGAGTTCCAACATTTGTGAACAAAATGACTTAAGGCATAAGCTTGAAACATTTTATACCTTTATATTGGTTAAAAAAAACAGTGGAGTGTCAGCGGAATGAAGAGCACTAGCAGGCACATTGCAGCTAATCGAGATTGATAAATACAAATGGGATTTATCTTGTTGAGCTTTATGAGCTACAAATAAAATTTTAACATGGATAGTGTTCTATACGAAGCCAATGCAGACAATGCAGAACTGAAGTAATATTGGATTGCAGCCTTGTACAAGTCAAAAGGCAGGCTGCCAAGGTCTACACCATCCACAATTTACAGGATATATAGATTGCTTAGGAATACCACTATTTAACGTGTTGCAAAAATCAAAAAGGGATGAAATAAGAGCATGAATAACAGTTTCAGCAGCTGCAAAATTAAGAAAAGGACAAAGCCACAATATGTTGCTTAAATAAGAACGTGCACATTTACAAGTTGCTTTTATTTGTACAGTGAAACAGTATTTTGAATCCAAGAGAATGTCAAAACTACACAAATAAGAGCTAAACCTATTTTGGTAAAACAATTTACAGATGTGGTCCTCACATTTTTATAAGGCCTTACACAAAGCTTGAGTCTTGTTTATGTGTAGATACAGAAAACTCAACTTCATCCTGGAAACAAGTTCAATGAATCAGTCCAAAAGTAAGGAATAAACATGAAATGGCAAACCTACTTTATGGATAATATTGCCCAAAGGAGGTAGAGAGAGAGAGAGGAGAGGTTAGGAGCATATTGATATGCAAGAAATATTACGGGACCTATAATGGAACCTTGTGGAATAACAGAACTGAGAAGGACAGTTGTAGGCTTAAAGCTGCTTACAGCCATAGACAGAATCTAATCTGACAGATAAGAGCCAAACAAATAAAGAACTGTATCAGACATGGCAGTGTACAATTCTAAATGACAGATCAGAAACTGATGATCAGTGATATCAAAAACTGATGAACATTCTAGCAGAAGCAAACCAAGCAAAGTCCAGCATCAGAGATTAGCTACAAATCTAAAAGCACACAAATCAAGATGGACTGGCTGCTCTGGGATACTCAGAAGACAGACTGAAATTGGTCAAAAAAGTTGTTCATTGATAAGTTATACTGTAATTGATTTGAAAAACCAGAGACATTTAGATTTGTATAGTTTAAGTGATGGCAAAATAGACATAAGTTTAAGGCTATTGGGAGCTATGCCAGTTGTAATTAATAAAAACGAAAATGCAGTAACAAACTAGACATCAAAAAAGACATGTGAATAGGATTGAAAAGGGTACATATATATATATATGTACCCTTATATTACTTAAGAAACAAAATAGCTTTAAAGTGATCAACAGCACTGATAGCCATAAAATCTGAAAAAAAACAGGAAATGTAGGAACCAGTGAAATTGTTTAAAGGTGGTATCAAACAAGTAATTAAATTGTAAAGTGTTAATTTATTTACAAAATATGTGGCTCCTGGCAATCTACGTCTGAGGAAATAGGCAAGCTCCTTTGTGGGAGGGGGCAGAAAGAAGAGTATTTATGGTAGAAATTTAAAAAAAAATTACTTTTATTAGCTATGATGGGGGAGGAGTAATCATTAATTTCGCCAGCCTTAAAGTCTTCCTGTAGTTTTTTTTTATTTTGTTTTTGAGTTTATTCTATATGTGGCATTCCAAGTGTGTCAAATTTAAAATCTTTCTAGCCATATGTTTATCAGATTTCAATGATTTATGAGCACCTATAAACCAAATAATTACTTAGGGCGAAGTGGTGGCTCTGAGGCTAAGGATCTGTGCTGGTATCCAGAAGGTTGCCGGTTCGAATCCCCGTCACTGCCAAAAGAGATCCTACTCTGCTGGGCCCTTGAGCAAGGCCCTTAACCTTCAATTGCTCCAGGGGTGCTGTACAATGGCTGACCCTGCGCTCTGACCCCAAGGGGTATGCGAAAACTAACAAATTCCTAATACAAGAAATTGTATAAGGCAAAATAAAGAACAAAAAAAAAATTAATTAGGGCCTAAGCTATTAGATACTGTATAATATTTAGGGGTTCACTATAAAGATTAAGGCAGGTCAGTACTATGAAAATGTCAAAATAATAACTAAGTCAGTGTTTGGCAAGGCTTCAGTAACAGTATCTGATGCAAAATTCTATCAAGCTCTAAAAGAAACAAATTTGTCTTGAGGTTTTAGGAGCTTTACATTAATAACACCTTGAACCAAGAAATGATCTTATAAGTATTCATTGGAGATATTCAGATCTAAGAAATGAATGTTTTATTCAATAATCAAATCCAGAATGTTCCCTTTGTCATGTACAGGAGAATCAACAACCAGAATAAGATTAAAAGAAGACAATTTATTAAAATTGGTAATAGCTGTACAGGCCAGAGAAGGTAAATTAAAATCCCCCATTATAATGCGTACAGACAGACAAATAGGAAATTAAAGAAATCAATTTAAAAAGACAGCATTGCTTTCCACCACAGGTGAATGGGAAATAACTGCAATCTTTTGAAAAACATTAGTAGCCAAAACAGCCACTAAATATTCAAAAGAGCAAAACTCCAATTCAAATGGCAATAATTCAAAGTTTAACTAAAAATAAGTTCAACAGCCTCACCTTTAGAGGATTTGGGTAAGAAACTATCAAAGGAGGTAAAACCTGGAAGTAAAACAGTACAGTGGCCATACAGTTTAAGTTAAACAAAGAAATGTTTCAACAAGATAAAAATATCAATGTTCTATCAATGTATCAATACAATTACCCATCAATTTTATAAGCGTACTTACTGGGAGCTTAGCAGCATCCTGTCTAAACTGAACGAAAAGCAGGATTCAATAGAAAGGGCACCAGTCTATCACAGTGCACACAGTACTTATGCAAATGCCTGTGCCAGTCTAACTTAGTGTTACCATTCACATTTGTCTCCTACACAAAGATACAGACATGCTACTTTGGTGTTGTAATTACTCTACATTACATTAAAAGAAAACAGAATTTTATGTCCAGCATTGCTATTTTGAATACACAGACTATAATGTCACAACCATCGGTTCACTGTTAAACTTATGTCACATTACGGAACGTCTAATTGTAGGGAACAACAAACTTGCCTATCACAGTTGCTGATCTCATCGCTGGAACATGTCAGTTTAAATAACTGAAAATTGCTGGACATGTCAAATTATGCAACTGTGTTCACTCCTTTTTGTGAGAACCAGAAACTTGCTGCCTGACAGAACTGGTGGTGTAAGAAGTGTTTACAAGTACAGCGAGTTCAGTCTCTGCCCTTCTCTCTTTTTCCATTCTGTCATGGCACATAAAACATGAGACATCGGAAAGATGAGCTTCTCTTAAGTTTATGAGGTCCAAAACCCCTGCATTCCTTTCTCTTTGTTGTATATGCACTGCACACAGAACCCACCCCTTGTTTGATGTTGTCTGAGTGAGTTGCAGACTAGATGGAGTGAGTTGCTGGGTATGTCACATTATATAAACAGCTTCACAAGAGAGTGCTGCCAACTAACTCTGACTTGCTTAGATTATATAAATGAACGCTATGACTAATAATTGCTGTAAAAAGGTCATCAAATGTGATGTAGCCACAGATAAGAAGATCTGGAAAGAGGTTGGGTCTCACACCAGATGACTAATATACCTGTCAGTTCTCCTTCAATGGAGGATAAATATCCACCCTGTAAGAACAGAATATGAAATTCACCCTCTCATTGTGACTATAAAATCCATCTTTTAACCTCCACGAACAGTGTGACAACCCAGGGAGTGGATGAGATGGCCTCATTTTGTTGGAGAAAGAAAAAAAAGAACAGGAGAAAGAAATAATGGACTTAATATTCAAATAATAAACAGCTTGCCAGTAGGGCACTGTAACATGTCTTTTTCCCAAAAAACAAAAGCTAAATGGCTACAAAATACAACTAAGTCAAGGACATAAATTCTTGAAGGTAAAGTGAGAAAACTATCATAAAGCATTCCAGGTTGAAGATATCTATCCCAGCAGAAAGGGTAGAACCAAACAATCCTTATTAGGTGTGTTCTCATATAATGCACAATGAAGCTATTGCGATAGTCATGTCTGTCTGTCTGTCTGCATGAAAAAACTTGTCCACATCTGGGTGAATTTTGTTGAAATATGCCACATTTTTTCCTCATGGAAATTTGTCAAGACAGTTCAGTTTTCATTGTGATATCTTAAATAGATTGCTCTATACAGAGTTTTAAATTTAAAAATCTCCAATTGAAAAGCATTGACAAATTTGCAAACAACAAATTAGTTTACTGTTTCAATTTTACCTTGACAGCAGTTACAGCAACTTGTCTATTTTGTCTATTTTTCTTTTTTTCACCTCTGATGGCTGCTACTTATTGCAAACTGATCCCCAATACAAGTTAATAAAACACCAGAAGACTGCATGCACTTTAAAGCTTTCCTTTCAAAATACACATCCAGATACTATATATTTCATCCCAACCTCACATGGACTGGTAAACTATGAAAGCTTTTCATATTCCAAGCTGAACAGAGCTATGCCTGGGTGTACCTGTATATGCTCGGCAGGCCGCAGGACTGGATGAACAGCTACTTACTGTAGATAAATAGCTGTTGAGCCAGTCAGAACTTTTTGGAAAAGGCTTGGAACCAATCAAATGTGTTGTAAACATCACTATAATGTTAGTTAGTGGGAGATGTAGAAGAACCTTTAGCAGCAATTTTACAGTAGTGCTCAACCATGGATGAACTGCTGTTAGTCAGGCATGCAGTCTGAATTGTACCTGGGACACACTGGGACACAACCCTGCACTTCTCTGACTTGTATTGTATCATTGGGTTCCCTCAGTTGATTATATTTGGAAGTGAAGGTCTATATCAGTAAGCCTACATATTCTGTATCCTCTAGTATCATATCCTTAATCAATAGTCTGGGGTGGGTATCATTATAGACTTAACTGACAAGGACTGAGTGAAAACCATATCTGCATAGAACACTTGCCATGGGTCACATTATTGGAGTCAAAACCAACCTCACAACTGTGTGGTGTAGAGTCCAGGTGCTTAGCCACTATACCACACTGCCTGCAACAATCCATCTTCCACCAATTTCTACACTTGATATGAAGTAGGAATGAAAAAGAAATATGATATAATCACATTCAGGCATTAAAAGTCAGTTTTGAATTGCCAGATAACCAAATATGCACATCTTTGAGGTGTGGGAAGAAATCCTGTTTTCAACATAATGATGACTTGATATAAAAAGTACAAAATTAAAAATGTAGTAATTTTAAAGTGTACCTGTGTTCTCTGAAATATCTGATGCATAAATGCAACCAAGTCTATTATCCCACTACAAGGGATGTGGGAATTTACATGGTTCTACAGGACAGCTAATTCTTGCCAACATGTTATTGTTAAAATGTTATCAGAATCTTATTAATTCTAATTGAATTTCTAGTGTAGAAATTGATGGAAGATGCAAATGGGAAATGTGAAATAACAAAGACAGAACATGGACATTCTATCTCAGATAAAATGTATTTTTTTTTCCAGATAAAGACATCAAACTATATTAATTTCAGATTCTAGTGAATATATTAAAATTAATAATGCTCTTTCTGCTAAAATGTAAATCATGTCACATTCAACAAATCTGTTTTATAATTTAAACAAGAAAATGACAGTTTTGCATGAATTTGTGAATTTGGTTGATGATGGAGCAGATACATTTAAATTGTGGCTAGAAGCAACCTTAAGATTTGACATTTGCATATTAAATGCTGGCATCTTATAAGACAGTTAACAACTGAAACTCTGCTTATTCCTTCAAGCCCATTTGATATTTTAAGCCCAAATGATCCACATCACAACATTCTTCCTAGCTGTTTCTTATAGGAGTGTTTAACTGGGCAGTTAGTTCAGAGTAATGGGGATAGTGGAAGAGAGGTGAAAAAGAGAGAGCAGGCAGGGTGGAATGGGTGGAGAAGAGTGTCAGGAGTGATTTGTGACAGACGGATATCAGCAAGAGTGAAAGGGAAGGTCTACAGGACGGTAGTGAGACCAGCTATGTAATATAGGTTTGAGACGGTGGCACTGACCAGAAAGCAGGAGACAGAGCTGGAGGGAGCAGAGTTAAAGATGCTAAGATTTGCACTGGGTGTGACAAGGATGGATAGGATTAGAAATGAGTACATTAGAGGGTCAGCTCAAGTTGGACAGTTGGGAGACAAAGTTAGAGAGGCGAGATTGCGTTGGTTTGGACATGTGCAGAGGAGAGATGCTGGGTATATTGGGAGAAGGATGCTAAGGATAGAGCTGCTAGGCAAGAGGTAAAGAGGAAGGCCTAAGCGAAGGTTTATGGATGTGGTGAGAGAGGACATGCAGGTGATGGGTGTAACAGAACAAGATGTAGAGGACAGAAAGATATGGAAGAAGATGATCCGCTGTGGCAACCCCTAACGGGAGCAGCCAAAAGAAGAAGAAGAAGAAAGTACTGCCCACTTTCAATATACAGGGGTGGGCAAAAGTAGGTTTACAGTTGTGAGTATGAGTAACACAGAGTTTATTCTGGCATTATTATTTATTTATTAATTATTGTATTATTTGTCTTCTTATTACAGTATTATTATTATTTTTATTATTTTGTATCCTTACTCAGCCTGTAGACTACAAGAATGTGTAAATATTGGAGGCTGGCAATTTGAGTACTTACGAGATTGTACCTATGTGCACTGTGCCATTGTGACATTCTTTTGAGTTAATAAATTTAATAAAGCTATTGTAATAAGCATAGCCTGCATGTCTTTTTCACTATGAGCAACAGTAAACCTACTTCTCCCCACCCCTTTATAAAGGTTTCATGTCTGTTGTTGTCATTATACTGATTAGCTTATTTTATTTGTTTTTAGTGAGATTTATGAAGATGAGAACATTTTGCCCAAAAGATCAAAATTCCTTCTTAGAATTTGCAAGTCTTCCTCAATCACATTACTACATTTACTATTGTTGAAAGTTGTTCAATAAATTAAATAACTTATTATTAATAGTACATGATATTCTAGTAGATCAAACCTCCCATGACCAATTAAGCTTACACTCTCGTGCCTCCTAAAGACACATTCTTTCACAAAGCACTGTGTTATAGAAGGGGGTCTTAATGTCAGCTCTTACATCCAGAATAATACCCAGTAGTTAAAACAATACATAAATAGGTGTATTCATCAAACAAAATACTGCAATACTGTTATGAATGTTGGTTTAATTTACTTTTGAGCCTAGTTTGATTTATATCTTTTGTATTTTGCTTTGATTTTCAAAATGTTTTTAACTTTCACTGTCATTTTATGTATCATTTCTGGATTGGGGAGCTGTCATGTTGTGGTTCATTGTTGTTGATAATAGTTTTCTGTTGACATCATGTAACTACAGAAAGTACCATCAAATGATGTAATGGTGTCCTTTCTCTGTGTTCAATGTTCTAGATACAAAAATAAGTGTTTGCTGAGTGCATGGTTTGCAGTAAACATTTAAGGCAGCTAGTTTTCTTATTATGATTTTGGTTTTGCATTATGGGCTTGTTGCATTGTTGTCATTCTTTGCCAGAATAAACGCAAGAGAGAGAGAGATTGACACAAAGACAGCACAAAGTAAAATTCAAAACACAAAATGATTATTCTCTGGGCCTTACTTATACAGGCTGTTGACCTATGTCTGTCAGGTGGTTTGACTAGTCCATTAGCCCACTAAAGTAGCATCAGATCTCCCCCATTTCCCATTCTTTCTCTCCCCTCCCTCAATTTCCTACTTTGACTTCTTTCCACAAGCAGAGTCTTCAGTACAAACAATTTTCAGTCAGCAAGCTTTTAGGTGTGAGGTGGCTTTAAATCCCATCTCAAAAATCACTTCCAGGGTCAGAGCCAGCCCTACTTTTCCACTAGGCTAGAACTTTCCCATGTGGATGCTGGTGGAGAGATAACCTTCAGTTCTCCATAAAGATATGGATCTCCAAGGCAGAACTCAACTACCTTCCCTATTAAAGAGAAAACATGGTCCCATACATTCCTTCTTCAAACTATGTGTACTCAAGCAGCAGAGGTGTGTTACTGACTTGACTATTTCATCCTTAGTCTCTTTCTCGCTATCTCTTAGAATAGGGTCACACATCCCTTCCAGTAGCTTGGTCAACTGTCTCTTTGAATTTTGGTAAATTAGTTTTGTGCTCGAGTTTGCCTAATGTCCTACTAGATACTGTGACCGGTGTCGTCACTGGTTAGTTGCCCATAACAGTGACGACTGTTGCTCATGTACAGTTCAGTAGTTCCCCTGCTCTGTTTTTCCTCCTGCATAGCTCCACCAGTGGCACGCTCCTATGCTCTTAACTGCAAGCTGTCTCTCTGTTAAACTGCAAGCTGTCTCTCTGCCCTTCACAAACTCCCTCTTAAACAGTATTTCAATGAGATATAAACACACTCTCACCTGTCCCCTTTGCGGGATCAACTGCAGGCTTGCTGCCCAACATGTTTCTCACACGAGGTTTAGAACATTGAACAGATTCAGCCCAGGCCAACCTAACGGCTCACTCTCCTGTCCTCTCTCCCTCAGATAGAGTCTGCTCCAGATGCTGCTTCCGAGCCATTGAACTAGCTTGATAAAGAAGACTTTGTATTCTTTTGACCTGGAGACGGGAGCTAGACCACCACGTTTGATATCTGCAACCCTGTGTTTCTTTTCTGCTGTTGACAAACCCCTTCTGAATAAGATCTTCTGTTTTGTCCCTTTCAGTTCAGCAATAAATATTTTGTTACTTGGAAATCTGTTCCATTTTCCATTCTCCTGTGCAACTTTGTGACCCAAGCTTGACAATACATAGCCCATCTACAAGGCATACCACTACCAAGTGGCCCCTGGGCTCCTACATTGTCCTAGACAGCAGATCTCTAGATTCTGTAAGTGTGTGTCTCAGTCTGCTTTGGAGAGTCTCATTTGGCCTTATGCCTTCTTGGTGGTCCCACTGCTCAGACAAGCTTTATTCTGCATCTTCTTACACTTCTAATCTCCTTCAACTTACTGTTCTTTTGTCAGTACAGTATGATGTTCATCTGTCTTCACTTATTGTCATATGCTTTTGTTGACAATGTTTATTTATACAGTCGGAGCATTGGCATATTAGTCCATTTTGGGGATTATAGCACTTTGCCTTTGACCCTAGGTTGCACTTGCTCCTAATACAAATTAGGGAAAGTAACTGTTCTAAACCACTCCACTAATGGTCCCCCACCAGGGACAGCATTTTTCCTTCATTTGCACACTTTACTTAGGCTACTGCCCATTAAGCAGCATGCAATCCACTTTATCACTTAATGCCTATTGCCACTAGCCTGTGATTTACTCATTTGTATGAAATATAGACCTATTTTGTAATTGTAAGCTAAAGTTAATGTTTCAATTTGCCTATACTTTAAAACTCATAATCATAAGATTCTGATTACAGGGTCAAACCATCAACTGAGCAGTTTTGGTTTCTTTTCATTGTCCCAATCAAATTATGAAAGAAGCCAGTTTGCTTTTTTCCATTTCTTTTCTTTTTAACCATATTCTTCCATTAAAGAGCAAGAACATGTAATGTGGTGCTTTGAGCATTCTGTATTGTGCAGGCAAAGCAAAGTATCAGGACCCATGACTAGGATAAACTCCCTCTGAACCTAGGCACCTGGTTCCGTTAGGAGTGTCCATTAGCTTCAGCAACACCGTAAAATCAATACAATGCAATATGCCACAATTCAGCACCCTCTTAACTGACATGGACAAACATCAGGTCAAAGCAGTCATGAAAACTGAAAGATGTGTCACTCCCAAAATGGATTTGTACGATAAACTATCAGCAGAACTATATGCATTTTTAGTAAACCCCACACTTCACCAAAAGAGCATATCCAGGCCTACATCAAGCATATAATATGTGATTAATACTTCATTAAAATACAAAGTGGGAAAAAAATGTCACTACTCTAATAAAGGTGACAATAAACAAAAGTAAGTTTTCCTTTAGAAATGTTTTATTTTTCTTTAGATGAAAACTCTTTAACAATGTCCTTAAAACCCAGACCTCCTAAAATGTCACTCTGGATTGACATTGTAGCAAGTATCTCACTCTTTCCTGAAGCATATTAAATCAAATTATACTTTTTACAATATAGAGTTTAGAAAAAAGACCACTCTCCATTATCATTGGTCACTGGATGAAGTGCAGTGTAAAAACTAAAGAAAACAGACTGAAGTCTTCTCCACCATAATTGATGGAGGGGTCATTTTGCAGGTGGGTTCAGTCCCTCCTTAGAAAAAAAATCCCTAAATTAAATAGCTTTTTCCACAAAGTTTCCTTCCAATCCATGTGATAAGTCTTTAGAAGGTTTAGGGAGCAACATCCATGTTGCTTGCTTTGGTGCTCTGTGCCAGAGAAGTTAAAATCTATTTTATAACAGGCTTTGTGTTCATTAAGCATAAACACTGGTATCAGTGTACCCCATGTAATTGGGTTCATGGCATTGCATTCATGTTGTTCAGCATTTGGTGGCAATAATGCTTTTCTCACTAATCTTGTACACCTAATTTCTTCAATATAATATAACAGTTTTGAAAATCCCTAAAGTCCTATGCTCTGCCACGTTATTTCTATTCCACATGTCTATGATTCTCTGTGTGAAGAAAAACATTCTAACATTTGTGCAGAATTTATCCTTAACAAGTTTCTAACTGTGTTCCTATCGATCTAATGTTAAAGTAAAATCCTGAATGTGCTGTAGTAAATTCTTTCATAATTTCAAACACTTAATAATATCACTTCTTAATCTCCACTTGCTTAAACTTAAAGTCTTTTAATCTTTCCTCATAGCTTCTACCTGAAATCAGCTTAGTAGCTTTTCTCTGGCCGTTCTCTAGCACTGCTATGTCTATTTTGTAATATGGAGACCAAAACCGTACACAGTACTCCAGATGAGGTCTCACCAGTATGTGATAATGTTTAAGCGTAACCTTCTTTGACTTGTATTCTAAACATGTTGCTATCCATATTACTAACCGAGAATGGTAAACCGGATATGGACGCAGGAACCTGCCCGTGGACGCAGGAGACATAGTGCGCAGGCGCCACACAAAGCCCCCCTCCCCAGAGTGAAACGGGAGAGACTACGAACGTGCGCAGGCACCACACAAAGAGAGAGCGAAACGGGAGAGACTACGAACCATCTGACATGCCGCAAGCAGGATAAAGCGAGGTCAGAAATAAAAGACAGAGTAGGAAACAAAGTAAAACGTCGTAAAGAGGTTAAAGAACGGGGCCAAACACATGGAGAACAGGTTACAGATGATGAAAACTGGAATGCAACAGCTTCAGAAAAACCTAGGCACGAAACACATGCATAGCGAGATACAGAATATAAAGGCAGAAAAAACGACAGTTAAACGTCCACACCACACAGTGGAGGCAGACCCGGAAGGTGCAGGCGCCTACATCGCGCGTTGGAAGGCGCGGGAAAGTACAAAAGGCAAAGGCGCCTACACAGTATGGTAAAACCCAACATAATACGGAAGGCACAGGCGTTGCCGCCATATTGTGAGTGGCACTACTGTGTAGTGAAGGCGCAGGCGTCACCGCCATATTGTGCGTGGCACTACTGCGGAGTGAAAGTTAAGAATAATGTGCTGCTTGGGATCGTACAAACGGCGAACGCGACCCACCGTCTGAAACTGCAGAGGCAAAGCAGGCACGGGTTCAAACCGAACAAGCTCGACTGACGGATATACGCCTACAACGCGCGTCTCAAACCGCAGAAGCAGGGCAAGCACGGGTTCAAAACAACGCAAGCTCCTACAACGCGCGTCTGAAACTACGGCTGCCCAGCGGGCACGGGTTCAAAATGCCGGGGGTAGGCGAGCGAAGCGAGCAGGGAAGCCCCCTTGTATAACCTAACATTCTCTTAGACTTCCTATTGGCTTCTGTACACTGTCTGTCCTTCTCAAAACGGGTGCTTTCAAGTTTCAGACCTTTAAATGTATGTTTAAATCTAACATTTGTAGTTTGTACATGTAATACTTAACATTTACTTACATTACTTACATTAAATTTTATTTCCCACAGTCATTTCTGCCCAAGTCTGTATGTTGTCCAAGTCTGTAATGATTCATCTGATTCTAGATTATCTGCTAATCTGCCTAGTCTAGTGCAAACTTTCCCAGCTTGATATTTATATTCTTATCCATATCATTTACATATATTAAAAATGGCAGTGACTCCAGTACTGACCCCTGAGGAACAACATTATTAACTTCACCTAATTATCACTGATAAGGTTCCGCACACAATAACTCTTCACTTCCTGTGTTTTATTCAGTTTCTCCGCTTATCTACACATAGTGTCCTGAATTCCAACTTCTTTTCATTAGATAGGAGTCTCATCAAGTCTCATCAAGCAACAAGCAGCCTGCTATTCCATCTCCCCACTATCGCAGAACGTGCACAAAGTTCTCCCTGTTGCAGCCTTGATTATCTGGGAGAAAAGTGCTGGAGTTTTAGAGTGGAAATAATACAGTAGATCGTTATTTGGAACACATGCATCTCATGTGTGTTCTGTTTCTACAATAATCTGTGTAAGCACATTGTTAAAACAGAAATATTTTTCATATTTTAGTAATAAATGACAAAATGTAGGCATAAACTATATAATTTGTGAAGCCTGAAGGCCAAAGATCAAATAAACACTTTCACAAAAGATTCTAGGATGATAAAACAGCTTCCATGGCGTAGCGGTAAGAATTGCTGACTTGTAATCAAGAGTCCCTGGTTCGATCCTGACTGCCTCATATATTTACCGTTTTTAGTAGTGAGCTGCTCTTATTGTTAATATTATACATTAAACACATACATTTGATTTGTGTCTGTAACAGCCGGTGTACATCTGGACCATAAGGTGTATACTAATTCAGCATGAGCAGGAACAGTCCTCCTCCACCCGACTCCACTGAGTGGTGGTTGCTGGCCCCTTTTATAGCCCACCCGGAAATGCTCCAGGTGCTTGATCACCTGTTTCCGGTTGCACTTCCGGGTGGGGCTAAAGACTCGTTCATCCAGGCTCAGGGACCCATGCAGCACCCCCTGGAGGCCACCCCAGATCCCAACAGGGCTATGGAGAACTCCATTTCCCATGGAGCCCTGCGGGAAGCTGAGGCACCACCGTCAACCAGGGAGGTTGACACCAAGCATCCCGGGGGAGGTATTGAGCAGCCATGGTTGCTCCCCCGGTACATACGTCGAAGAGGCGTCCTGGCCGGGCATGGGACCCAGCCGTCCGCCACAAAACTTATAAACAAGCTGTGCAGGACACATCAGTATTCACACTTGGGTAGACTTTACAGTCAACAGTCTAATACACTTGCTCTTAAGAGAGGGATGAAATAATGAAGCAGTCAATATAAAAACAGTAATTTTATAAAATTCATGAAGATTCAAAATGTGAATGCTTGTTTCTAACCACAGTATGGATCATTGTGTGACATTATTACACAACTCATACCTATTCTCAGTTTATAAATTGTGTTGTTGATATATGGACTTTTAACTAAAGCCAACAATTTAAGCACCCCTCTGGGTGATACACTCTTGAATCACACAGGTAGCCTGACCTTATCCAGGTACATCAGGTACTAGACTTGAGCCAGCCCTTGATTGGGTGCTAGTCTAGTAAAAAATTCATCATTTAAACAATTTGGATGAACATATTTGGCATATGGGAGGAAACCAGAATGTCAGGAGACAAGGCACACAAACATGGGAAAAAGATACAGGTGCCTGCAGCTGAGTGGCAGCAATGTTAACTACTGTGTGCCACCTCTATTAACCCTGTTTTTGATTTATGTCTTTAAAACATGTGACTAATAGTTTAGAGGTTCTTAGTTGATATTTAATTTTCATATTTTTAATAAGCTTTTTTTTAGTCATTCAGTCTCTGCCCTATTTTTCATGTTCAACATCAAGATCTGCACCCTAGTGATACACACTATCAATCTGTTTTTATTCTTGTCACTCTTACCAACAGTCTCACAGCAAATGAGTTCTAATGGGATCAAGCCTTATCGTATAAAAGAGTGTCTTACATCAGACAATTAATCAATCAAGCTCCTGTGGTCTTTCAGTTAGCTAGTAGTGCGGAGAATAAATTATATTTAATTGGGCATGGCTACAGATGCCCTGCAACCACTGTAGTTCATCACATACCTTTGCATCTGACACTTTTTTTTTTATTTGCGCACCTAGAGTCAACATTTTCAAACCTGTGCCAAAGGCTATGCAATTTCCAAATTAAAGGAGTCCACCACTGTTACATGCTTTATAAAGTATTTTGGCATTATACAATACTTGTTATTTAAATAACTGTATCTTAGGGTATTAAGGAAAGGTCCATGCCAATGGCTAGTCATGTTTTATTTTTTGACTAATTATAAGCATAAACAGAATTGCTATCTCTTAAACCTATTATACACAACTTTATTAGGCACAGCTGGTCATTAACTCACACAGCCTGTTCAATATACGTATATAAAATGTAGAATTATTGAGAGAGTTACTTCTTCAATGAAACATCAGAATGGGCAAGACATTTGATCTAAGTGATTTTCACTGTGGCATCATTGTTGGTGCCATACATGGTGTTCTAGCAACTCAGAGGCACCCCTCCTGGGATTTTTATGTACCACAATCTCTAGAATTTACAGAGGATGGTCAAATAAAAAAAACATCCAGTAAACAGCAGTTCCATGGGCTAAAATGTTAAATGTTAAAAGTTAGAGGTGAATGGCTATAGTTGTTAAAGATAAAAACATCCACAAATACTCAAACAACAGATCTTTAGAACAAAGTAGTGTGCATAAGGGCATCATCAAGTGAATGAACAATTTTTCAGACCTTGTAGAAGGTGGGCTATAGTAGCAGGAGACTGTTCATTAAGAACAGGAAAATGAGGCTATAATGGATGTGTGATTGCTAAAACCAGACATTTAAAAAATTTCACCGTGTCTGATAAATCTTGATTTCAGCTACGACATTAGATTACATTAGATAAAACTTTGTTTGTCCCCTGGGGAAAATTTGGCTTTATACAGAAGCTTTTACATAGATAGATAGATAGATAGATAGATAGATAGATAGATAGATAGATAGATAGATAGATAGATAGATAGATAGATAGATAGATAGATAGATAGATAGATAGATAGATAGATACTATTGTCTTAACACACACCAGAATGACAAAAACGGAAAAAAATAAAAAGTAATGAAAACTTCTGTCTTAGCTATCACAGTTCCAGAGAGGCCTTATGCAGATGTATTGCTGATGGTCTAAAGGAGCCCCAGAAGCGTTTCAAGACACACTTCTGTCTTAATTAGCTGAAAGTTCTCAGAGAGAGGATATGCAGCATTGTTCATAATGGCATTCAGTTTTGTTTTTATTCCCTCATTTTTCTACTATCTCCATGGGTCCAGAATCATTCTATAACTGAACCTGCTCTTTTAATTATCTTGTTAATTCAGTAGGCCTCTTTTGAAATGATCTTACCTTACCAGCCCAGCACACTATAGCATTGAAAATCACATTAACCATAACAAACATGCTGATGGCAGAGCCAGAATCTGGCTTAAGCAGCATGAACAATACGACCACCCAGCATTATGCCAAAGGAACAGGCTGGTGGAGGTAGTATAAAGATTTAGTAAATATTTTCTTGACACACATAAGGAATCTTGATACTAGCTGAGAGTTATGTGAATGTATACGCAATCGTTGTTGCTGACCATGTACATCCCTTTATTGCCAAAGTCAATTCTTTCTCAAATGGATACTACCAGCTGCATGATGCACAGTGTCTCAAAGCACATATGCTCTCTGACTGGTTCAATGAACGTAACATTTACTTCAGTTTTATTCTAAACAGCTTCTACCAGTCTCCTAAGGCATGTTTCACAACCTTTGTTTACTGGAGAACCTGTTTTAGCTGATAGATGTCAGGTGACAGGCCTTAGTCTGCATTTAGTCAGTCTGAAGAGGAATGCAGTGCATTCTGGGAACATGAAGCATGATTCAAAATGTTTTCCACAGTAAGACTGTGCAGCTTTTGACTCAAATGGAAAAATAACTTAGACCTTATTGTAGTGATTTACTTACATTTTCTGTAATAAAATTTTGACAAAAAAAAACAAAAACAAAATGTCAATCTACTCTACTAATGATGAAAACAAGTAAGCCACAAGTTGAGTGTGGGAGGGGAGAGTGGCTACCTTTTACAAAAGAAGACACTTTCCAAAAACAATGGTCTCCCAGTTGCTTGGTGAAAAAATGGACACATTTGCAAAGAGATCTCTCTCCAGCAAGAAATGTTTTTCCTTTTCATTTTTTGGTGGAGGATCCATAATCTGTAACTGGTTCACCTTGAGTGTCACATGCATCTTGTGTTGCTAATTAAACTGCATGAGGACTTGACCAGCCAGGTTGTATGATTCTATGTATTGCTTTACATTTGCTGTTACTGGTATTGATGCAAATAAATGTAATCTTTAAGTGAAAGCTTAGGTTTAAAAGTAAATACAGTCCCAGTCAGCAAAGAGTCTGCTATATGGGTAAAAGGTTGAAAGTAACAGTTACATAGCTGGTTTCTACATTTCTTCCTATCCACCACCTGGAAAAGAAATTACAAATTTAGTTGACACCTTTCGTGTTAGGTGCATGCATTAAATGATCTCATAACATGATAAAACACCAGGGTAAGAACAATTCAGGTTGCCTGTGAGTGAATATCGTTCCTTTCTCTCAAAAAACAAATAAACTGACTTTTTCGAATGTTTGTCCCTGTGATTTGTTAATTGTCATAGCAAAAGCTATTCTAACAGGAAACTGTAAACGTTTTAATATGAATGGCATATTCAGATCTCCTTTGACGTCTAATGTTATCCATAGAAGATGTACTACATTACCTTCCTTGTCGCCTGTTAAAATTTTACATGTCAAAATTGTTCAACCAATTTGGAATACAACTAATCCTGTCCTATTGCATAGCCCATCACTCATACATAAATTACGCAATAACATTACGATACATCCTTCTTTCAACAGTAATTTGGCCAGTGGAAGACCAGACGGTGTTAATGGTTGTAGATATTCTACGTAATATTGTAAGTTGACGTTTACATCTTCTGCACTATCACCACCAACTGTTTCGGCATAGTCTATTGATACGCATTTAACCAATTTGCTGTGTAACCTGTCGACAATTTTCGTGTTAATTCGTTTGACTTTATCATTTCTCGGTACTAGGATTTCCCGTAGGCGGCACGGTGGCACAGTGGGTAGCGCTGCTGCCTCACAGTTGGGAGACCTGGGGACCTGGGTTCACCTCCCGGGTCCTCTCTGTGTGGAGTTTGCATGTTCTCCCCGTGTCTGCGTGGGTTTCCTCCCACTATCCAAAGACATGCAGGTTAGGTGCATTGGCGATTCTAAATTGTGCTTGGTGTGTGCCCTGTGGTGGGCTGGCACCCTGCCCGGGGTTTGTTTCCTGCCTTGTGCCCTGTGTTGGCTGGGATTGGCTCCAGCAGACCCCCGTGACCCTGTAGTTGGGATATAGCGGGTTGGATAATGGATGGAGGATTGCCCGTGTTCTCATTTCTTCTGTTGATAACCCTTCAGGATGAAATTCTTCAATAAGATTTGGACATAATAAGTCTTCTTTTATTGGGAACTTAAAGTGAGGAAAACATAACAATTTATAAGAGCTGAGAGCGCAGGAACTGTGTCTGATAAAAGCATTCACACGAATGAGAGGTGAGAGGATCTTGTGCGTGAGCCGTTAACCGTAAATGGTTGAGAGGAGGGCGGACTTCAAAAAATCTCTTGGCAATAGTCTTGTCTTGGGACTTGAAAAAATTTTGTGGCAATAGTCTCATCTCAAGATCTTCTTTTATAATAGAGAGATTTGTTCTGGGTTAGGGGTCAAAAAACTGGTACTCCTCCTGCAGTACATTTGTTTCCTTTCTTTCTTCTTTACGTGTAAAGTAGCTGGTAAAGTCTTTAGCTCTTTGTGACCTGATAATTGAAAGTGTTGACTCTGACAATGAATGGTCTGATGGGATATGTTTGATATGCAATTGAGAAACCTATGAGTGATTTAAATACCTTATATTATTACTAAATTACCTATGGTTACTGCAGAATATTTTGCATATACATGGAATTGGAAGTATTTGTGTTATTCCTGCAACAAGTTGGCTCCTGTATTTTAAAAAGGAAGGACAAGTAATGTAGAAAGGTATTTTCCCCTGTGGACGAAGGTTCGAGGTAAACAGCAGGCAGACACAAATCAATAGCAGAAAGCAATTTCTTTATTCTTGGTGAGAGGAGGCTTGCAGCCCCTGTCAGCTTGTGTCACTGACAGTTAGATCAAATAGCCCATCCAAGGATGGGAGTTAGCTCAGTTTTATAGTAGTTTGTTTACTAAACAAAAAGAGGAAGTATGGCAGTTCAATTTGAGTTCAAGCAGATCGTTATAGCTTGTGGTCACACCCTGGATTTGAACATACAGAAGCACACACAGTGTTTCTAAAAATTAAAAGAGTTATTAGCACATTCAGTCTTAAGCAATAGCCCTTGTGAGCATCAACACACACAAGAGCAACTGCAGCGATCTCCCAGGATGAGTGCAACCTAAGCAGATTTAGACAATACTCACTTCCTCATTCTTTCTGCACCATCAGGGTTACAATACTTCAACGGCTATGTGGCAGTTACAATTTAAGAATCTTATTATAGCTTATATTTCACACATAATGATCATCCCACATAATAATTAGTTATACAATATCAAAAGCTACCTTAAAAGTTAGTTTAGTACATTAGTCATACAGGAATACACTCTTACAGCTAGTGTCTGTATTAGATTACATTTGTTCAGTTAGCTTAGTACCTCCTTATTTATTAATACATAAGTGACATGTTTCTTATAGTTCTATTAGCACCATACTTTATTTGGAAAGACTGAAGCACCTTAATTCTAATATTGTCTTCCTCACCCCCCACTTCTATTCTCATAACTGGTGATAGGATAACATAATTAAGAGGTGCTTTTTTCCTTTGGTATTATGGAGGAAAAAAAAGAAAAAAAAACTTTGGTAACACTTTAGTTTAGGTACTGCAAAGATACTTCTGTTACTTGTTTACTCTTTTGAAACAAGACCTTAACAAATACGTCTTTTGTTGTAATAACAGTTACAAAATATCAGTGAAGTGTTTATTCATCTGTGCAAAATGGCCACCTAAAATAACTTCACTTTGGAACAGTTAGAAGTGGCTTAAGTGAGTCTGTTGTTATTAAACACTTTAATATAAAACTTGTGAATCCTTCATATTCATAAGTAATTTTACAAGAATATCAAATGTCACACTGTACAGAAATGAATAATGACTTTACCAATGCTTTATAACCATAATTAAGAGTAAAAGAATCCTTTGTTAAGGTCTTGTGACATTAGAGTAAATGAGTAACACATGCATTTTTGCCATACCTAAACTAAAGTGTTATGAAAGCAGAGAAATAACAACTTTTAACATGTAAAACAAAGATATTTTGCTACTTACTTGAATAAATTTATGGGCGGAGTGGTGGCTCTGAGGCTAAGGAGCTGCGCTGGTATCCCGAAGGTTGCCGGTTCAAATCCCCGCCACTGCTCTGCTGGGCCCTTGAGCAAGGCCCTTAACCTGTAATTGCTCCAGGGGCGCTGTACAATGGCTGACCCTGCGCTCTGACCCCATGGGGTATGCGAAAACTACCAAATTCCTAATACAAGAAATTGTATAAGGCGAAATAAAGAACAAAAACAAAAAAAAAATGGCATGGGATTAGGGAATCCATTCCCGGGCTCCCGATTACCAGGAGCCCGGGATTCCCGGACATTTTTTCATTCCCGGGAACTGCTGTAATTCCCGGGAAAATGGGAACGGCCAAGCTCGCATATATAGCGTGTACAAGTGTAAAAATCGATCAAGAAATAACAGAGTTATAGTTGAAAATAATTAAGGAGGCGCCATTGCTGCAGCTTGCACTTCATCAGACAACAGCTTTGAACAGCAACTTGAAATTGCAGTGCGTCAGTCTGTTGCAGCCGCATTATCTGTGCCAAGAAACTTGCCATCACAGAATGATGACAAGAAACTGGATGCATCGGTAAAAGCTGAAATGGCGGTGTTTCAGCGCAATGGCAAGCGCGGGCGTTGTTTAGAACAAGTGTATCAGTATCTGATGATTGTGCCGCCTACTTCAGTGGAGGCAGAGCGTGCTTTCTCAGCAGCTGGCGTACTTCTGCATGAAGGTGCGCTCTCGCATGGACGACCGCACGCTGGACACGTTAATAATAATAATAATTCATTACATTTATATAGCGCTTCTCAGTACTATAATTGCTATCCACACAGGGAGGAACCAGGAAGCAAACCCACAATCTTCCACAGTCTCCTTGCTGCAAAGCAGCAGCACTACCACTGAGCCACCTGTGAGGACGTTGTGCTTTCTACGCTCTTATTACCTCAACTAAAGATACATGTACTTCTATGACAGCATGAACTGCTTGTAGATAAGGTTAGTCTTTTATTTGTGTCAACATATTGCAGTAGTTTTATTAAAAATAAGTGTCGGTCGTTCTAAAACTGTTCACATGTGAGATGCCCGGGAGCCCGGGATTCCCGGGAATGAAATGCGGGATTCACAAATTCCCGGGAATGGATAAACCCATCCAGGAATGGATTCCCTACATGGGATCGATAATTTCATTGTACAATGTAGAGGACAAGGTAAGTGAGGTTCCCAAAAAAGAATGTCCACATCATTTTTGCAATCAATCCATTACCAATCCAGCCATCTAAAATTTCCATTGTTCCTTCTGACATGATTTGCCAAATACAGGAGATTAAGAATCAAAAATAACCTAAAGTGTATTTGTTCTCAGGGATTTTAAGGTTCATCAGCTAGTTTTCAATTTATAATATGCAAATAGAGCAATGATATGCATAGTAATCTTGTGCAATTGATGTAGTGAGAGTGCACAGATTATGAAGTATACTTTATAACAGACTCCTTCGTAAAATTCACTGTGCATTAGGGCGATGACCAATAAAATTGTCAGAATATTTCAAGCAGCACCATAGAATATTATTCATCTTGCAACATTAAAGGTAATCTCACATTTTCAAAAACATACAAATATCATGCTTTGCATACAAATTAAGTTTTATTGCAAATGTCTTTATATCGTAAATAATACATTTCCTAAGGAAAGTTGAAATGAGTTGAAGTGAATCCTTGTAAAAGTTTGCTTGAGTCACTAAGCAGCCCTACATGGTACAGCTATCTATCAGAAGAAACCATTCAGTGTTTATTTTTATATAACACTTTTAATGATAAACAACATCCCCAAGCACTCTATAGAACTGACGAAACATATTTATACCTGGGGACGGCGCTGTGCCTAAGAACCGTGAAATCAGCTTGTTTTATGCAGTACAGTGGAAAGTAATGAAGATTAAGTTAAAAGACATGATTGAAAACTTACCCTTTTAAAAAAAAATATCTAAAAAAGGTATTTTACAGGAGGAGGCAATTGCTTTTTAATTTTTAGAGGTGTTCACTTTAAAGGGTAGGCTTATGATTGCCAGCCCAATTTCTTTAAGCCATACTGCCAAATGTAGTTAACCACAGTTGAGTAATTGTTGACTGTTCTTATATCAAATTTGCCATGTATCTTGAATTTTGAATTAAGCTGTACATGTATCTTAAAATATTCTTGGGACTATTATTTTATCATATATAAGTACTTCTTATAAATAGTTATGGTATATATTACAGAAGTAACTGGAGATTATGATGGCATCTTAGCCTAAGTAACTATATTTAGGAGTTAAACAAACCATAAACTATTAAGGAGATATAATGGTAAGTTACCATGGCAACTGGGAGAACCTGGAAGTAACAGAGAACAATGTCATCTGTAATCATTTACACAATTCTACGCCTGCAAAAATGAACGAAAAAAAAAACAGACAAAATTATGTTATTTGTAAACTAAAGGGAATGAAATTTCCCCAAAACTCTTCTTTTGTCTTTTTCTGAGATGTAACAAGGTTGCAGGGTTTTCTTTTGTAAGACTGATAAAAATTAACGACTGTTTTTATTTATAGTTAATAGTGCAGTACAACTATAGTACAGTTATATGTCTTATTCTGCTAACCACTGTATGAATATACTTCTGTTTATTTGCTTTCCTTTTCATTTTATATTTTCATCAATTATCATCAATCCCTTGTCCATCTAAAAGAAGTTGCCAGGCCTGTATTTTTACAAATTTCACCACCCTGTCTCATCAATGCCATGTTCATTGACATTTACATTCCTCTTCTGTTGCTGCCAACTTTGCAGCTCTTTTATCATAAAGAATAGTCAATACCTTTACAGAACCATGTTTTATTCAGTCTATTTACTGAGTAAATACTAATTTGCATGATTTGCTGTACAGGTTTTGATAGTAAAATTTGACAGTATTTTTTACAGCTGCTCCCATTTTCTAGTCCTGTTTTCTTTTATCTCCACAACGAGGCTTCAAATATTTTCGTTCACTTGGCCGTGTCCAGACTTTATTTGCATTATTCACAGGAGGATATCTGTTACTACAAAGGTCTAGAATAGCTGTCATAATTCTATTCCCATCCCTCTTGTTTGCCTGTTGGCCTGAAACTTCAAGTAACTAACAACTGTCTAACTACGAGAAATTAGCCTTTGCTATTTGAAGAGGTGATTCATTGCTCTGTGTTTCATTCTGTTGTGACTCATGTATTTAATTAATAAAGTATCTATCTATCTATCTATCTAAACAAAGCATACAAAAGGAAAACATTTCATTAAGAAATCAGTACTAAAGGGAGAAGTATTATCCTGGAGAAAAAGCTAGATAAATCATTAAAACATTGACACTACAGCACAACCAATATAGTAATGGGTGATATCTAGTGAGCTGGCCATCTAGCAACTATATTAAAGTTTAACTTTTGATTTAATCCAAAAAATTGAATTGTGAATATAATGTTTCTACAAGATAAAAGCCTATCTTCCTAGAAATCTGGCTAAACGTAAATTAAATTAAGATTTTTTTTCTACCCTATTGCCAGTTATTCGAAGAAATCTCTAGCCTGTTGGATGCACAGAAATAAGCAAAATATTCTAGATACTTGTGAGACAATTTAAATGCAAGGCAGGAGCTAACCTTCATGAGATTGCAATCAATCAAATGGCCCAGGCCAGAGCACACCTACACTTATACTGGTCCAGTTTATCTTACAGATAACCTAACAGGTGGGAAACTGGAGTTTTCAGAGAAAAACACAAACAGACATGAGGAGAGCATCATGCAAATTTCACAAAGACTAGGAACTGGCTCAGAATTCAAAATCAGGATTCTAGAGCTATAGGTCAGCTGCACTAACCCAGTGTTGCAGAATATAACATAACATGTTGTTTTCTTACTCGGTTAATTCAGTTCAGTTTTGTAAGGTTCTAGAGTCCATTTTGACACTACTAGGCACAGTGCAAGAAACAGGTTTGGAGAGGGCATTGGCCTTTTGCAGAACCACTCACATAAATACACACATACTCACACTGAACACATTTGGAATAGCAAATCACCACCCTTTGGGGATGTGGAAGCTAATTTAATCTATTCTAATGTAGCTAGGGATGGGCATCGAAAACCGGTTCTTGTTGAGAACCGGTTCCCACTGTTTCAATTCCTTGGAATTGCTTGCCATTTTTTCAAACGATTCCTCTATCGATTCCAGTCGCCTCGAATGACGTCACCGCGTTGCGTAGCGTCATTTACCCAGCAGGAAACATGGCGCCTAAGCGGCACAAATGCTCAAAAGTTTGGTTATACTTTACGAGAAAGGATGACAACAGGGCAACTTGCAATACTTGCAAAGTAGATATTTAATCAAAGGGAGGAAACACTACGAATATGCAAAAGCATTTGCACACAAAACACGCGATAACCTTAAATGAATGTTGTGTTTTTGATCCGCTCCGGACTAGTGAATCTCAACCCAGCAGCAGCGGTAACATTTGCAGGTCCTCTCCCGTTAATACGGCAGGTAACTAATCAACTAACATTGCATATTATGTTAGTGCGATTTGCCTTATTGCAAAACCTGCTATTATTGTGCATTGCATTTAGATGACCATGACGAGAGAGACAGACAGAGTCTGGCTGTCTCAGATGCTGGCAGTTCTCGCTGCAGTCTACCGGTAGCTTCTCCTTTCACAGAGGCGGGGAAAAGTAAAATGACACAGGCCAGGATAGACGAATGTCACCGAGCAGTGACTAAGTTTGTGGTAAAAGGCTTGCACCCATTTGCCACAGTAGATGCCCCCGATTTTCGGTAAGTGAATGTGTTTAATTGTAGGCTAAGTCAGGGAATGTCAAATTTGCATGTTCTCCTCTTACCAGATGTTTCATCCGTTTCCATTTCTGAGCTGAAACATGTGTTGAAGGCAGCCGTCACTGCAGATGGATGGGTAAGTTTTAGTCAAGATCATTACCTCACAGTAACGCTGCATTATGTCAGGAATGGCCAGGCTCAAGAAAAAGTCCTCAAACCCAAACCAGTGTACCAGGCACAGACAGGGACA
The DNA here is from genome assembly GCF_900747795.2 of Erpetoichthys calabaricus. Classification (NCBI taxonomy): domain Eukaryota; kingdom Metazoa; phylum Chordata; class Cladistia; order Polypteriformes; family Polypteridae; genus Erpetoichthys; species Erpetoichthys calabaricus. Next base: position 237,249,488 of record NC_041394.2, read on the forward strand.
GCTGTAGCAGAGGAGACTGATGAGATCTTGGAGGAGTATGGTATCAAAGACAAGGTTGTGGCAGCCACTGTTGATAATGCGGCCAACATGGATGTAGCTGTCAAAATAGTTGATGGTTGCAGAATTGCACTGTGCACAGTTCCATTGGACTTGAGTTGATTGTATTTGTTGCTGGCTGATGTAGTTTTATTTTTGAGTGCTCAGCTCATATATACTTTTAAAAAGGAGAGTGTAAATGTTACTGGACATTCTTGTGTAATTGCCACAGAATAATTTATGTTATACTTTGTTATTGCTACAGAAGAATATTTATTTTATTATTATTTTACATTTACACATTTTTTTCTGGGGACCCCGTGGCACCCCATCAAGGAGCCGTAGGCTGTGGATCTCTTAAGATCTCACTGTTGGGTTTGTAAGGTCATGCTACTCCTAAATTTCTATCTTGTTCAAAGATAAGATATAAAACAAAGTTCTAAGTTAATCGACCTGTGTGTTCTCCTTTTTTAAAAATAAGAATCGATAGGAGAATCGATAAAGAATCGAATTGTTAAACAGAATCGAAAATGGAATCGGAATCGTGAAAATCTTATCAATTCCCATCACTAAATGTAGCATAATATAACTGAAAAACACATGAATATCCAGCCCGTCTGAATCAAGGTTACAGCCCCAGTAGTTTGCAAGCACCAGCAGGTTCCTGTGCCACATGTGCTTGACACGTAGCTGATACTGGGGCAAGCCTTCTTCTTGCCTCATCATCTTCTCAATCAATTTCCCTATGCAGTTTGCATGCACCCTGATAACTTTGTGAAGGTTGCTTGTAGCCACATTTATGCCATGTCATAAGCTTTTGATTAATACCAAGATCAACGTTCTAACCCAATTGATATGTGAGTAATTGCATGACAGACAGACACAGACACCACCCTTAGTGAGTGAGGTTTCTGAACTCTTTTAGGCAACCCCCAATGGGATTACACACCGAAGCACAACTGCCACATCTGTGAAGGTTTGCAGTGCAGCAGCACGCTATAAGTGCCTGTAGCCTATGGGTGATGCCAGGAACATTATAAATGCAGGGAGCAGTATAACTTGGCCACTAACCTGGCCCCAACTATGCCCATTTGCTGTGCCTGTGTATAGGAGAGTGGTAGCTCCCGCTGCAATAAATAACCATGCTGTTCCTGTTTTAAGTTGAATAAAGCTGGTTTTCCTAGAGCACTGAGACTCAGTCTCCTGTTTTGGGGTGCAAGATAGTGACTCACATGTCACAACAGACAGACAGACAGACAGACAGACAGACAGACAGACAGACAGACAGACAGACAGACAGACAGACAGACAGACAGATAGATAGATAGATAGATAGATAGATAGATAGATAGATAGATAGATAGATAGATAGATAGATAGATAGATAGATAGAAGGTGGGTGGGGACAGTGATGCATTGCCACCCTGTTCAGTGCTGTTTTCGTGTCTTGTGTCGTTGCTGCCAGAATATGTTCTGACACACTCATAAATGTTGAATTTGATTAAGCAGGATAGAAAATGTTATATTACACTATGGTATATTATAGCTAACACTGATATCCATCGATCCATACATTTTCAAACAAGCCTAAATAAGTTCCGGGTCACGGAGGATGGAGCCTATGGCAGCAGCATCTGCTATAATGCAAGAACAAGCCCTTGACTGGATGGGTAGTCTGTTACAGGATACACTTCTATAACCCTCAGATGGATCAAGCCAGTTGGATAATATAATATAACTAGCAAAATACCCGCGCTTCGCAGTGGAGAAGTAGTGTGTTAAAGAGGTTATGAAAAAAAAAAAAGGAAACATTTTAAAAATAACGTAACATGATTGTCAATGTAATTGTGTTGTCATTGTTATGAGTGTTGCTGTCTTTTATATATATAATATACACACACACACACACATAAACATATATATACATATACATATATATATATATATACATATCTACATATACACATATCTACATATACATACGTATATACACATATACACATCCACATAAACATATATATACATATACAAATTTACATATCTACATATATATATATATAGACATACATATATACATACATACATTCACATATATATATATATATATATATATATATATATATATATACTGTCCATCCATCCATCCATTATCCAACCCGCAGAATCCTATATATATATATATATATATATATATATATATATATATATATATATATATATATATATATATATATATATATATATATACTGTATATATACATATCTACTTATTGGCTCCTGTATTTAGGATATAGCAGGTTGGATAATGGACGGATGGACATTTGTATGCATAGCCCCATTTGCCCGTTTTCGTTTTTTTTCTTTCTTCAGTAATATTTCAGCAAACCCGGAGCTTGTCAGTTCAAATCGTGGTACTGACACCACTGTGTGACCCGGAGGAAGTCACTTCACCTGCCTGTGCTGCAAAAAACAAAAGTAATGTAACAAATTGTACCTCAGATGTTGTAAGTTGGTGGAATAAAGGCATAAGTAAAATAGATAAATATGTATTATACACATAGGAACTATTCATTTATTTTCAGTTAAGTCATCTGCAGCAAACTTTTATAAATGAGGGTTTCTGATTTTTAGATAGTGCAAACTGTTTCTTCTTCATTGACGTTTTCTCTTGGAGAGCTTTTTTCATTTCACTGAAAATGAAAGCAGCAGCTGCCAAAATATGTAGCTTTCTTATTAATTTTTCAACATTTTGTAAAATAAATGTATAAAGTAACATAAAAGGTTTAAATACTGGTTATTCTTTTACACTAAAATATTACTACAGAGATACAAAAAAAGTAAAATGGATATGTTCTTTTTCTTTAAGGAGATTAAATATTACTGAAGAAAGAAAAAAAAAAATTAAACAGCCAAATGGGGCTATGCATACGAACTTAAAAGGTTTAAATAAAACAGAAATATATATTTTATTTTTACTTGCTTAACTTGTGGAGGGTGTATCCTGTAGCAAAGCCCTAACTTTTTTCGTGAAAGCCCGTTTCAGTAAGTAAGTGTTAAAAACAGGTGTAAAGATATTGACAATAAGCTACGCAAACCCAGGAAGACATGGAATCGTTTAAATCAAGTATCATTACATCTTCCTTTCTTAAAGAGAATTAAGGCAGTACTTATAAGCTTACATATTTATATATAGATATACATAAATATATATATATATATATATATATATATATATATATATATATATATATATATATATCTGAAGCCGTGCAAGCACACTCTTGAGAATGCAACGTATAGTTGTACAGAAGAAAAGCAATCTTGCCTCAAATGAATGGCAACCTTTTGTAGGTCTATGAAGTTAATTTAAACTTTAGGTTTACACGGTGCTTTCTTTCCGAAGTACCTGCACTCATGAATATGTCTGTATGTGTCAGTCGGTCAAATCCACGCGCTTCGTACCGGCGAAGTACTGCTTTTAAATTTTTATTAAGAAGAAAATAAAACGTTTTTAAATTGAGGGAAAATATACTAATAACAGTTTGTTAAGGATCAGTTTTTTTGTGAAGCTGCCTTTACTCGAGTGATCACTTCGACCTGACTTGGTGGCCAAGTATAAGCGTTACCTGGTAGCTAACCACCCATACAATCAGATTGTGAATCAGACTACGAATGCCATGAATGTAATTACACACTCACTGCACTTGCTTACGATAATCGAACCTCGGACGTCAGCGCTAGAGGGGCTTAGCAGCGGTGAAGTATTGCTTTTAAATTTTAATTAAGAACAAAAGAAAACTTCAGAGGTTCGATTCCCGAAAGGGAGTGAAGTGAGTGTCCGGTTACCTAGCAGGTAACGCTTATGGTTGGACAGCAAGTGACGTAACATCAGCCACGGTGCCTTCAGTTGTGAGAAGCAGATCATAGAATGATTGAAAATAGTTTTGCATTTACCTTTTTAGTAAAAGGCGAGCTTTTAAGCCTGAGAAATCACCCCGTAAATGCACACGTTTAATTGCACATGTGTTAATATGTATGGTTACACAGTATTAAAAGACAGTGAAGAACGTGATTTACCTTTGTTCCCGCGTTTGATAAAAGGCGAGCTTTTAAGCCTGAGAAATCACCCCGTAAATGCACACGTTTAATTGCACGTGTTAATATGTATGCTTACACAGTATTAAAAGACACTCAAAAATTAACGTCATTTACCTTCGTTCCCGCGTTTGACTCGTGCTGTAAATCTCTTCCTTGTTTTTAGTTCACGTGATTACGTAGGAGGCGTGATGACGCGATACGTGACTCCGCCTCCTCCATTACAGTATATGGACAAAAAATATGTTCCAGTTATGACCATTACGCGTAGAATTTCGAAATGAAACCTGCCTAACTTTTGTAAGTAAGCTGTAAGGAATGAGCCTGCCAAATTTCAGCCTTCCACCTACACGGGAAGTTCGAGAATTAGTGATGAGTGAGTCAGTCAGTCAGTCAGTCAATCAGTCAGTCAGTCAGTCAGTGAGTCAGTGAGGGCTTTGCCTTTTATTAATATGTATAGATATAATATAATATAATATAATATAATATAATATAATATAATATAATATAATATAATATGAAAGTTACTCTGCAAAGCCATGCACCTTAACTCTTTGAGGGCTGAATATTTATTTCAAAAAACATAGTTTCTGAAAAGCAATGGTTTAACACAGAAATCAATATAAAACGTCTGTTGCTGCATGCAATGGCTACCAATTAGCCAAGAATATGCAGCACGCTTGCTGCCAGGCTGTCTTTGTGTGGCTGGGACAAAGCTGCGGTGCATTGCAATCTGGTTTCTACCTCTTATCATTGTTAAGTGGCAGTCCTCCCTGGCGAACATTGTTAGTACAACGATTAGCCGGGGACCAATCAGCTGATGCTGGAACCTCACACTCATTTGCAATCAGTTGTATCAAAATTTGAGTCCAACAAGTCATAGTCCAGTTCAGAGATAATAGGCAAAACATCGTCCACGGAGTATTTTGCTTTATGCATTCGCTTTGATCTCTTACCAGACGTCACTGCCATTTTTGCCATTGTTGGCGCCTAGCTACTCGCGCAAGCACAGGAAATCTTGATCAAACCGATGAATCTAGCTTTCCGTTTAGCAACAAGAGTCCAACTAAAACATAATGGTTGGTTTTGTCACAGTTTACAGTCGATTACCATCGTCAATTCCTCCTTTCAACAAAAGTCAACCCTGAAAGAGTTAAAATATTTTGAATTAAATTCAAAAGTATTTGCTCTATGGGAAAACCTGCTAACCTCTGTAAACTTACTTAAAACAGTAATGATAATGATGATTTACATGTTTTTGAATATATCACTAAATAAGTAAACTATAGCACATTGATAACACAGCAATTTGTGAAAGATAGACCATTCTAATTAAAAACTTGGTATGAAGTAAACAGTATGTTCCTGGCACAGAATGGTGAAAAAACAAACAAGTTAAAACATGATTTGAAAATTCTAATTAACACTAGTTTGCAAGTCAGTTAAAATACTTCAGAATTGATTGCATACCCTACAGCCTTTAAAACTATAGAATTCTCACATTTTTCCATTTTTTTAGCAACTTTAGTTGCCTTTGTTGGTATTTTGTAAGGGTTAAGGGTAAGGGTCTTTTGTAAAACAAAACTTAACTTCAATCTTAATTAACTTCTCAATCTTCTAGCCCGTTCTACTGATAATGTTAGCTGTAAAAGAGTGTCATACAAGAAAGAAGAATGTCATCTACCAAGTCAGGAAACCTTTAAGGGTGTCATACAATTCAATCTTAAATCAAGAATGGATAGTTTGTGCTTAGTATACTGATTTTTTTTGTGATTGTACCACTTATTTGAGATTTTACAATAATTTTAAAAGAAGATGACTTTTGTTTGTGTATTTATACATAATTTGACCAAAAATAGTCTAGAAAAGATTGGCTGCTAAATGTTAAATCAGATCTTGTATTTCAGAATGCCCTATCCTATTATACTTTTGTTAACTGTAGCTAGATAAAGTTTTAATATCTCTTTGTTGTGTTGATTACGCTGCCAAAGAACCTATCATATATATTTTTGGAATATCAAAAAAATCAAAGTGACTGGAGAAAACCTTTGCTAAGAAGCTCTTCAAACACTGTACAGTAAAAAGTGTTAAATATTAAGACAGAACATAGGAGCTGCCAAGTACTTGTACTAACTACATTAAAACATATATTTGCAACTAAAACTGGGTTCATTTTTCAATTCTTTATCCATTTTTCATTTCAGCTATTTGGTTTTTTCTGTGATAGCTGGCAACAGAGATACAGTTTACAATTCCTTCAGTGTATCTTAGGTTTGATCCCAGCCTGGCTAATCTTCTGCCAAAGTTACCAAGTGGAAATCCTCATTACATACCCAAATCACCTCAAATGGCTATTCTCAATCTGGAGAAGCAATAGTTTTACTCCCAAGTACTCTATTATTCAACTCCTTACCCTATCATGAAGAATAAAACCAGGGAATTTTTGTATGAATGTCATTTTGGCCATTTCTACTTTTTACCCCATTTCCTCTGTCATTATCCTGGGCTCAATATTATCCCTGATGATGGACATTTAGAATGACTGGTACATCAAAATCATGAGTTTTGCCTCCGCTTTGCCAACATAGTCTGGCAATGATTGTTGTTAAAACTCAAAACCAGCTCTGTTCTGACTCTAAGATACATGAATTCTGGCATTTAGTGCAGTTACTACCGTCCATCTGCACAGTACTGGCCACTTTTTGCTTGGAAAAGACTATAACATCAAGTTTTCAAGTACTAATTCTACTCCCAAATTTACTACAGTCTGGTGGATTCCACTCCAGTTGGCACTGGAGATCACAGTCCAATAAGGCCAAGAGGACAACTTATTCGTAAACAGCAGAGATACAGCCCCCAGTTCCACAAACTGGATTTTCTCTTAGTCTTATCTGTACCACTTCATGAAATCCATCGATAGGAGAGGAAGCAAGACACAGTGTTGGCAAAGTTCTACATTTATCTTAAACTAACTAAGCATAATATAAAACATACAAACAGACTGTAACTCTCACACTGCTTATACAATGGGCCAAATGGCACACAGCAGCACTAGTGAATCCACTTACATATACCCTTAAAATTCCACAACACACCATGGAATACTAGGCCATAAGCTCTTTCCAAGTGCAGAAAACACCTTCTACTAAAGAAAAGATGAGGAGGCTCCCTCAAATATTTGTGCAAGAACAAAGAATCAGTCAACTGTTCCATAAGTAATATAAAATCTTAATTTCATGGACCTGTGGGCTAAAATTAAACAATTAATAGGAATTCCTGATCAATGCTTTCCAAAAGGAGATTAAAGCGTGTGTTTAATTGATAACTATAGAATACTTCTCTTTACCACCTTTTGAAAAGGAGACAGCTGAGACACTATTGCTGCCTTACCGATGAGGTGTTTTAATAAAGACCTTTTAAAATCCTACAGTTATGTTACCCCCACACAATATATTTCAGCACACCCTCCTCTGACAGGGAAACTGACAGGGTTTATGAGTTTTTCAAAATCTTCTGTTTTCCTCTCAGTAGTATCCGCAGTCAAGAATAACATTTCCCCACCCTTACTGAGAACAGACCTACTCTTGCTGAGTACATGAATGTTTTGTTGGAACATTCTAGAGATCACAGATAATTTTAATTGAGTCTTCAAAAAACCAACACTCATTGTCATGTTCTGTTATGTATTTAATTTTCTAAGTTTAATGATCAATCAGTCGTGATATATGTCTGTTTTAGGGTTGCCACCTGTCCTGGTTTTCCCGGGATTGTCCTTCTTTTTAATTGATATCCATGGTTTTCAGTAGGCTAGATCCATTTGTACTGTTCCCGTTTAACTGACTATTTAGATTTTGTCTTTATGCCCATCCTCTTGAAATATGCATTGGTTTTTCACTGGTGTGCACTATAATTTCCCATTGGGATTAATAAAGTATCTATCTATCTATCTATCTATCTATCTATCTATCTATCTATCTATCTATCTATCTATCTATCTATCTATCTATCTATCTATCTATCTATCTATCTATAATTGGCTCTAGCAAGACCATGTGACATGACCAGCCCATCAAGCCTGTGCAGCTACTACTAGTGGCACTAGTTGTGCAATGAGCCAATAATTGTGCTGCGATGGGTGGCAAGACGGAGGATGAAGATGAGATTTTGTCTTCTATGTCTGTCGGGCCAGTAAAAAAGAAACTGAAACGTTCAACGTCTTTCAAAAATGACTGGATAAAAAATGAAAATTTCATGACATGGCTAAAGCCAACCCCGGGTGATCCAATTTCTTCTACTTGTTCCTTATGCTCAGTTAAAATTGTGATTAAACATCTGGGTAAAACAATTCAGATGACAATGCTAACCAGAATCACATTAAAATCGCTGAGCAAACCAAGGCACTCGAAGGACTCGAGGAAGTTACCCCACATATTTAGAAGGGTAATTGCAAGTGTCACATGATTAATAACACTGTCTTTAGTTCTGCAGGGTGTGATGTGGAGGCCATTGCGCTTAAGGTGTTCAGTGAATTCAGTTGTTCTACTAAAAAAGTGGAAACACTTAAGTAATTTTGTGAATTCACATCTACAAAAACCCAGGGAGATTCTGAAGCACATCCCTACATGTTGCCTGTCTTTGCTACCAGTGATCCAGAGGATTTTATAGTGTTGGCCAGCGTTAAAGTCTTGTTTTGTATCGCTTGGAAAGGATGACTGACCAAGTATTGTTTGGACATTTGTGTGTGGAGTTACTGATTCAGGAAATGTGGACCCTACTATTGCTGAATGCAACCTGGCATTTATGCACAGTGTGATGCAAGAATTTGATTCTTCTATTAGGAATGTACAGAGTGACAGTGCTACTGTGATCAGTGTTTACTCAGTGATGAACTGATTGCACAGTCAGCTGATTGGAAGGCGCACTGACAAATTCTAAGGTTGCAAAGCAAAACAAACTTTGAGAAGACTTTTACCTTTTAAGTAGAGTGGAGCCTGGAAGACATTTGTTTTGAGAAAGCAGTACTATATCTGGAGGATAAATGAGACTTCAATGACCAGGTTATTGGACACATTGGCTGTCTCTGCCTTGATGAATGACAACCACTCCAGTGGTCTGAGTTGGATTGTTTAGTGGAAAACCTATTCTTGGATGTTAATGAAGACAAGCCGTATGGTGATGTAGACGTCCTGAATTAAGTATTTGACACCATTCCAAAAGACTTTACCCCAGACAGAAAGGCAACTGAATCCAGTGAGCTGTGGAAAGTAGTTGCTTTTTTTTTCACTTTCTTGTATATGAAGTATAGGGAAAGTATTGTAATCGTCCAAAGATTCAATGTCGAGATTTTGATGAATCTCAAAGTTTTAGACCTCCCTGACTTTCTTGTATGCAAAGTATAGGGAAAGTATTGTAATCCTCCATAAATTTAATTTCGAGATTTTGAGGAATCTCGATGTTTTAGACTTCCCTGAGTCGGAAAATACCATTTTTGGAATTATGTCTATATGTCTTTCTGTAAGTCTGTGTGTATGTAAACATGATAACTTGAGTATGCTTCCACTTAGGTTAACCTAATTTTGCATAGGTACAAATCATAGATTTCTATTTTCGTTAACCGGAAGTGGTACTTTACCTTTTATTCATGCAGCTGCAGAGTCTGATTTATTCAAATTACTTTTATAATTGTTCAATATATTATTAATTTGATTTGATTTGTTGTTGATGGTTCTTTAATGTACATAATATAAAAATATAATCATTGTCTTGCGATTTACTCCTCAAATATCCATCCACATATCTGAGTATATGAGAAAAGTCTAAGGGAGACCATTCCCGATTTTTTCCATACCAGTCAACAGTGCCTATTCAGAGCGAGTGTTCAGTCACATGGAGGATGTTTGGTCTAACAAAAGAAATAGATTGTCAGTTGCAATGGTGAAGTCTGAGCTTCAAGTCAGACTGGACTTTAAATAGTCATGCACTGAGTTGAAGTCATTTGTTGAATGACAGACTCTGCTGATAGCTGCAGCAAACGGGAATCCCAAATATAAATGGAAAATAAGGTAAGATAATGTCCATAATAGGAATGCTTTCTTTTAAGCTAAGAAAAATTTCAGTCTCTGATTGTGACATACAAAGTAAATAAAATAAATAAAATGAATTGTGTTGTAAATGATTAGATTATGTCTAAATATGGTAAATGCAAATCTAATAGCATTTCTTACTGATCTGTTTAGCCAAGAAGGAGCAAAATGAAGCACAAGCAACACATGCACCAGTATCTAAGCAATCAGGTAAGGAGCTGTTTTTTTTACCTCATGAAGATATTTAAAATAGATAGATAGATAGATAGATAGATAGATAGATAGATAGATAGATAGATAGATAGATAGATAGATAGATAGATAGATAGATAGATAGATAGATAGATAGATAGATAGATAGATAGATAGATAGATAGATAGATAGATACTTTATTAATCCCAATGGGAAATTCACATTCTTCAGCAGCAGCATACTGATACAATAAATAATATTAAATTAAAGAATGATAATAATACAGGTGAAAAAAAAAAAAAAAACAGACAATAACTATGTATAATGTTAAATATTAACGTTTACCCCCCCTGGTGAAATTAAAGAGTCGCATAGTTTGGGGGAGGAACGATCTCCTCAATCTGTCTGTGGAGCAGGACAGTGACAGCAGTCTGTTGCTGAAGCTGCTCTTCTGTCTGGAGATGACATTATTTAGTGGATGCAGTGGATTCTCCATAATTGATAGGAGCCTGCTGAGCGCCCTTCGCTCTGCCACAGATGTTAAACTGTCCAGCTCCATGCCAACAATAGAGCCTGCCTTCCTCACCAGTTTGTCCAGGCGTGAGGCATCTTTCCTCTTAATGCTGCCTCCCCAGCACACCACTGCGTAGAAGAGGGCGCTCGCCACAACTGTTTGATAGAACATCTGCAGCATCTTATTGCAGATGTTGAAGGAAGCCAGCCTTCTAAGGAAGTATAACCGGCTTTGTCCTTTCTTGCACAGCGCATCAGTATTGGCAGTCCAGTCTAATTTATCATCCAGCTGCACTCCCAGATATTTATAGGTCTGCACCATCTGCACACAGTCACCTTTGATGATCACTGGGTCTATGAGGGGTCTGGGTCTCCTAAAATCCACCACCAGCTCCTTGGTTTTGCTGGTGTTCAAGTGTAGGTGGTTTGAGTCGGACCATTTAACAAAGTCATTGATTAGGTCCCTATACTCCTCCTCCAGCCCATTCCTGATACAGCCCACAATAGCAGTGTCATCAGCGAACTTTTGCACATGGCAGGACTCCGAGTTGTATTGGAAGTCCGATGTATATAGGCTGAACAGGACCGGAGAAAGTACAGTCCCTTGTGGCGCTCCTGTGTTGCTGACCACAATGTCAGACGTGCAGTTCCCAAGACGCACATACTGAGGTCTGTCTTTAAGATAGTCCACGATCCATGCCACTAGGTATGAATCTAATCCCATCTCTGTCAGCTTGTCCCTAAGGAGCAGAGGTTGGATTGTGTTGAAGGCGCTAGAGAAGTCTAGAAACATAATTCTTACAGCACCACTGCCTCTGTCCAAGTGAGAGAGGGATCGGTGTAGCATATAGATGATGGCATCTTCCGCTCCCACCTTCTCCTGATATGCAAACTGCAGAGGGTCAAGGGCGTGTTGAACCTGTGGCCTAAGGTGGTGAAGCAGCAGCCTCTCCATGGTCTTCATCACATGTGATGTCAGAGCAACAGGCCGAAAGTCATTCAGCTCACTAGGACGTGATACCTTTGGGACTGGGGTGATACAAGATGTTTTCCAAAGCCTCGGGACTCTCCCCTGTTCCAGGCTCAGGTTGAAGATGCGCTGTAGAGGACCCCCCAGCTCCGATGCACAGACCTTCAGCAGTCGTGGCGATACTCCATCTGGACCCGCTGCTTTGCTGGCACGAAGTCTCCTCAGCTCTCTGCTCACTTGCGCTGTTGTTATTATGGGTGGGGATGTTTTTCCTATGCTGGTATCAGCAGAAGGATGTGTGGAGGGTGCAGTACTCCGAGGTGAGAGTGAGAGTGGGTTAGGGTGGTCAAACCTGTTAAAAAAGTTGTTCATTTGGTTTGCTCTCTTCACGTCTCTCTCAATGGTGGTACCCCGCTTCGAGCTGCAGCCAGTGATGATCTTCATCCCATCCCACACTTCCTTCATGCTGTTATTCTGCAACTTCTGCTCCAGCTTTCTCCTGTACTGCTCCTTCGCCGCCCTGAGTTGGACTCGGAGTTCCTTCTGCACGCGCTTGAGCTCATGCTGATCACCGTCTTTAAAAGCCCTTTTCTTCTGATTCAAAAGGCCCTTGATGTCACTTGTAATCCATGGCTTGTTGTTAGCATAGCAGCGTACTGTTCTTACTGGAACTACAATGTCCATACAGAAGTTGATGTAGTCAGTAGTGCAGTCAACAACTTCCTCAATGTTCTCATTATGAGATCCCTGCAGGATATCCCAGTCTGTAGTTCCAAAAAGTTCTCTCAGAGTATTCTCAGCCTCCGGGGTCCACTTCCTGAATGATCGTGTGGTTACAGGTAGGACTCTAACTTTTGGTTTATAGTGAGGCTGAAGCTGAACCAGGTTATGATCTCCTTTCCCAAGCGCAGGCAGCGGGGTGGCGCTGTATGCGTCTTTAACGTTTGCATACAGTAAATCAATAGTCTTATTTCCCCGGGTGTTACAGTCCACATACTGGGAGAATGCAGGCAATGTTTTGTCCAGCGTCACATGGTTAAAGTCTCCAGCGATTAGCACAAGCGCCTCAGGGTGCTGCGTTTGTAACTTAGCAACAGCAGAATGGATGATGTCACTCGCTGACTCCACGTCTGCCCGAGGAGGAATGTATACAATAACAACAATGACATGTCCAAACTCTCTGGGCAAATAGTAGGGACGTAAACTTACGGCCAACAGTTCGATATCCCTGCAGCAAGTGGAGATTTTGACGTTAACATGTCCAGAGTGACACCACCGTGTATTAACATAGAGAGCGAGTCCTCCTCCTTTGTGCTTACCACAGGTACTTGCATCTCTGTCCGCTCTAACTGTGCTAAACCCGGGTAGCTCCACGTTGGCATCTGGGATGGTGTTATTTAGCCACGTTTCGCAGAAACACAACAAACTGCATTCTCTGTAGGTCCTTACATTTTTCACCAGCGCAGCCAGTTCGTCGATCTTATTTGAGATTGAGTTTACATTCCCCAGAATCACAGAAGGCACCGAAGGCTTGAAACGCCACTTTCTCGCAAGCCGCTTCTTTTTTAGCTTAGTGCCGGCTCTGCTGCCACGATACCGCCTTCTTACCTCGTCGGGTAAATATGGAACCACACCGGCACTGGCATTTGTTCTCAGCGCCCGAAGTTGAGTACTTGAATAGGCGAGTCTCGGCGTGTTAAAATCCATGCCCACGTTGTAAAAGTAAGTGTGTCCAGGAAAGGAATCCACATAAAATAAAGTGGTAGGAGTGATCAATAAATAAAAATAGAAAAATAAAAGTAGAAAAGTACACATACATATACAGTCATACACGGAGCTGCTGAAAAGGCTGCCACTCACGGCGGCGCCGGATGCACATTATATTCAGGGCTATGCACAACACTACCTCACAAAGCACAAAACCATCTCTAATTCTATAATGCCAGTTCATGGTCAGTTTGACTTGTCCAAATTTTTTGTCAGACAACCCTAGTTTACTTAATCCAATACAGCATTATATGGATTCCAGCTAATCCCTTTATCAATAGGTGAAGGGAAGAAACCAGCTCAAGATGACATGGAAGCCCAAAGTGGACCACACTCAAACATCAACAATCCTTTAGGGCCTCCTGTTAAGCAAGCTTGCATATTTTTAGATTGTGGGAGGAAACGGGATTATCCAGAAAAAAACAAAGCAGGTGAACACAGGTTGAGTGCATAACCTCCACATAAAAGGTGTCCATGCCGAGATTTGACTAAAGGAACCTGAGATTGTAAGGAAGCAATGCTAACCACTATACCTTTTTGCTATGTTTAAAAACATTTTCATATAGCTGTAACTATATTTCATAATCCTGAATAGAAAACATCCAAAGAAACTGATAAGGAATGTGCACAATATAGGAAGTTTATGATGCATTTTTCCCAAAACAATTGCAATCATTTTTAAGTTTAAAGCTTCAAATATATGACATTTGCTCAGTTGTTAAGCCCTGACATCTCAAAATGAATATTTTAGAATAAAACAAATTAACACTTCAAAAATTATTTGGATACATGGACTTGGTCAAGAATCACAGCACTGTATCACTGATAAAAGGTTAAGAAAGGACACAAAAATCAAATAAAATTCATTGTCAATCTTGAATTGGCTGAGTAAAACCCAACACACCAAGTAATGCTAAAGGAATGCCCTAAAGAAAGGCAGAGAAAGTTGCAACATATACGATATTGATGTATGACAGATGAACTGCCATTCACATATCTTGAGGCAAACATCATTCATCTTACAGCAGGAACCTGTTGCTACTGAAATGATGTTTCAAAAGAAATGCAGGGAACCAAATGTGGAAAATTGTATGATTTAATTTCCTGTGTTACTCAGCTTCTGTTTTTTACTAAAAGAACTGTGACACAACCCAATTGCGGGCAAACATGACATACTGCATGAAAGTTTGCAGGTCTAAGTGATGGAAGTGTTATCGGCCTCAGGCCTAGTGGAACATGGGCAATGTACAAGCCACTGTTGCTACCTGGTGTAGCCATAGCGATATGGTGAAAAAGCGTAAAAGAAGCAGGCAGCAGTCATGAGTCTCAGACCATACTTCTCTCTTCTATTTTATTCTCATTTACCAGAAATATATAAATGCTTCAATTTCTGCATACATCAACATGATGATCAGTTAAACAACAGTGCATGCCAATTTCCTCTGTGGAACAAAAGTTTAAACACATTTACTGTGGTCCAACAATAGTATTGTTGTCATCTATCAAGAAGTACCTGATTAGAAACCAATGTCCCCAGAACCCGTTAATTTTCATGATGTGGATGAGATACAAATCAAAGAAGTCTGATTATTCAAAGCAGTTGACTCTTTTGCAAGACAGGTAAACATTTATGTCCTGTAGATCAGGGGTAGGCAACGTCGGTCCTGGAGTGCCACAGTATGTGCAGGTTTTTGTTCCAACCCAGTTCCTTAACGAGAACTCAATTATTGCTGATGAAGCACATATTGCTTAAGTGACATTTTAATGCTTCATTTTAGTGGTCTCGCTTGTTAAGGTTCTCCAACCTTAATTGCTTATTTCAATCTTAAACTGCTGCATTCAGTGTTTTAATTGCTCCTTATTAGCAATAAGATGTAAAACAGGGGTAGGCAATGTCGGTCGTGGTGAGCCGCAGTGGCTACAGGTTTTCATTCAACCCAATTGCCTAATTAGAAACCAATCATTGCCAATCTCAGACCTTATTTAATTTTATGGCTTGTTAGTCTGTGCAATGTAAGGCTTTTATATCGTAGATTTTTTTCCTTTCCAAGGATATCATCCAAATGATTTGAAGCCTAAAACAGATCATTTTCAGTCTGTCACATTTTTCTATTAAGTGTTTTATTAAATCAAACCGTGCATGATGAACACACACAGATGTAATTGGAAAAAAGCTAGCTGGAGAACTGCTGGCTGCTTTGTCTTTTACATCTTATTGCTAATAAGGAGCAATTAAAACACTGAATGCAGCAGTTTAAGATTGAAATAAGCAATTAAGGTTGGAGAACTTTAACAAGCGAGACCACTAAAATGAAGCATTAAAATGTCACTTAAGCAATATGTGCTTCATCAGCTATAATTGAGTTCTCATTAAGGAATTGGGTTGAAACAAAAACCTGCACATACTGTGGCACTCCAGGACCGACGTTGCCTACTCCTGCTGTAGATAGCCATGAACAATAACCTGTAGCAGAATTTTCCAGGAAATTTGCCTATTTCTATAAAACACTGAATTCAAGCCCATTACAGAAGCACACATTCTTTCACACTACAACCTCACCCCTGGTTAAGATCTGAAGTTTGCCAGCCTGGTTTGTGAGTGTGCCATTGTCAAATAAAAAATTAGGCAATGTATCTTCAGTGCAGTAGAACTCATGTTATTTACTTCACAAATGCCTCTTCCTAAATGACACTACAAAAAAACTAAAAATCCATATTGTAAAAAAAAAAAAAAACCTGGAAAGGCTTCAAAATGTATTTTCCTTCAGGAGCTTTAATTTGATCATAACTTGTGACAGTTATCAACTACAGCAGTTGTCTTGTATGAAGTCAATGCATCACCCCATAGCAAGTTAAATTTATTGTCATGTATTCTCAGTAAAATGAAATTCTTACTTGCATACATCCTCAGAACAGTTCACAAAAATACAATACCAAACAAAAACATAAAACTTTTATATAGTATGCCACATATACAGTATGTACAAATTTCAAATTCTTATGATTGACTGTTCAGCAGTCTCATGACCTGTGGAGAGAAACCATTCCTGAACCTATTGGTTTGAGTGCCAATGATCCTGTAGTTTTTGCCAGAATGGAAAAGTGAGAAAAGCATCTACACAAGATGGCTGAGGTCTTTAATTATACTGTTTACCTTTCTAAGGCAATACGTGTTGTATACACACTAAAGGCAGCTGGGAGCTGGTACCACCTTTGCCACCTTCACCACCCTCTGCAGTACTTTACATCCATATTGTCTCAGACTGCAGAGACAACAAAAACATGATGGTAACTTCACTCTGTTTGTTTTTAAGATTTTTTAAAATGGAACACAGTACCTGGGCCCATATTTATGAAATAACTCAGAGTAGTAAAAAGGCCCTAATTGGTTCAAAAATCTCTGAGTGATGCAAATTCAGTCTTACTCTTAGGAATAGGAATAAAAGCATTTTATTAATGTCCCTAACTTAACCAGGATTTTGGAGAGCTTATGAGGTTTCCTAACTCTCTAGGAGTTTCCAGAAGATGGCTTTCAGGCAGAGACAGACAGATGTAGAGATCGACACACAAACTCTAGGAAAGGAAGAATGTTTTGAAAATGATATTAATTTCCCAGTGATGGACTCATATTTATAATACATCTTGTATGCCACATGATTGCTCCATCTACTGTACGTGAAGAAGCCATGTGCTGTCAGCTAAAATGAAAGTGTTGGTAATGTTATGTTTTTGGCTATGAGGAAATGCAGCTTGGCAATAGGAAAGCAGTGATTGGGGTATGACACAAATTTCCACCAAACCTTAAACGTCCTTACAATGCGTGAGGTAATATACAGATTTATACATTTCCCCACCACTCTATGCGAGGTAATGTTAAAGCCAGCTGCAATCATGGAAATCACTGGTTTTCCAGGAGATGCTGATATGATTACAGGCACATAAACATTATTGCCCCAAGTGTGGATGAGCATGCATATTTGAATTGCAAACAGGGTCAACACACAATTGCTAATATTATTGCAGAATGGCAACAGTTGCTTGTGGCTTAGTGCAATACCCTACCTTATTAGGTTTTTTTTTCTTATTCTCTTATTAATTTGAATACTATTATTATTATTATTACCAGTAATGACACACTGCACAAGTCATTTATAGTCTTCATACTCTTTCTCTGTACGTTTACCATTCGTGTGCTCAGAGGTTGATGCACTTGCTGCATCCTGAGCAGCTCTTGTTTTCTCCACCCTAGCGACCTGCTTCTTCTCTTCTTTCGTCTGCATCTTTTTGCATTAAAACTGATTAAGTCAGTGTTTGTGTTGCAATTACTTAGTACGTTTTCTTTAATTTTTCACTTAAGCTGGCACATAAGTTTTCAATCTGCCTCAAAAATGATTTAAGATATGAAGAGGAAGGGGAAGTGACAGCGACAGTGGTAGGGATGAGAACGGCGCCAGCATGCATATGCCGCACGGCCTGCCTGCTGGCTGCTGCCAAGAGTTAATTCTACAATAAAATTAAATAAAAATAAAAAGAGGAATAACCTTGGAGGTCAATCAATACCCTGAAAGTGGATAGCAGACATCACGTAGTATACGTGTACCAAATTTCAGGTCAATAGGTCAAACGGTTTGCGAGATACAGGTGATTTAAAACCCTGGACAGACAAACAGACAGCCAGGTAGCGTATTATATATAAAGATTATTATTATTATTATTTTTGTGGTGAAGCCTTGGCATTAGTATCAGAAAACTACAAAACATGATTTTCAAGGAAATTACAAAGCGCCTTCATTTGTCTCATTTTATGGCTCCAGGTGCCGTAAAATTTTAAAGTCATCCATCCATCCATTTTCCAACCCGTTGAATCCGAACACAGGGTCACGGGGGTCTGCTGGAGCCATTCATTCTCAAATGTGAACTCTTAATCCTTGCTGGGAATGGGTGTAGGATGCTTCATAACTACGTGTCCTGTTGTACTTTGGGGGTAGTACACATTTTTATCCTAGTCAGACTCTAGGAGTAATTCCAAGATGCTTGATAAATATGGGCACTGGTCTTCAAATTAGTGTCATATTTAAGAGTTTTTCTGTAAAGAAATTATAGATTAAAATACACTTCACTGCCTTGCAAGATGCTGTATTTTGGTGATTATTACGTGTGATCTAGTGGCCCTGTTTTTTTTTTTTAGCGCAGTGAGATACAGTGAGTCGGTAGTAAAGTGATGTCAGGAGGTGTTTGTGTTAATGGCCACTTATGAGAAGAGGACATAAAGAGAGGAAGATGGTTGATAAGATCGAGATAAACATTCTGTTACACTTTGAAAAGTGAGATAACAGGGAAGCTATTCCCGCCAACCATGAAGCAGAAGTGTTTTATGGCATGACATATTTTTTTTCTTTAACTATATATAAGGTATTTTTATATATTTATACATGTACATTCAGTATGTTCAAAACATTCTGTTCAAGTTTTTCAGTGTGGTATTTTTTATCTTTTTATTTGTGCATATTATTAGAGCTCCACACTAACAGATAACCTAAACCTGGTCCAGCTGTAAAATATAATTGTAAAAAGATGCCTTGGATAAAGGTGTTAGGGAAACAATAATCATCATCATTATCATCATATTTATGTACTGTATTTTTATAATAAGATTATTAAAGATCCACATAGTGTTAATTTATGAAAATATTAACAAAGTACAGCAAAGTGAGACTAGGGCTGGCTAATCTTTTTTCTGCAAGGTCAGAAATGTAATGAATATCCTACAAGCACTGTGTGTACCAAAATTAGGAAAAATAATGTGTTTGTGTTCAAATAGAAAGGGATTCTATTACTGTGATTGCTAAAAGATGTTTTAATATATTCATGAGCACTGAACCAATAAATAATTCATGCATTTTGGACTGTCTGATAGAATGAACCTTTTTCCTTTGTATCAATATAGTCTAAGACTCAAATTCATGCATTAAAAAACCTATAAACAGGGTAAATACGAAAAGACATATCTAATATCAGAAGTATTTCACCGTTTTACACCATTTTGGATGAATTCGGCATATATCACGCAGTAGACTGAAAACATAGAAGGTGAAACTGAGTTGGTACACTCCTTGCCTTAGAGAATGACTAAGTGTTAAGTAGTTAATTGGTTCATCTGGCCTTTTTATAAGTACATAAAAATCATCACATAAACATACAAAAAAATCAGAACAAATGTTAACTCCTACTACTTACTTGAAGATGGAAGAAGGCCCAGATCTAGAAAAGGGCAGGGCTGGGCAATGTCCGTTCAAATTTATGCTCTGCCCACCCAATTGGTCAACTATATTCTGTGCCATTTGAAAATGACAACTAAAACCATGAGAACTGATTTAGCTTGTTTATGTTAGGTAGAGGGCGGCACGGTGGCGCAGTGGGTAGCGCTGCTGCCTCGCAGTTGGGAGACCTGGGGACCTGGGTTCGCTTCCCGGGTCCTCCCTGCGTGGAGTTTGCATGTTCTCCCCGTGTCTGCGTGGGTTTCCTCCGGGCACTCCGGTTTCCTCCCACAGTCCAAAGACATGCCGGTTAGGTGGATTGGCGATTCTAAATTGGCCCTAGTGTGTGCTTGGTGTGTGGGTGTGTTTGTGTGTGTCCTGCGGTGGGTTGGCACCCTGCCCAGGATTGGTTCCCTGCCTTGTGCCCTGTGTTGGCTGGGATTGGCTCCAGCAGACCCCCGTGACCCTGTGTTCGGATTCAGCGGGTTGGATAATGGATGGATGGATGGATGTTAGGTAGAATGCCCAGTGGGGTCTGGGTGGTCTCATGGCCTTAGAACCCCTGCAAATTTTATTTTTCTTTCTCTAGCCCGCTGGAGTTTTTTTTGTGTGTGAAAATGTGCTATATAAATAAATGTTATTGCTGTTGTTTTTGTTCAATGTCATTTTGAGGAGCATTTGTGGGGCACCTGTTATTTGGAGGAGAATATTTGTGTATTCTTAATAAAGCTTTTTTTGTTAAAATTTCTGTTATTGTTGCTGTACTTTGTTTCAATGTTGGGTTGAATAAGAATATTTACTTTAAGTTTTAATGTTTTTGTTAGCTTGCTAGCTCATTAGGACACTATTTAACATTTAAGTATTTATAATTACACATTTACAAAAGGTGATATCACTGCTCTGTTTAAACAAAATTACTTGGTAAGAATCCTTGCTGGGTGTCCCTTAAAGAAGGCATAAACACCATGCAGTGATTTTTGGTTCCCAGATCAAAGCGTGTTACTAGCACTTCGGGCACTGCTGCTGTTAGGTCTAACATCCAGGCTCCGGGACCGACGCCTTTAGATCAAGTGGATAGTTCAAGCAGTGATGTTATGCCTTCATTTCCCAAATGTTACACATTCCCTGCCCAGTTTGCACCAACATTGTGCAGGTAGCTGTTTAGTTCTTACAGCTGAAGTTATCTGAATAATACTGAACCATCTCAACCAATACTAAAAGTCTTTCCTAAACGAATGTTTAGTCAGATGTCTTGTGCTTTTAATCCAAGCTGGTACCAATCACGATTGGAAAACTCAATCAACTTGATGCATGCTTATGTTTCCCCTGTTGGAACTTGTTTGCTGGCACAACTGATAGAGATGTGGTGTTCACCAAAACAAAATATATTAATTGGTAAGCTGCACTGGAAAAGGAAAGGGGATTCCAAAAGCACTCATCTAGTCAATGTCATTTAAATGCAGCAAAGAAATGGGTAGAAATGAAATACAGAGAAAATACTGGTGAAACACAATCATGTTTATTGGGAGGAACACAGGCCGAAAAAATCAATACTACATTAAAAGCATAGTGAAAGTAGTGCAGTTTCTCTGTGTGAATGAGCTTTCTTTTCGTGGGAGCACTGAATCCACCCAGTTCTGCACAAGTTTGATGAAGACATCTCTTCCGGTATTTTTTATTAATTTATTTGAATGTGCATTGTCCAAGAATTTCAAAATTGCTAAAATAGCAAAAAGCATTCCTCAAAATCCATAGTATACAACAAAAAACATACAAAACTAGGTTATTGACACTTGCCATTGTAATTTTACATGAAGTGAAAAAACAAATACAGTATGAAAAGGCAGGCATTCCTGGATTCTGTATTGGAAGGGATTGGACTTGAGATAGATGTAACATAGAGAATCTATCAATAGTGATACGATTTGTCTATAACTCTGCTCCAGAGGGACATTTAATTTGTTTTTCTGGACTTAACTCAAGTAGATGCTGAATATATAACCACAGAAATAATCAGACACCAGAGGGTCACAGTCCTGATAATATAATTAGCCAATGTTATGATGGGGCATCAGTCATGAGTGGGAACATGGGTCGGGTGCAGGCATTGTTGCAACAGAAGCTTGGCAGATACATTGCATATGTGCACTGCTATAACAATCAACTGTACTTAGCAATGGTTCGTGCATTTCAGGGTGAGCCATGTGCAAAAAAATTTCTTTGACCTCTCTGGGTCATGCTTTTTTTTATCTAGATATGCTCCCTGGGTCAAACAAAAAGAGAACCATGAACAAACTGCTTACAGACAGCATTGTTCTCTACACATTTGGTCAGACTGACTCGGATTCTTTAAGCACTCTCAGCCAGTCTGTGAGGAAATCCCTTCTGAACATTCTGTACAGAGTTATTGAACAAATGGAAAACAGATTTTCAAAGAAAAACCTTGACCTGATGAGATATGTAAATTGTCTTCTTCCTCAGTCAAATTCTTTTCTAGATTGTGACACTCTTGGCCCCCCTCCTCACTGATACGGATGCTTCAATCAATAGTCTGCAACATGAAATTCCACTGGCAAAAGCCATGTTGCTAAAGAAATTCTCCCCTGACAATTATGTAAGCCTTTCAACTGTGTGCCAACATACACAGGTCTCTAAACAAGCATTTCCTAAACCTCATGTAACAGGGGTTTAAAATCTTCTTCTGCCCAGTGGACCAGTGAGGGTGCAATTGGGAAGAAAGGAAGGACAAATGCTCCAATGGCTTCAACTTGTGGGAGAATGAGAGGACAGCAGTCTAGAAAGAATGATGGGTGGTGAGAAGAAAAGTGCTTGTGAAACTCACGCTGAAGCGGTAGATATGTGAGCCAAGCCAGTTATCTGACAACCCATAATAGGCAGGCCTTGAGAAGTTTCTTTACTTTATTTTCATTTTGTGTTCTCCCTTTTATTTATCTTTCCCTTGTATTTATTTTTGTACAATCTTTACTTTTGCATATACAGTATCTGCCTCCATTGCATCATCCTAGGTACAGTACTATTGCAATACAATCCCTTATTGTTCACAATACTTTAAATAGCACAGCAGTTGCCATAAAAAAAATCTGTATTACCTTTATATCTTCTATTAAACTAATAAATAAAAGAGCCTAAGGAGTTTTTTCCATTTTTAAATCCAATTAATGTTGCAACCAGCTGGTACGCAAAAACAAAAAATAAAAATATTTATAAATGTGCCACTGAGTCGACTGTTTTTGGCAGCAACAGTGAGAAAAAAATATGGAGGAACAGCATGTGGTGTGAAACCTTAAAAGGTCCTAATGCTAGCTTGTAAAAAATGAAAAATAACGGCTGAACTATAATACTGTGCAAAAGTCTGAGGGCAACTTAGAAAATTATGTTTAAAGCTAGTTATATGGGAGGTAAGTGTTTATTTGCTCTTGAGAACACTATATAGCATTAGAATAAACACCAACCTTCATATAATAAAAAAGGAACACAAAGGTCATGTGTTTTTAAAGCAAGTCAACACTTCTTGTGGTCTTCTTTTAGAATTCAAAACTGAAGAAATTTACACTACCCTTTAATTTTTTTCAAGCAGGTTTGTGGCAAAGTCTTCCAAACCTCTTGCAAGATTTGCTGTAACTCTTCTTTTGACTTTGACTACTTCTTGTTCTTTTCCTTATCCAGCTTCAGTAATGTTGAGATCAAGGCTTTGAGGTAACCAATCAAATACTAGCAATGTTCTGCCTTCAATCTTTCAGTAAATTTTAAGCTTGTTTGCTGTGTGGCTTGGATCATTAAAGTGCTGAAAGTATACGTTTTTGCCTTCATCTTACTGATAGCACAGCATGATCGTGATGACTACAAACAAGTCAATGCCTCTCAGCAGTCACCATTCCATTGATTTTGAACAGGTCCTCTACAACACTGGTTTAGATGCACCCTTATACTATAAGAAAGATGCAGACTGACATCAAGGAACCTATTTTGAAACCTGCCTTTGTGAACCAAAACTCACAAATTTGCACTCGTCACTCCATATGACATTATGCCATAGGTTTTCCATCCATGCTTCATGTCTTATACATACTGAAATAATTTCTTTTAGGACATTTTATCACATACAAAGCATTTTCTTTAGTGTACTTTAATGACAGATTTAGTGTCAGATGCTGTTCATGAACTTCACTGTTCCTTAAGAAAATTACTTTTAGTTTCAGTTAATTAGATGTTGACAGCCCTTCTCTACTGCATTTGCTTTCTTCAACTCATTCAGTTCTTTCAGTTTTATTTATGACTGTTTGAACAGTCTGGCATCTTTAAAATCCAGTTTCCTGTGCTATTGCTTTGCTGAAACAAAACTACCATTTTATGTCTATCCAAGTGTGTTAGAATAGGTATTTCCAAAGACCACAGTATCTGTGGTGCTTATGATTTGTTAAAGTCCACCACTAGGACATCTGTTTTAGCTAATCACTACCTTATTAATTTGAATTAGGTGTGTTTTTACTGCAATTGAAAAATATATGGAATGTCTGTGGTACCTGGAGGAGGGTTTTGGGAACCAAAGCTGTGCATTTTAGTCACCTCATAAAATAAGTTATTAAAAAAATCAAAGAAATTCATTTTATTTTTCATTATTCTTTGTATTCTAATGTTAGGTAATCTTTTCATGAGAAAGTAAAACCTTATTTTACAGATAACTATGAGGGTATATGAAAAAAATAAAGGCAATTTGAAAATTATGCAGTAACGACAGTGCAATACACAATACATTCGCAATGGCTTATGAGTACTTTGAACTTAGTGTAGCCATTAGTGTAGTTGAATCCAAGGTCAAATGAACATGGATACTCCACTGTGGGATTATGCCATTGTTGAGCATTACGTCATAGTAAGATTTCTTTGAGCAGAGGGATTAAACCTGCTTGGCTTCAACTAGACTAGCGGCAGAGCGTTGCACCGTGCGTGTCTGAACTATCCATAAGCCATCCTGAATGTGCTGTATTGCGTTAACATCTATGTGTTGTGGTAACCTTGTAATTTTCTACACATTTTTACTTTTTGATTAACCCTTGTAGCTTTAAAAATAACTTTCTTGGGTGGCCTTAGTTTTTTATACAGTACTGTATGCTGAGGTCACAAGAGCTTATTTATCTTCCTGACTAAAATGCAGTCAGCATGGGCACCCACCTAATTAACTAGTTCCTAAATGAACATTAGAATTTGTGAGGCACAGTGTGACACCAAGGACACCCCACAAAGTATGGCAGAAACACAAAAACCCAGCACAAAGATGTATTAGCCCATAATTAATTATTTAATGACTTAAAAGTAAAAATTAGATTACAAGAATTAAAAAAGAAGCAAAATAAATCCACAAAGTTAAATTAACTCATTCAAAATATGTCCTCAAATGCTGTAAAAAATTAACAGATTAAAAAAACTGAAAATAAACTAAACACTGGATGAAAGAAAAGGGCACTAAAAACCTTACCATCTAGGAAAAACAAGGACTGACAACCAAAAGCTAAAGACAAAAAGTAATCAAAAACAAACAAGAAGATGTTCAAAAATGTCAGCTTTTAACTTGATGGTTAGAAACCAAACACTCAAATCAAAACTCTTAAATCTAATAAGACAGAGACATAGTAAAGTCTCAAGGAAACTATTCATTTGAAAAGAACTGAGGACTGACTTCTGTCTTATTTCACCACATGTAACACAACTAAATTAAAAGCAGTACCCGAGAAGCAGTTAGAATTGGAAGCCCATCCCCTTTGGCTGTAATATTAATTGTGGGGCAACTGAAAAGAAAATAAGCTAAACAAAAAAAAGAGGTGAGACTAAACTATGCAAATTCTCAGTTTTTTTACAAAGAAAAATAGAAGTAAAGTAAGAAGTTTCCATGACTCTGCATGTCCACCATGTGATCATGTCAACCTTAATACATAGTCATGCTCCATGAAGTCATGATAGCCATCTTGGGTCCTGGAAACAATGATAGATTGCAAGAAACTAAGAAATAAATATTAAAAGACATAAAACAGAGCTAAGAAAACACCTTAAAATGGCTAAAGTACCTGTTGTTACACATGTGCGCATGGGAGGCAGCTAAAGGGCTCAAATGAGAGTAATTCCACGCCAGACCAGGGGGTGGTGGAGTGTGCTGATCCTTTCTCTCTTTCCAATGCAGACCAGTTTCGGGAAATTCCACTTGGCCCTGATGACACCACTTCCAGTCACGACCCTGATGAAGTCATTTCTGGCCTCCGAGGACGTCACTTCCTATTCCGGTCCCAACCCTGATGACATCACTTCCTCTGCCAAGCTTTAAAACCACCATCTTTACCTCACCTAGTCAGTTCTGTTTTGGACTCCAGTCTGCACACTACTGTACAATTTATTGACCAATTTTGCAGCCAGGTTCAAGTACACAGAAGGCTGCCACAAACCTTTTTGTGGCTCTTTTGTCGTTCTTTGACACTGTCAATGAACAATCTTATAATAAAGCCTCTTCTCTGTGGTTTAATCTGTAAATAAATATGCACATTTCATTAAACCATATCAAGCAATTTATTGAGTCTACATTTTAGCTGAAATACTGTATATCCAGAGTTACAAAATGATTAGGCATGTACATACAACAGTTGCCCTAGTTTTTGTAAAGATGACACAATGTGAATTTCCCATCGGGATTAATAAAGTATCTATCTATCTATCTATCTATCTATCAGTTCAATTGTTATTTCTTTTCTTATTCTCATTTTGCTCACTCAGAATGCCTTTTATGTAACATTGGAGCACAGTGCAATGACTTATACTTAAAATTATTAATATGAATTTTGAAAAATAACCATGTCTTTACAAATTCTAGAATGAATATTTAAAATGCCCAATTTTTACCTTGCAAACATGCAGTCTCTAAAAGATGAAACTGGTGTACTTGGACTGAAAAGTAAACCCCTGCTGCATATTGTAATGATATAAACCTCACTTTACAAAATAAAAACTGGTTTCTGGGTACACAACTTAATATGCTTAGTATGTAGCTTTCTGACAACAAAAAAACAGTACTGGGTTTGATTATCAACAATGCTGAGATGGCCTAAAAGGAATTGTATGGCAAGAGATGCCTGAAGAAATCATAAAGACTGACCAGACGTCACAAACTGACCTCTTACTATCTGGCACTAAATATTATAGTGTTCAATAGTGTGCCTTCAGATATGAAAACAATTTTTATCAGAGGGCCATCAAACTGATATCTCACTTACAAATATATTTCCATTGCTTTATTTAGTGATCTTATCCACATTGTGTTAGTAGAACATGTACTCCGTTGTCCCTGAAATTTTGTTTCTACAACATCTGGATTAACCACAAGTACATTTCATTGCACTTAGAAAATAATGATAATAAATTAACTTCCCTGCGACCCTGCTTAGAAAATGATATGATTATGGTATGGTAGAAATTCAGTTGAGCTCAATACATGAAAAAGAAAAAAAAAACTTAATGCCATCCTGCAGCATGTTTCCATTTCTAAACATTTATACCAAAAATATAGTTTTTACAGTATATAGATAGGAAAGAGCTATGTGATTCACAACATTTTAAGAATTGCTCTATGGCTGCTGCAATACACAGTGGAAAGGATGTGTAATTTAGTTGTTTTTTTTTTGTTAAACTGCTTTATTATTAATAGTTAATTTCCCCACAGAAAATGTAAAATGTACTGTAGCTGTGGCAAAACCTATATTTTTCATGAATGAAAGCTGAAGGAGGTTAAACAGTAATAATTCTGGGTTTACGGTGGACTATTGTTTAAACAGATGCATAAGGCTGAGCACATTTGGATGCACTGAGTATTGGTTACTTTTTATGAAAATGAAAATATCCTTGTACAAATCAAATAAAAGTACTGGAAATGTAGGACAAGGGGTACCTCCCATAGGATAATATGAAAGCAAATCCCATCCATGTAGTTATGCAGATGCAAAATTTCAATTTAAAGATCTTTTTTAACAAAAAAATGTGTTTGTTGTTATAGAAAATTGTAGATCATCATATTATGGGCTTTATATGAATATGATGAGCTTATATTTAAAACAATAAACATTTCATTATAAAATCCTTATCTCTTCGATAACAAATAAATGTAACCACAAATATATCACAATTCACAATAGCAGCCCTTTTATACAATCCCAAAATATAATTTAATCCCTGTTTTACAACCTTAAATATCTTCAGTGAAATAAAGAAGTTAAAAAAATGTTTTTCCTGCATTCAACAAATTTTATCAGCCAGTGCATTTTAAAGCTGTAAATTTCAAGAATTGATGAACATGTTCAACATAAACTTGTTTTGCATCATGTCAGCAATACGTTTCTAACTTCCCTACAATTATTTAAAATAGTAAAAAGAAAGGTTCCATACACCTTTGGACTTCCTATTGTGACAAGCTCCCCCCAAACCTCAGACACAACAACGTAGACATATGTCCCAGGTCCAAAAGAACTTTTATTGAACAGAATACCTTGTACAGGCTTCATCTGGAACTTTACAATCAGCTGTACAGTTACAATCCTCCTTCAAACAGTTACAATCCTGGCAAGCCTTGTCCACCACCTTCTGACATTGACTGACTTTCCTAGGTGAAGTGCCTTTTTTATGGAGAACTCAGGAATACTTCAGGTGTCAGTGTTTTGGATAAATTAAGATCTTTCAGGTCAGGTGGAAATCCTATAAAATGGGGAGGTTATTCCCCTGGAAGCACCCAAGGACCCCAACAGGGCTGCCCTTCAAAATTTAATTCCCAGGCAACCCTGTGGGTGTCCAAACTGAGAACATTTCAGAGGAACACTGCCAACTCTCATGTTGGGGGAGAACTTGTTCCCAACATTCAGATTCTGCCTGGCTTTCCATTACAGCATCTCCCTGACTGGGAGTAAAACTAGGAATCATCCCGGCCGGGCTGCACCTCCATCCATATGCTCCATCCATTATGGCCTCCAGGCCAGGTAAGCCTGTCCATCTGCTATGGCATCTACACTATATTCTTTAAAATTAATTAAATTATTCTTTAGTTGTAATTACGAGATGTGATCAAAAAGTACGGTGAATGTTGATGCAGAGCACCATCCAAGAGCAACACAAAACAATTCAATGCAGGTTCTGACAGGTCCATCCTAGAACCTAGTTTTGTGACAAGTTTCGACTTGTTTGATACTATCAGTCATTTGTGAGCCACTGTTGAGTTCAAGTGTGTTTTTCAAGTTTGTCGTTAATAATGGATATCGAGCAACGCATTAACATGAAATTTTGTTTCAAATTGCAAAAAGCTCAGGAAACCCATCAGATGTTAAAATTGGTTTATGGTTGCACCAACAATTAAGACTGTTTACAAGTGGTTTGATCGATTTCGTAATGGATCTGACTCGGTTGAAGACAAGAAAAGATCAGGACATCCTTCAACATCGATAACCGAAGAAAATGTTGAAACGGTTTCATTCTTCATCATGACAACTCTCTTTGTTACACATCCCTTCTAGTACGATGATTTCTGTCAAATGAAAACATTACGCTGTGTCCATATCCACCTTATTCGCCGGATCTGGCACCGTGCGACTTCTGGCTGTTCCCTAAATTGAAAATGATCATGAAAGGCAAATGATTTCAATCCATTGAAGACATCCAGGCAGCCACGACAGCACAACTAAAGACACTCTCAAATGAAAACTTCCACAACTGCTTCACAAAGTGGAAGGAGTGTTGGGATAAGTCCATTCGAAGTGGAGGAGAGTATTCTGAGGGTGACTAGTAGTTATAAATCTTTTATTGCAATAAGCGTTTCTTTTTTAAAACATTCACCATATTTGTTGATCACACCTCATATCTTTGTAAGTTGATCATTAAAAATGCATATTTATTCTCTTCTTCTGCTATTCATGTTACCTAAAGAGAATCAATTTGCTAAAAGATCTACCCAGCTACCCATCCATTATGTAACCCAATCAGTTCAGTTCGGCTTGGATGAGAGCAGAACCTGTTCCAGTAGCACTGGTCACAAAACCGGAGCCTGGACAGTGTAGGGCACAACTATTCACACACTCATACCAAGTCCATTTATAGTTGCCAGTTAAAATCTGGAGAAAAGCAGAAGCAATGCTTGAAGAGATAAAAATATGAAGAATTTTCTGTTGTCACAGGTGCAAATACAGCACAATGAATCTTTGCAAATTCATTTTGAAACAGCGGTCAACAGTACGTTCCAGCAATGATTTACTAAAAACGAATTTCTCAATCAAAACGTTTTTTGCTTTTTCCTCTCACACAGAATATGTTCAACAACTTCTGATAGGAAATGCATTTACCATGGTAGCTAGGATCATTTTTTTGGGCTTCTTATCATCATTGCACCTATTTTTAACTTGTATGTTTTTATTTTAGTTCACTGAATGCTCTCTACATGTAATGCCACTGGCCTTTGTGGCAGTGCCAGTATGTGGCTGCTTTTATTGGACGTGATTGTGTATGCATCAACAATTAAAATCATTGCTATCATTTTGAATTTATAGAGATCATCTGCACCTTTCTTAAAAAAAAGCAACATCTTGTTGAAAAGAATTTTTCTAAAAAGAATTTTAGACCATCCAGTGCCCTTCAAGTTCATTTGCTCTTCTTTTAAGATGAGTTAACAAATCCTGTCCTGTCCAGACTTCTGTCAAGTATTCTTCCTAATCGCTGCCACTCACTATAACAAGGTGCAGTGTTAGATTGTTCTTTATGGACAGATCTATCTGGCACTGGTATCTAGTCAGTGAGAGTAAAAGAGATCCAGTCGCACAGTGAAATGTACAAGAAGCTTACTTTCCACAGGTCAGCGTCTTTGTGAAAAAGTACTTTTATATTCTTGCAACAAGTGCCTCTTCACAGTGGGCATTGAACAACACTGATCACAATGCTGTTACATGTCTGAGTTTTATGGCTAAAACTAGACAGCATGGTAGGACAGATCTGCTTGACTAAGAACTTGTTATTTTATTTATTTATTCATTCATTTACCATGGTTTATTATTATTGGATTTCTGACTAAAAGAGATGGAGCTAATCTTTCTTTCAAATTTGAATCCTGAATGGGGCTATTGACTGATGAATATAACCCTGGTAGTATATTCTTTTCTTTGTTCATATATATTATATTCTTTTTTCATTTGGGTTGTGTCTGTTCAATCACTTCCAAGATACCTTTAGTAAACTAAAATTTTATATATGAAGATATATATATTGTGCAACATAACAAAATCCCGCTGAGATGTTTTTGCATTGTTGATCATTTATTACCCACATAGCTAACACCCAGGCCAGGAGTTGACCTCTTGACTGCGGAATGTAAGCCTTAGTAAGCACTAGTGATGAGCGTACCAAAAAGAGTTCTCTTTGCTGTACATTTAGCAAAATAACAGAAATAACTGTGAACTTCACCAAACACTGTGAAATGCATTGAAGTCAATGGGGAGAGAGGAAGGAAACTAGTATTGAATGGATTATAATGGTGCAACGGTCTTCTAAGTGTCCCTGAGAGCTATGGAAAAGTCTGCTAACTATGCTGGAATGATTGAGGTGGACGAATATATGATGTGGGCTGTAAGGCAGCAGTGCTAACCAATTTGCCACTGTGCATCAAACAAGAAAAGACGCAAGTGTAAGGAATACCACAAACAAAATATAAGAAATGGTCACAAACTAGCAATAAGTACATAAAATATGGATCAGTGTGCTCACAGAGTCCCACTCTTTGGGCACACATTGGCCGTGCCACTAAGAGGCGGTGTGTGACTGGCTTGTTCCATTGTTTGACAGCAGCAGTGTGTGCAGCTAGAATGTCTGTTTTCTTTCTGATTTATCTGTGCAGATACTATTACCAAGAAAAAATGATAACAATAAATTGTTTTTATTATTTCATAGCATGTCAGAGAGAGGCGGAGAGCTTCTTTAAGGCCTGTTTTGGGATTGTAGAAGGGCTCATTCCTAATTTGCATGCATCATTAGTCATGTGGCGCTGTGCTACCAGTGCTATATTTTCAGTGGAAGTACTCATAATATTCTCATTATGATCGGATAATGTACCCCTCAAATGAAAATACTGCTATTACATATATATATTTTTAAACACATGCAGGATAGAAATCTGGGAGGTTGAAACAACCACGAGTGGAAGAGTGGGATTTCCCCTTTGTTATTAGACATGTGTAAAAATATGGCACAGCATTGTCAAGCACAACAGGACGGTCATTTTTGTCTTTGTGTGCTTGTGACCTGGCAATTCCTATATCAGCAATGATCTTACAGTAAGCCTGCATGAAAGTTCTGTGCATGGTTGCTACAGCTATGTAATGACATGTTGACTTTTCAAAGCATCATGGGGCACCTAAGCCGGCCACGTGGTGAAATTCAACGAAAATATTTGGCTAACAAGGTCATCAGTGAACAGAGTATATCTGCTGCAAAAATCACTTTGCAAATTTCGCTGATCAACACTAGTAACCATTGAGCCATCATCCTTCACTCGATTAAAACATTCACTGTGTCACACACGTGTAAGTAGGAGGCAACTAAAGGGCTTGAGTAATTGTAATACCACATCAGACCAGGGGGCGGCAGGGTATACTTTCTCAGTTCCTCACAGACCATTCCTGGGAAATCCCATCAGGTTCCGTTGCCTTTGATGAAGTCACTTCCGGTTCCAGCCCCAATGACGTCATTTCCTCTACGGGCCTTTAAAGCTGCCATCTTACCTCCAGTCTGACAGTTCTGTTTTGGACTCAGTATTGTGAAGATCTCTGTTCAATTATTTAAACTTCCAGGATAGTATATACGGGTGGCTGCCGCAAACCTTTATGACGTCTAGAGTGAATTACTTGTCACAACTGTAATAACAGTTACTTGATTCATTTGTTGTTCTCTTTCAGGACCCAGAACAAATTATGGCATCAGCAAGAGCACAGTCTAGATACTATATTATCTGAATATAATTTTAATGTTTTATAAAATGTCTTATTCAATGGCAAAATCTGATGTTCTAAAGTAATGATTGTTTGCTTTAAATTCTGTTAACATATTGAAATTTAGAATAAAAAAATACAGTAAGATACATCATTTTATGATTATGTGACATAAAAAAACTTCTTTGGTCCCAAGTGAATTAGTTTATTCTTTAGTAATTTAATCAGCAAAGGTATTACTTAGTAGAATGTAAGAGGAAAATAATAACTTGAAACTGAAAAAGGTAATTGACACCTGTCATTGTTTATTCTGTTAAAACAAAAATCAGACTTTGCTTTAGAGTTTTAATTGGGCAGAATATTTCAAATAAGACAAATGAAAATGGTATATACAAAAATTATTGGACCCATATAATTTGTTGCACAACCTTTAGAGGCAATCACTGCAAACAAATGATTCCTGTAGCTCTGAATGAGATTTATGCACCTGTCAACAGGTTATTTGTTCCACTTTATCTGAGCAAACTGCTCGAGCTGGGCCAGGTTTGAAGGAGGCCTTCTCCAGACAGCATGTTTCAGTTCTTTCCACAGATGCTTGATAAGATTCAACACAAGACTCATCGAAACCCACTTCAGAATAGCCCAATGTTTATTCTTAGCCAGACCTGGGTGCTTTTAGCTGTTTTTTTGGGTCATTATACTGTTGGAGGATAATACCATTTTAAGAACTTGGCCTTTTCAAAGGTGAAATAGACATTTATAAGACCAGACAGTACCAGTACCTACAGGTCAGCATATCTAGCTACTGTCACTGCACAGATTGCAACAGTTTTATTGATATCTATTGCATAAGTAGGTCAGACAGCTATGTATCTGTTTACATTCATTGCAGGGCTTGTATCATTATTAACAAATGGCTATAAATCTGCTGACATCCTATTTTCCCACAGGTACAGGCTGGTAAAATCAATATGATCTCATTGTGGGTGTTCTCTGTCAGGATCAACAAGATGGGAAACTTTAAACTGATTCATTGCTGTACCTTACAAAAAACCACATGTGACTTCTCTGCTAATTGTTGTTACAAAACTAACAGGAGTTTAGGTGAGTGCAATTAATTTTTCTTAAACAAAGAAGACCATATTCATGTTTCTTATTTTTTCAAACATATTAAGGAATGGTTTTGATTTATCTAGTATGACTGTTAAATATTAAAATGAGCTGCTTGCACTGTGGAATCTTAGTCTCAGACTAGAAATTAGAAACACTACAGTTATACACAGAAAACGCAATAGTTCTACTATCAGTGATTAAATATGCTAACTTAAATATAATGTGAAAATTTCATTTAGGAATGTTATAGAAGTATATGCACAAAAATATGGCAGCTAGATTAGTTGACAACTCTAAAATGAGTTGTTATGAATGTGCATGAGTTTGCCCTGAGATTGAGTGGTATCTCACCTAGGGTGGGTTCTGGCTTTGTGTCACAATGCTACTGGGGTGAGTTCTGGATCCCTGCAACCCTAAAAAGTGTACTAAATTGTATGAAGATACAACCCCAAATCAGTAAAAACAGTGGTGAATTCTTTACTGTTCCAACTTTTTT
Source organism: Erpetoichthys calabaricus (assembly GCF_900747795.2). Classification (NCBI taxonomy): domain Eukaryota; kingdom Metazoa; phylum Chordata; class Cladistia; order Polypteriformes; family Polypteridae; genus Erpetoichthys; species Erpetoichthys calabaricus. Next base: position 237,284,021 of record NC_041394.2, read on the forward strand.
TGGAATGTGCTGCAGGCCTGAAATCCAGGAGTGGATGTATATTAAAAAATGAAATGAAGCTGACCAGACAAAACATGAAATATCTTGGGTTCATACTGTCTGCAATGAAATGGAATCACTAAGGGTTTTATTATTTTTTTTATTTGAATTTTCTATATCATTCCAACTTTTTCTGATTTAGGGTTGTATTTATACCAGCTAATATTGCATAAGAAACAATTTCTAATAATTTAGGTTCCATGCTAAACACACCTGTAAATCAGTTGAATGAAGGCTTTGGTTTCAAGTGTCAGAAGGCTCTTCTGTTGAAATGGTTCATTCACTCCTGCTGCAATGAACTGTCATTCCAGATAGAGAATTAATTGTTGCCTGTTTTTTGAACGTGTCTTCACTTCAGCTAGACTTTCAGCCATTTAGTGATGTATACTAAACAATACTGCAGATGACCATCTGGATCCCAGTCTTTTAACTTGTAAAGTAACTTGAAGATCAAGGGGCTCTGCACCACTTTTCAGCATTGAGCAAAACTTTATTTAGCTGTGCCAGTGAGCTCAGTAGGAACACCAGTGATCGGTTAGTTTTCTACAGCAGATAATGGAAGCTCATGTATTAGGATGATCAAGGAAGAGACAACTGGGCCTTGTTGGCTAATATTTACAGCAGGAGATTCAAGGAGCTGTGAAATAGCATCTAATATTGCCCAAGTGAAAGAGTAGGATAAGGGGGCACAGCATTTTTCCTAGCTATGTGGATTGCTCTAAAATCATCTGGAGCAGCTGGACCAATGGGATTTCTTTAGTGGTTTCCTTTTTTTGCACAAAGTAACCTATCACAGTAGCACTGGGCACAACACAGAAGACAGCCCTGGACAGAACAGCAGTCCATAGAAGGGCCCACAAAAGCTCCCACTCAATTTGTAATTGCCAATCAATCTAACCAGTAGATGCTGACAATGACTGGATGTGAGTTTTGAACCAAAGACACTCTATCCTTTAAGTGGCAGCACTATGCATTGTACAACCAAACAGCAGTACAGTATTTTTGCCCTTTAAAACACTTTGACAGTTCTGTTAGAGTGAATGTTTTTCTACTGTATCTTTAGAATGCTTGTTAAAGGCAATGCATGTTTCATAGACAATTTATTTAATATAGCTTGGGAACATTTTCTTAAATCTTACAAATTATTCTCAATCTTAAATAGCTAAAGATATGTTGTGCTTAAAAATAACATCTATAAAAGATCAAATTACTTCATTCTGCTTGTAAGAGTAATCTAATCTGCTTACAGAGGTTAGAATACAATAGTACATGATTGAAAGTGGTTAGCAAGTCAGTGCTGCCAAAGACAATGAATAAACTGAAGAAAATATTTTACCCCAGTCTCTTGTGTGTCAGTTCCAGCCATTATTTACTATACTAATTTTAAATTCATCACTTAAGCCCCTGTTATTAACCACAAATGAGAGTGATCATCTCAGGCTGATCAGATGCCAGAAGGGATAACCTTTTGTGGAATAATAATTATCATTTTAAAACATCCTATTCTTCATTTACTATTTTAAATTAAACTTGTACAAGCTGGAAATAAATATTTTATGACTATTATATTTCCTTTATTATACTTAGCCAATTGTTTCCAATTTTCCCCACAGGAATGGGTCCATAGCTAAAGGATATCTTCAGTCATGAGCTGATTATGTAAGTTCTGATTATCATTAGGATTTCCAATATCTTGCAATAATTGCATAAATATACAGCTTTAGCTCTAAAAGTTAAATAACATGCTTGGATGATTATGGTGATTTTTTATTAAGACTTTCGTTATTTGTATTAGATATCTTGCGTTTTTTATTTAGCAAGATTTTGTTTCACACACTTTACATTTATATACTGGCACATTCTGCCCTGTCTTCATTATGTGGAAAATTCCCAGGTGAACTGAATTGAGGCCTCCTGAAGCCTCAGGCTCTGTTATTGTCATTATACCTTATTGTACAATTAAAAGTGTTTGTTGCCAATGCCACTGGTGCAGAAACCAGAAAACTACAGCACAGGGTGCAACATAATATGGTAGAAGACTCAAATAACTAAAAACTGGCAATAAACAAGAGTGGCAATTATCAATAAATGAGCTCATGCCTTGTACCCAGTGTTGCTGGGATAAGCTTCAGATCCCTGTATAACTCAATTGGACATTTGAGAATATACTGCTATCCATAAAGATACAGTACGAAATTTTGAATATAAATATATACGTTTTAAATGTATATTGTGTAAAATAATGCTTTCTTTAAACAGCATCTCCTTCTTCCTTTTCCTTTTTATCTGTCCTCATTTCTGTATGGGGCCACAGCTCGATCCTGCAACTTCTCAAGATGACACGTTGCTCATCTTTCATCTGCTTTATCAGCCTTCTTCCTAGCATTCACTATTCTAAAAATCATTGTATCTCCCTCTTTTGTCTCCAGTTTTTCACACACCTCCTCAAAAACTAGTGCCTTGGCTCTTTCCACTGCCTTCTGTGCCTCCTTCTTTGTCATACATTTCATTATCTTTCTCCTTCCCTGATTGGTACTATTTCTTCTTTGGCTCCATTTTTTAGCCTATATCAAATGCTGCACCTCTCTGTTCCACCATCATGTATGTCTGTCACCAGTGGTCTCCCTTCATGTTTTACCTACTCTTAATACAACTTTGCTATTCTTCTCCCACCATTCCTCTGCACTCTGCACCCCATTGAAAACTTTTCCCATAAACCAGTTTCTGGGCCCCTCTTCTTTTAATCTCCACCACTTTGTCCTTAGTGCTGCTTGCTCTGGTTGTATTCCCTTGCTAGCTCTGATCTCTCAGTCCCACACCACCACTTTATGCTGTATTGTCACACTTTCCCCATTTATGACCTTACAATTCATTATCTCTTTTAAATGAAATCTTCTACACATAAAAAGTATATTACGTTTTCCCTTCCTCCACTACTGTAAGTCACAAGCTCATTTAATTTCTTTTCAAAAAAATGTTTTAACTGTTATTTTATACAGCACCATTAAAAGCAATAGAGAATCATACAGTGTATACATGGCATGCGAAAAGTGCTAAATGAAGTGAGAACAGCCTAGTCATTTTGGATCTACCCCATTGCAGATATTCCTAAAGGAAGGGCATATAGAAGCATGAATTATATGGTTGAACTATGATAAATAGTGCTGGAGGAAAGCCCTAAGCATCATCAAAGTTGTCACAAACACACACCAGCTACAGAATGTTTGTCACTCTACCATGTGAAAAATGCTACCAGACACTCAAAGAGAGCCTGCACTATAAATCAATTGAACATCAAGGCTGGCTTTACCTAAAATGTGAACTGCAATGGTGCCTTCTGTCTTTATCTAAAATTAAATACACATTGAAGTGTACCTCTCCATTATGTGAAGACATTTATTTTGTATTCTTTATTTAATTATGTTGGCATATGACTTTCCACAAGTTTTTTGTTATCTACAGTACCTGTTACCTATTATTGTCTTGACTGTTGTCTTTGTCTTTAATTTCTTCAGCACAATTGAACTGTTGTCTGTACTACTTACTGTCTGAGAACTAGTTAAATGTAATTTTGTTATTTCATATAACTGTGTATTACTATAATCAAAGTAAACTCGAAGTTTTAATTGAAAATCTCTATGAATTGAATAGGGAAAGGAAGTTGTGTTTTCAGTTGATGAAATGGATGGAATGTTTTTTGGAACCATGCCTGCATTACATCCATCCATCCATTTTCCAACCCGCTGAATCCGAACACAGGGTCACGGGGGTCTGCTGGAGCCAATCCCAGCCAACACAGGGCACAAGGCAGGAAACAATCCTGGGCAGGGTGCCAACCCACCGCAGTGCCTGCATTACAGATAATTTATATTATTGACTGTATTGTGAGTTATTATTTGTGTTTTGTTCTCTTTATTATTAAATAAGAATAACAGTCAGCTATTATCTAACCCACTTAGTCCTGAACAGAGTCACTGGATGTGCTGGAGCATATCTCTGCTAGCATAGGGAGCAAGGCAGGAACAAACCCTGGACAAGGCACCAATCCATCGCAGGGTAAACACATACACCATGGCCAAATTAGTCTTTGCAATCCACCTAACATGCATGTCTTTAGACTGTGGGAGAAAACCAGAGCACCTGGAAGAAACCCTTACAAATATAGGGAGAACATGCAAACTCCACGCAGGGAGGATCTGGGATGCAAACCCTGATCTCCTTACTGCAAGTCAGTAGCACTATGACTGCAGCACCATGCTCCCCTATAAAAACAACAATGAATAAAAAATTGTAATGCAGAAAGGTTGACTTATAACTCCATATATAACTAGAGATCTACAGTACATTATTTCAATAATGTAAGGCATGTATTTAATGGATATCTCTGTTATATTTTATGAGAGACCAAATGTGACTGAATGCCTGCATCACTAACAGTTGGGTTTTGGTTGGGTCATGCTTTTGCTACTCAGTGTAAATTCCAAACCTTGCAGATATCAAGGTTATAGATGCAATTTACCTTACTTTCCAGTGAAAGTTTCCAGCTGGGGATCAGAGATATGACTTCATAAACAAGAGAGGGACATCTTGTCATTTTTCAAGTCAGTTTTTAATTGATTGCTTCGTCAGAAATCAAAGTGACCCACACAGTAATGTTTGTACTTTTACACAGCTCTGTTCATGACATATGAAACTATGAAAGAATGGAGGCTGGTTTTGCATAGAATATTGCATGCAAAACAAAAAACATGAAACATTATAATTCTAAGTGGACAAAAACAGCAATAACATGGAAACAAAATGAAGGCAGGGAACAACCCCTGGCTGTAACATAAGAAAAAAAATTGGGAGTGGTGTTCCCTAGACTCTCGTATACTCAGATATGGGGATGGATATTTGAGGAGTAAACCGCAAGACAATGATTATATTTTTATATTATGCACATTAAAGATCAATCAACAACAAATCAAATCAAATTAATAATATATTGAACAATTACTATAAAAGTAAAGTTGAATAAATCGGACTCTGCAACTACATGAATAAAAGGTAAAGTATCACTTCCGGTTAGCCCAAAAGTTGATAGAAATCTATGTTTTGCACTAATATTTGTATGCAAAATTTGGTTGACCTACAGTTAGGTCCATAAATATTTGGACAGAGACAACTTTTTTCTAATTTTGGTTCTGTACATTACCACAATGAATTTTAAATGAAACAACTCAGATGCAGTTGAAGTGCAGACTTTCAGCTTTAATTCAGTGCGGTGAACAAAACAATTGCATAAAAATGTGAGGCAACTAAAGCATTTTTTTAACACAATCCCTTCATTTCAGGGGCTCAAAAGTAATTGGACAATTGACTCAAAGGCTATTTCATGGGCAGGTGTGGGCAAGTCCGTCGTTATGTCACTATCAATTAAGCAGATAAAAGGCCTGGAGTTGATTTGAGGTGTGGTGCTTGCATGTGGAAGATTTTGCTGTGAACAGACAACATGCGGTCAAAGGAGCTCTCCATGCAGGTGAAAGAAGCCATCCTTAAGCTGCGAAAACAGAAAAAACCCATCCGAGAAACTGCTACAATATTACAAGTGGCAAAATCTACAGTTTGGTACATCCTGAGAAAGAAAGCAAGCACTGGTGAACTCAGCCAAGTAAAAAGACCTGGACATCCACGGAAGACAACAGTGGTGGATGATCGCAGAATCATTTCCATGGTGAACAGAAACCCCTTCACAACAGCCAACCAAGTGAACAACACTCTCCAGGGGGTAGGCGTATCGATATCCAAGTCTACCATAAAGAGAAGACTGCATGAAAGTAAATAAAGAGGGTGCACTGCAAGGTGCAAGCCACTCATAAGCCTCAAGAATAGAAAGGCTAGATTGGACTTTGCTAAAGAACATCTAAAAAAGCCAGCACAGTTCTGGAAAAACATTCTTTGGACAGATGAAACCAAGATCAACCTCTACCAGAATGATGGCAAGAAAAAAGTATGGAGAAGGCGTGGAACAGCTCATTATCCAAAGCATACCACATCATCTGTAAAACACGGTGGAGGCAGTGTGATGGCTTGGGCGTACATGGCTTCCAGTGTCACTGGGACACTAGTGTTTATTGATGATGTGACACAGGACAGAAGCAGCCGAATGAATTCTGAGGTGTTCAGAGACATACTGTCTGCTCAAATCCAGCTAAATGCAGTCAAATTGATTGGGTGGCGTTTCATGATACAGAACATACAGCCAAAGCAACCCAGGAGTTTATTAAAGCAAAGAAGTGGAAAATTGAATGGCCAAGTCAGTCACCTAATTTTAACCTAATTGAGCATGCATTTCACTTGTTGAAGACTAAACTTCGGACAGAAAGGCCCACAAACAAACAGCAACTGAAAGCCGCTGCGGTAAAGGCCTGGCAGAGCATTAAAAAGGAGGAAACTCAGCATCTGGTGATGTCCATGAGTTCAAGACTTCAGGCTGTCATTGCCAGCAAAGGGTTTTCAACGAAGTATTGAAATGAACATTTTATTTCCAGTTATTTAATTTGTCCAATTAGTTTTGAGCCCCTGAAATGAAGGGATTGTGTTAAAAAAATGCTTTAGTTGCCTCAAATTTTTGTGCAATCGTTTTGTTCACCCCACTGAATTAAAGCTGAAAGTCTACACTGCAACTGCATCTGAGTTGTTTCATTTAAAATTCATTGTGGTAATGTACAGAACCAAAATTAGAAAAAAGTTGTCTCTGTCCAAATATTTATGGACCTAACTATATGTGAAAGCATACTCAAGTTATCGTGTTTACATACACATACGCACACACAGACAGATACACAGACATAATTCCAAAAATTGCATTATAGGACTCAGGGAGGTTTAAAACGTTGAAATTCAGCGAAATCTCAAAAGGGAATTTTTGGAGGATTCCAGTACTTTTCCTATACATTGTTTATAAGAAAATCAGGGAGGTCTAAAACATCAAGATTCATCAAAATCTTGACATCAAATATTCTGGTGATCACAATAATTTCCCTATACTTCGTATACGACAAAGTAATTACTAATAGATGAATGGACATATAAAATATTTTTTCAGTTTTTCCATTTACAATGTGTTTGGTATTTAGATTACATGCACGTTCTAACAACGTCAAACACAAATACGTGCCGAGACCAGCAAGCGTTCAGTAAAAGGTAAGTAGATGATGCAGTTATGAAGCTGGACCCATAAGGGTGTAGAGAAATGTATACACTAGGAAATAATTCCTTGTTAACGGATCAGTCACTATAATTACCCACACATGAGGAGAAAGGTAAACACGGGTTCCAGAAGGTATGCTGCTCAAATAAAAGACTAGGTGTAATTTAAATGTATACCAGGGAACAAAGTTTAAATAACTAAAAGAAAGCTGAGGTATATGTATATCCTACCTGTTTCTTGGGTTAAATGACTCATACTAAATTTCTCCAATAATTATACCAGTAAAACTAATATAGCTTTAATTTAAGTATTTACAATATACAAAAAGTGAGTTTTCTGTAGTCTTTCAAAATTACAGAAATGGGCTTTAACATGCTGAATATGCCTAATACTACTAAAAATAAAAGATTAATCCATCCTACCCCACTCCAGCAAGAAGTGGTCAAAAACAAAATGCTTAAAATCTATATTTACATTCTAGGTGTTTGAAATATTAGATAATTAAAGATTTATGAAGCTTGAAAGAGACTGTAGAGGAAATACGGCACGTTTTTTTGTACAATTTATTACAGAAGACATCACGGACACCTATGCGCACAGGCCAGCCAGTCAATTAATATTTTATTACTACTGATATGCAACATGGGAGTTATCAACCAGGAATCCAGATTTGTATGTTTATCAAAAAATAATCTGTAACTTAAACTATCTAAGAGAGAGACCTTCATTAATAATTTCACCAGAATTAGCTATTTAGAATAGAAAAGAGTATTGTTTTGCTGCCTACATTAAATCTTTTCAATCTTGAAAATGGTGCCCACACTAAGACATTCACTGCAATTTATGGCTATTCATTGATTATTTAGTGAACATTGCACTGAAATAGTTTTGCTATTATGTCTCCTGACTTTTTACTGAGGACTTCTACAATCCAAATGCATGCTGTAGGGAGAGCTGGCTACACAATAAATGACTAGCGTTATTATGGGTTTACAGGTGTGTGCATGTATTGGATTGGTGTCTTGCTGGCTCCCGCTTAATATAGAATCTAACCCTCTTGTGTCCCTGGGTTTTAACAAGCAGGTATGAAAAAAGAAGAATGAATTTCTGAGATGACTTTTGTACTTTCAGGACTGGGAAAATTTATTCCTGCCTAAAGTGACAAAATAATGACTTATTTACTATTTTATTTTACTACCACATTGTAGAAAATGTGAATGTAAAAGCAGGTGCCAGCACTTTTCAGACTCATTGCTCTCTTGACTGCAGTGTAAATTACTAGTCATGTAAAAATAATAAAAAAATGCTAGCAGAATGCAGTTAATACAGCATGCAATGTAGTTCTCATTTACAATGACCTGAACTCCTCATCTGCTGCACAAAAATTCATAAAGAAGTCTTCATGTTACAACAATGCTTTCAATAGCATTTTGCCATGACTTCAGTTTTTCTATGAGTTGCATCAAATATAATGTTTATTAGTAGATTGAGTGCACCTTGTACTGTTGTGGTGCTTTCCACTGTATTTTCTTCTGTTTTTATTTATATAATCTTTGGATGGAGATCTTGAAATGTTCCATAAGCACTAGATGAGAGCCATGTCATGATTTCACTGGGACGTTATCACTCTTTCCACTATAAAAGTAGCTTTGATATACTGTATTAATCCCTAAGGGGAAATTGTCTTTTTACATAACCTCTGGGGTTCAGAGCACAGGGTTAGCCATTGTACAGCACCCCTAGAGCAATTTTTAGGTTAAGGGCCTTGCTAAATGGCCCAATGGAGTAAGATTACTTCTGACAATAACAGCACTGGCAACCTTCCAAATATTAACACAGATCCTTAGTCTCAGAGCCCTACTCTGCCTTATGAACAATGGTAAGGTCATTTTAGAAAAATCAAACTCAACATTTTAACACTGTTTTCTCGTTAATAGCTTTTCAATGTGGTCTCCGTTTGTTTCTTTTAATTTTGCACTTGCTGTGTTTCCATTGTTTGTTTTTACAATACAACATTGTGACACTGTGGTGCTTACACCATAAGGAGTTAGATACAATAGTCAGGCATCCTCACTAGCAATGCAGAGTTTTTGCAAGCTCTATAAAGACATAAGAATATTTATGTTAGATCAGCGTTTCCCAACCTTGGTTCTGTGGCCCCCCTGTGGCTGAAGGTTTTTGTTCCAACCAGATTCCTAATTAGTGACAACACCTGATAACACTGATCTCATTTAATTAGCTGGTATTATTTGTCTTTTATTCTACATTCAGAAAAACACAGAAGCATGATTTTTACATTTATAAGACATTTAGAAATATTTCTGCTTTTGCTATAGATTTAAATGCTTAAATCTCTTTTGTTAGACTTTGTATCTGGCTAGTGTTAGAACCGGTTAGCACATGATCCCAGAAAATTTAAATCCTTTGGTTTGGTTTTCCTATTGCTGTTTAAATTCATGTGAAGACTGAGTTGTTGATGGGTGGTTATGTTGCTAATGGGCTTATTATTAACTAGCTTCATTACCTATCAGGTAATATTATACATTTAAAAATATTTAATATGTCTTGCCTTTCATGTACCCTCAGTGCACTGCCTATGCTTTTCTCTGTATCCTCAAGTATCCCAGTCTGCTTTGGCCAGAGATTCCCTTCTCAACTGACTGTGTTCCTGTGAAGCCTGCTTCTCAAACTCTTGTCATTTTGAGGTGCTTTACTTACCTCCTGTCCACTTTTTGACTACCACCAATGGTAGACTCCATTACCTGCTTTAAAAAATATGCATATTCCTGTGAATGCTTCCAGTGCTTAAAAGCTACTCTCCATGTTTCTTCCATACCTTTCCATGATTTCCTTGTTGACCTTCCTTGCTCAGTATTTCCTATCTTGCTCACATTTGACTGAGCAACCATAGCAAAACTGACTATTGTGACCAAAGCCAGACTAAGCAATCAGATCGCTTAGAGGCAACCCACGCACACACGCATATATTATCATTTTATTATATACATTACATAGATTTTTAGTTGTTTTTCATTATCAATTTTTGTTCCACCTAAAAAGTAATTTTGTTCCTGCTGTTATAATTCATTTGAAATGGTTTATTCTAGTATATACAATTTGTGGTAAAACAATTTCCCTTATGGTTATTACATGTTAGCATTTGTTTATGTCATCACAGTGCCATTTTGTTGTTGCTTTTTCAACCTCTGCAATTTTGGATGTGATATTGGATGGGTGTTCCATTATTTTGTTATCAACAATTCCCACTGCTAGTCACATAAGCTCAGTAAGATGACTATCCCTTTTGGTTTACCCCAGAACAATTTATATATTGGTCCTTGCAGAATAGCTATTTTTCATTTTTGACCACACTACCTGCTTGTCATGGCAGTCTACAATGGTACTACTACACTTCATTCTTAACCGAACTAGACATTTCACCACAAGAACCTCACAGCAAAAGTAAATCATAATGTAAGAGCAGTGAAAATTTAGATTTTGCAACCCAGTGCACAGCTACCAAAGACCACAATTCTTTATTTAATGGTATTTGCACAGTTTCTATGTGATTCATATATTTTGAAGTCTCAATTTTTTTTTTCTTTTTACCAATTCTTTATGAAATTACAGGCCCCTAAAAACATTAAACCTGCAAGCTGATGGTTCTAGTGTAGGTAACTGCACTGAAAAAGTCAGAGTATAAATAAGTTTTAACATATTTTTTGCTAAACAGGGTGAAAGCTACATGTATCCACAATTCATAATGTTAAAGTCAACATGGCTCCAACTTTATCACTAAATGCATTTGAAATAAACCCAGATTAAATATTCCACAAGAATTTCAACAAAAAGGATGCAAAGAATGTGCTACTGTTCGTCACAGACCCATTTCTGTAGCTGAAGTCAAGACAGTGTCCCCTGTGCTTCACAAAAGCCAAATTCAACTGGGGATAGCTGAACATCCAGAGCCCTAATATGCTAAAATAGACTTGATGGCCAACACTCAACTAGTACAAAATATCCATGAACAGTGACATTTTTGTAACAGTATCTGAATTAGGCTGTGTGTGTAAATTTATTTATTTATAATATTTCTAGACCTCTTTCTCTCTTGTTCAGTAACTTGCCGTAGGATTGCCCATGCCCATATTCTCTCCAGACTTAGGCTCAGTCATAAATTTCTTAACACTTGTTTTAGGCTTATCTAATTTATGCTATGTCATCTCCTCTCTAGCTCTCTCTCTCTTGTTCTCTTATAGATGAGGATTTATCCTGTCCAGGGGAATAGCATAGAAGAAGAAGAAACAGCACTGTGAAAAAGAGAGAAAATATTATTTTTTATTTTACATTTACAATTGTGTTGAGGTTTGATTCAATATGACAACCTAATTTTATTCTTTCTGATTCTTTAGTTTGATATTGTTTTCTTGATTTTTATCTTTTTTCATCTGCACACTAGTCCACATTAAAAATAAAATCAGTGTCATATTCTGCTGTATTCGCTCTGATGAGTTTATTACTTAGTAAAATACACCCTGAAAGTGAATCCGAAAAGGTCTGAACATATATTTATTTACTACTTAGTGTTACTCATTTTATTTATTTTAAGGGGCCCATCATTTAATCAAGCCTAGCCACTCTAAGTATAAACAAATCTTTAGAAATGTAGCTAAAAAAGCTACATTGCCAGCGTTGCTAAATAAAATACCTTACGTAGCCGAACAGTTGAATTATTGCAACAGATAATTATTTTGCCTAATAGGTATTTTCACAATGTGTAAAATGCCATTGCAGGAAATGAAGAAAATGTCAGGCTTGAAAGTAATGATTTGAATCGAGCAACTCTTGTAATACAAATACATGCTACAAGTGCTATTGTCATTTGGTTATCAGTTTAAACCCTGAGGACTTATGTTACTTCTTTGTGCCACATGACTGCCAACTGGAATTTATTCAACCATAGCTGAATGCTTTTTGAACATTCAGAATGATAAACAGAGTAGTCATTAAAAAGAATTCCAGGGCTAATTCTGCAAAGCAATTAAAACAGTTTGATAATGTTAGATAGGATTAATTATAAGGGATTACCTGTAAAACAGCAGCAAACAATATCATTGGTATTTAAAAAACAGCAACTCATTTTGCTATAAGAAAAGCTCCGTAAAACACGCTTTAAAGCCAAAAGATCACTGCATTGCAGGTTTAAGCCTTTTCATTCTACTTTCTGATCTGTTATTTTTATCATTTTTTATTCTTAACCCAGGAACAGACTAGAGACACAATACACCCAAACTAAAGATGACACATCCAGCAGTGTTGCTCATAACTGAGCTCCAAAGCCTTTTCTTATGTCATTTTCACTCTGTCAGGGTCTGTCGTCCAGTGCACAACACAACAGCATCCAATACTCATTTCTGACAAAAAAGATATTAGCAGTCATGAATCACCTACTGTCAGACAAGGGTAAGTCAATGGTGGTTAAGTATGATAAGAGTAATTATTTTCATTATGTCAAGATACTGGAACAATAAGGGCCACTTCAAATAAAGGCTGAATCTGTCCCAGAAGAACAGTCTTACTGTATGCACACAAGTCAGTCTGTTTATTACGCTTTTATTAATGACACTGATTTAAAATTGTGTTTTGTATTTGGCTTTTATATTTGGGATTCTTTCATTTACAATTTAGTGTTACAATATGGTTGACTTGATGGGTATGAAAAATGAAGTTCGCAAAGGCACATATTCAGTTATAAATCCTTATCATTTTATGCTTGTTCAAGGATATTAAGAAAAAGCTTTTTAACACAGTGATTAAATATAGTGGTGGTAGCATCATGGTGCTATAATGCTTTGCTGAATCAGTACTTATTAGTGTTAAACCCAAACGTAACTCAGGCTGTAAAAATAGTGCTAAAAGTGTTAATCCTGAGCATCACTCAGGCAACTGTATAGATGCATCTCGTGTTGTAAGTGTTAGACCCAAGGATTACTTGGGCTGTAAAAGTGCCAACAGTGTTAGTGCTGAACGTCGTTCAGGAAACGATATAGCCATGTCTTGCGTAAGCGACAGGCCCAAGTGTTACCCAGGCAACAGTGCAGACACATCTTCTCCTAGCCTCTTAATAATTTCTCGTAAGAAATGTTTTTCAGCGGCCCAGGTGTTGCACACTCTTGACAGTGATACAAGCAGTGATGAGGAAGTGAATCTGTGTTCAGGCAGTGAAATTGAAATGGACAGCGAAATCAAAAGTGATTCTGTTGAATCAGAAAGTGATGCTCGTGTCAATTGCACATGTGCTGTGTGCTGTTCAAAAGCTGATCAGTCTGGAAAGATATTTCACAAGGAATTACACTACTATTTTCCCGACTGTCATATTGTATTGTGTTTTCACTGTGCTTCAAGATATACCACACCAACGACACATTTTGACAGTATATATGGTATTAGCATTTTTTTATTATTATTTTTCATTATTATTATCTGTATCATTATTATACTTTCTACACTTATGACTTTGTACTTTTAGTGTTTTGCACGTTTCACAGTAGAAAGATGACATTTAATAAATACGTCATTTTTCAAGCCAAAAATATGTAACAGTTTTTACATTTTTTTTTTTTTGAGAATGAAATGTAATGCTAAGGAGGCTACATGACTTACCATCAATGAAGAAACCAGATGGTCCTTCATTAGAAGAAAATGTAGAACAATTAGATTATATGGCAAGTCAATTACACAGAAACAAATCTGAATAAGCAAAAGAAGTATAGAGCTTTGGAATTGCCTAACCAAAGACTGACCTGTATGCCACTGATATGCAATGGCTGGATTTGTGTTGAAGAGGGCACATTAATAAATCTACAGATGCCACTGAACTGAAAATGATGTGCATGGAGACTTGGTTCAGAATTCCACCATAGTGCAGTGTCAGATTTATGACGACATCTGTATTAAGGGTGGCACAAACCACTATTTAGTACAAACTGGAAATTATTTATGCATGCCAAGCACTAGAAAACTTTTTTTTAACAAATAAATTAAATTAGAATCACAGTTTTATATTATTTGTTCAGGCAGAGTCTCTTTTAATATCAGGTACATTTTGAAGAAATTATTACAGTCATTGTGAATAATAATAAGTACTGCAGAAAATCAGATGGGGGCAGCATCCATGCCAGTAACTCCATAGGGTAACTTTAAGTGCGATATACTGTATAAATTTAAGTAAAGCAAGGAAACAAGCCATCCCAGCCTTTTGATACATGCAGAGCCATATTATTAAATTTGACTGCTCTACAAGATTTAATGTTCACAACAATGTGAATATCTGCAAAACAGTATTCCTGTGATAAATCCCTTTTTTACACCCAGGACAGTAACATACTTTTCTTCAAAAGCAGCACAATAAATTTCCAAGCTTAGAAATGTTATCTTATACTTGTTTAGGTGAATTTTAAAGAGCAAAATGTTACAATATGGACCAGATTAAAGATGTTCACCTTTGCCATAAGGCACACTGTCTTGTCTGTTTAGCTGCCCACACCTCCATTTAAGGCTGTGTATATCTGCCTTTCCATTCTTGCCAACGCTGCTTGCATGCCCTCACTGAATAACATGTACACGGGATATATAAGAAGGGTAATCCTAATCATTCTACTAATTGACTCAAGAAGAAGAAAGTCGGAATTAGCATAAGCCACCCTAATTCAGAGTGTTCATAAGAAATATAATAATTAAGTTCATGAGAAAGAAGTATGTAATAAACAAGGACAGTTAATATTTGAAATATTAAATTGTGTGCTTCAATTTAAATCATTAAAGTAAACATTTTTCAAAGAACATTTGTTCATAGTTTTGTGAAAAGCAATAACTTTTGCCCCTGGTATCTCATTTGGGGAGTGAACTCCCTGGAGTTGGTTTATGGGACATGCACAACTTCACATCCTGATAATTTTTGCTGAAGACGTCTATTGGTTTACTCTTTATCATAACTTCCTGAACAATATATGGTCCAAGCATTGCATAGGAATTAGGATTTTTTTGGTCTAGAGGGTCATAAATAGGGGGGAAACCCCAAAAAGCTCAACCTCTTTCATAAGTAGATGTCAAGCTGAGTTAAGCAGTACATCATAAATGGTTTTTTTTTTCATATGAACACAGTTTCTTTGAACACAAAATCAAGTAATTTGTGTGTTTCACTCCACAGCCTTTGTCATCGTTGTTTATATGAGAATACGGTATGCCCTGGCTTCCACTCATCTTGCCATAGAATATACAGTATACTAATAATCCTCTCACTTTTATACATTTACTTTTACATTTATTTGCTTTGCAGACACTTTTATCCAAAGTGACTTTATTATTTGCATTTTCAACACTACACTATATAAAGAAGCAAAAATACAGTTAAATAAACACTGAGGCAGCCTCTGGCACATTCTATGTCACTCCCGTGACAAACTAAATGATTAAAACAAACCTCGTTGTAGTTAGAAACCATGAAACTTCATATTAAGTCTACTGACATTAGCTTTATTAATCCTGTTGTTTTTCAAGGTAACTGCTAATTAAGAATACTTAAGTACTCTTTATGATTCCCAATGCAAAGAGCACTGCCATTTTGCTTTTCACTTAATTGGCATACAGAGTAAATCTGAAATGTTATATTTTAAACAGGGATTTATAATACAGCAGTCCATTCTTCCAATTGCATGATTACTGCAATCTACATGGATTAAAATAACACACATAAACCAGTCGCTTTTTCAGTTGATGTCTCTTAAGCTTTTATTAATCCTTTTTTGTTATCACATAATCACGCAAGTAAACATTAATTTAGAGTAGTAGTTGAAACTGCTTGTTAAAGAACCAATGAATGTAAAAAATGTAATATGTTTATGTTAAAAAAAACATATAGATGGGCAGTAGAATCATGCAGTGATTGCAGTCATACCTCACAATTTTAAGAGGTTTGGGTTTGAATCCAGGAACAGCGCCTTTTCACCTCATGACTACAGCTCATTGCCACTTACGTCTTACATCATAAAGACCTTTCAGAGACTGGTCCTGGACTATATGAGTCCTCTTGTGGTAGACCACCTGGATCCAATGCAGTTTGCCTATCAGACATAAATTGGAGTGGAGGATGCAATTATGTAACTGCTCCACAAGGCTTATTCTCACCTGGACAAAGCTGGCAGCACTGTGACAGTTATGTTTTTTGATTTCTCCAGTGCCTTCAATGCCATCCAGCCATCCCTGTAAAGGGGTAAACTCAGAGACATGCAGGTGGATGAGCCTGTGTTGTCCTGGATAATGGCCTATCTGTTGGAAAGACCGCAGTTTGTGAGACTCAATGACTGTGTTTCTGATATGGATGTGAGCAACACTGAAGCACCACAAGGAACAGTCCTGTCACCTTTTTTCTTCACTCTGTATACCTCAGACTACAAATATAACACCAGGTCATGTCACTTGGAAAAATTTTCAGATGATTCTGCACTTATGGGGTTATATTGATAAAGGGGATGAGACAGAGTATATGAGTCAGGTGGAGAACTTTGCTGCTTGATGCAAAGGGAATTGTCTGCATCTTAACATCAGAAAAGTCAAGGAACTGGTTATTGACTTTCACCACATCAAAAAGGTTCTATATTCACTCTTTATTAATGGAGTTAATATAGAGGTGGTACACTCATGCAAGTACTTGGGGATCCACATTAATGACACGTTAGACTGGTTTTGGAACACAGAGGAACTATATAAGAATGGGTAGAGCAGGTCCTTTTCCCTTAGGAGATTGCATTCCCTTAATGTGGTAAGTGTCATCCTTCATATCTTCTACAACTCTGTGATGGCAGTTGTGATCTTCTACACTGCATTGTGCTGGGCTCAGAAACACTCTGGACTCCCTGAAGGTAGTAGCAAAGGAGAGAATTAAAGAAAAACTGACTGCCATTATGAACAATGCTGCACATTCTCTCTCTGACACATTAACACTGAAAACTTTCAGCCAATGAATTGCTCAGGAAATACTACTGGGACTCCTTTATACCATCAGTAATAAGTTGGCATAATACCTCACTGTGACTGAACTTTTCTTTCTTTGAAATTGTCTTGCTTTATAGTCATTTTGCTGTGTGTTTAATCCAAGGTTTGTGCATATATTTATTTACTTACTTATCTAACTATTTACTGTATGTATTTATTTATTTGGGGACAAATAAAGTTCTATCTCTCTATCTATCTATCTATCTATCTATCTATCTATCTATCTATCTATCTATCTATCTATCTATCTATCTATCTATCTATCTATCGGGGCGGGTAGCTGGGGGTTGTGCCCAGCCGGGACGCCAAGAAGGACCGAGAGAGGGACTACGCTTCCCCCGCACCACGAGAGGGCAACACCCTAGTTTGTATGGGAGCCACGGGAATTGAGCTTGGAAGCTCAACCCTATAGGGGCCCGTGGTCACCACCAGGGGGCGCCCGAAGGACTGTGAAGCCCTGGACGTATTACCAGGGACACCCAGAATGCTTCTGGATGCTCATGCAGCATTCCACCACACCAGGAAGTGCCACAAGAATCTCATCAGGAGGCACCTGGAGCACGTCACGGTGGGCGCAAAACAGGCCGCCTCCCTCCAGTCATCAGCTGGATTCGGGTGGAAGAGGACGAAGCTCGGAGGAGAAGAGTGGAGGCGGTGAAGGCAGGACTTTGGAGAAGCCCGAAATTGAGGGTGTGTGGTGCAGGGGCACTGGGTTGTGTGTGGGACTGATCAATTTGTACATAGTGTAAATAAACGTATCATGGGTTTTGAACCATTGGTGTCTGCCTGTCAGTGCGAGGGCTGGTCTTCCACACTATCTATCTATCTATCTATCTATCTATCTATCTATCTATCTATCTATCTATCTATCTATCTATCTATCTATCTATCTATCTATCTATCTATCTATCTATCTATCTATCTATCTATCTATCACTGCACAGGGTTATTTGCAGGTACTCCGTTCCTCCCAACCAAAGCTCAAACATCATCCCAGTATAATTCAGTGCAAGTTTGTTCATGAGTCAGGCCTGTGATGAGCACATACTGTATTTCACGGGGCTATGGTCCCTGAAATAAATTACATGTGTCAGAAAATGAATAAATGGAACAATGAGTTAAGGAAATGAATGGATGGAGGGACATAGAGCATCTCAGCAATCCCCGGATGCATGACATAATCATGAATCCTGTATGCATGTATCATAACTTGGAGAAGCAGGAAGCAACCATTAGAAAAGTGAAAGAAAATTTATTAATATAATAAATCAACATAATATCCACATTGGGAAACCTGTTCTTAGGAATACCAGGAAAATATTAATGCAAGATTCATACAGTGCCAGTTTTTTTCAAAGCACATTTTTGAAAATTCTCACTGAGCTCTGCTAATTAGCGCTAATTCACAACCATTTCTCAGAAAAAATCTCATAGGGCTCTTTCCTGTCCCCTTCTACTATCTCAAGAAAGCCTAGTGTCCCTTAAGCACTCTTTAATAAAAACGTTTTTAGCTGCAGTTGACCCATGAGTAAAAACATGAACTATACACAAAAATGTTAATTTTCCCCAAAAAATACAACTAGACTGGTCTTTCAGAAATTATAAACAAGGACCTATGAGTATGTTTTGCTACAGCAATATTAACAGCCACCCCAGCAAGTTAGGTCCCTGGTCTTTTTGAAAGAGCAGCTGCAATTAAATTCTGCACTAGTAATTATTCAGTTTTCTATAATTAAAAACTATAATATAACAAATAAAATGAATGTGTTTAAAACAGGTCACATTACATATAAAGGCATGGCAAAAGGAAAGGAGCCTTAAACTACTTTTACTGTTTCCTCCATGTTCAAACAATGACAGCAGTGTACATGATTGTACTGCAACTTAACACACCATTCCTTTGAAGAAATACTCATATGCTCCACGAAACCCACTTTACTAATAAAGTGATTTGTCATTGTCCTGCCTACCTGATCATTCTTACATGATTAAAAAAAATCAATGTTAAAATTAAATATTTCTACAGCACTTAAAAGCACTGTTGTGCTCATTGGCAATTTTCTTGTGATTAAAATAATTAATTCCTACTTTCTGGAAAATAAAAGGAAGAAACAAATCCCAAGAAACCTACAACATGAATCCAGTTAAACTGAGACCTTTCTACATTATTTTGGATTTGATGCCAGTTTCATGTTGAAATGCGTATCCTTAATATTTGAAATGTTGGCAAATTCCCATTCCAATTAATATTAACTCCAATAAATATTAACTGCTATTAATAACTATTAATTTGCAAAAGCTTTACATAACTGAAAATATGCCGATGGCTGTAATTCTACAATTATACAATAAAGCAATGCAAGTTTCTTTTTAATCAATTCCAGGCAGCATTATTTATTAACATACATTATGCTATTTTAGATATTATGCATTTTGCTACAGATTTTCTGAAGAAAAAATCATCTAAACAGAATTTAGAGAATGTATAAAATTATCCCATAATTTAACCTCTCAAAATACCTGTTTGAAGAAATAAAGGTGATGATTCATGTCTTGAATAGTGAAGCACAGGAATCCCTAGTCTAAACTGGGAATTATCAATTGCTTAAAAAAGTACCTCTGTTAATCGGGAATTATAAAACCTTCCTGGAAATCTAAGTAATAATAAAAGGGTTAATAATTATAGCTCACAATTGCTTAGAGATTAATTTGCTTGTGTTGTCCGCAGTTGTCTATTTAAGTTTCGATATATGGCGTTCCAGGAGATTAAGCCAAAAAATGAAGCTCTAATTTGTACCTCACCATATCTATTAGGCAAATACATGCTCCAACACATTTCTAATAATAAGAATGAAGGCTTTAAATGTAGACTTACAGCAGTAATAGAGGGGTCAGTGATTAACCAATTACCCAAGGGAAAAGAAGATCAGACTTTATACAGAGAAGAAAACCGAAGCTACTGAAAGCACTTGCTAGAATGCTGAGTGTCTTTGTAATTCTAGTGTGCTGGAAAACGTCTCAATAAATAAATAAATATTCTTTTAAGCCTGATCATATTAGATTTTTAGGCAAAAATGTATGCCTATCAAAAGAAGAGCAAGTGAGATGGCAGATAAACCATGTTGTTTCAAAGTGAGTCCATAAAATAATAAAAATGCCTAAATTAGAACTTGCGTATGGTTCAACTGCATCATACTGCATCTAAATGCCAACATTTATACACCACAAATATGAATTATTTAAAACATATGACATTTACCAGTGCATTTCTTCAGGTTCCCAACTCGCTTGCCATGTGACCCTAATTTGCATCCAAAATTTTCTTCCCAAAATTCAGCAAACCACACATTTCTTCTGTTATTTGCAAGGGTTCGACTCCGGAAAAATCTGTCAAAACCTAAGATGCAAAAGCAAGAAATGAATTATTAACTGAGCACTGTGTTTAATAAGCCTGTCTCACTAGAAATGCATGATTCTCTTTTTTAGTTGAAGTCGTTTTTTTACAAGTATGAACTGCTACTTGCTTAGGACAGAAAAAAAAACAATACTCCTTCAGCATTCAGTAAGCAGTATTTTCTTCAATAAT
Organism: Erpetoichthys calabaricus; assembly: GCF_900747795.2. Classification (NCBI taxonomy): domain Eukaryota; kingdom Metazoa; phylum Chordata; class Cladistia; order Polypteriformes; family Polypteridae; genus Erpetoichthys; species Erpetoichthys calabaricus. The sequence continues at coordinate 237,304,894 of NC_041394.2, forward strand.
CAAATGACACCTTTCAAAAAACATCTTGCATCTTGTGCAGATACTTTAAATGCAATCTTTGCAAATAGCAGAATAAAATGTATTCACTTTAATGAGTATGGCAGCTCTCTGAGATGTGTGTGAATGCATGAAAAGTTATCACTTCAGCCTTTTTACGCATGGGGGAATGCAGTGTAAATAAATGAGTGTGGTTTGTAAGCAATCTCCCTCAACAGTGATCTTTTAACCTCATAGAGTAAAAAAAATGAAGAAATGACAAGTATTTTCAGGAGATGCCTGCCTAACTCCTTGAATACAAATTCAGCATGCATGTAAGCAATTCTCAGGTGGTTTGCACATATCTTTTTGTTCCTACCGTCAATTGAAGCTCTTTTTGGAAGGATTGTAACAGCACCTTCAGCCACCTTTTCTTGTTGAAAAACTGGTGCAATTTTGGAACCCCAACTATCTGAACCAACCCAAAGGAAATGGCCGGTCTGGTTGTTTTTCTTGGCTGCATCCAAAACTCGCCTGCAAATGAAACAGTCATTATTGAATGTGCCATTTCTCATATCAATTACATCTTCTATAATATGAACACTTTCAGATCCATGTGCCTTATGGACATAACCACAATTCTAGATAGTTCCTTGCGAGATGATCCCTTTATTGTCAAAACCTTTTTCATATTCTCTCCAGATTCCATAATGTTTCTTATTCTTTGGGAATCAAAAAAATGATCAGATATCAGTGAAGGAGTAGGCTTACTAATGATTATATCAAGTATAAAAAACATGAAAGCACTGCAGAAAATTAAGAATATCACTGACTGACTTACCAGGCAGTGTGGCCAGAACCCAAAGTGTGGGTTTCTAGCAAAGACACTCTTAAAAATAAAGGTGCCAGAGTGGTTTTTCAGAGCTATGTTATATGAGAACCATTTTTTTTTCACAAAAGACCTATCCACATAAAGGTTTCAGAAAGAACCTTTTATTTATTTAGATCCGTAACAGGATCCAATACAGTAAATAAATATGACCAGATTGTAATAGACATACCAATGGTCCATGATCTTAAAAGGACTCTTGATGGATAGGTTCAATAACAGAAATTATGTCCAGGTTTTCTTAATCTGTTAATGTCATGCAGCCTACATTGCACTAAAGATTTCATTTTTTTCCTACATATTAGGAAATTGTTCAAAGACCAATAGTAAACCATATGCAAAGAACTGCCCATAATTAAATTGTGCTTCGTCAAGTAATATTTCAACATAGAACCACACAACCCAGTAAAAAACAATATACAGTAATCCCTCCTCCATCGCGGGGGTTGCGTTCCAGAGCCACCCGCGAAATAAGAAAATCCGCGAAGTAGAAACCATATGTTTATATGGTTATTTTTATATTGTCATGCTTGGGTCACAGATTTGCGCAGAAACACAGGAGGTTGTAGAGAGACAGGAACGTTATTCAAACACTGCAAACAAACATTTGTCTCTTTTTCAAAAGTTTAAACTGTGCTCCATGACAAGACAGAGATGACAGTTCCGTCTCACAATTAAAAGAATGCAAACATATTTTCCTCTTCAAAGGAGTGCGCGTCAGGAGCAGATCATGTCACAGAGATAGAGAAAAGCAAACAAATCAATAGGGCTGTTTGGCTTTTAAGTATGCGAAGCACCGCGGCACAAAGCTGTTGAAGGCGGTAGCTCACACCCCCTCCGTCAGGAGCAGGGAGAGAGAGAGAGAGAGAGACAGAGTTTGTTTTTCAATCAAAAATCAATACGTGCCCTTCGAGCTTTTAAGTATGCGAAGCACCGTGCAGCATGTCATTTCAGGAAGCAGCTGCACAAAAGATAGCAACGTGAAGATAATCTTTCAGCATTTTTAGACGAGCGTCCGTATCGTCTAGGTGTGCGAACAGCCCCCCTGCTCAATCCCCCTACGTCAGGATCAGAGAAAGTCAGCGCAAGAGAGACAGAAAAGTAAGCCGGGTAGCTTCTCAGCCATCTGCCAATAGCGTCCCTTGTATGAAATCAACTGGGCAAAACAACTGAGGAAGCATGTACCAGAAATTAAAAGACCCACTGTCCGCAGAAATCCGCGAACCAGCAAAAAATCCGCGATATATATTTACATATTCTTACATATAAAATCCGCGATGGAGTGAAGCCGCGAAAGGCGAAGCGCGATATAGCGAGGGATTACTGTAGTGCCATTAAAAACATTATTTTTAAGATAGACAGACAATGAAATCAAACTAGTGAATGATGAGGATCGATAACTTAAGTAAATGGCAAAGTGTTAAGGTGAAGAAACATTCTATGAAGTAGTGTCTTTAGCCTGGAAAAAGGTAAGTATCTCTCGGTAAAGGCCATTACGAGCTACCAGCAAGATATGGTGTTACTACAATTTATACTAATTGTCCTAGAGATTTAGTTACAAGCAGATAAGCACAGCCATTATGGATGGATAGAAGGAAAATACCAATGGCTCACTTGTTCACTGGCAGACAGGCCATGATCAGTTCTACACAACTGGGTTTTTCTTGCTTATATTTTTTATTTCTTCGTGACTCACCAGTGGGACCTGTAACTTTAATATCTTAGCGTCAGAACTTTTATCAATAAAAAGCCTGAAAGAGAACCTTAACTGAGATTTAAAATGACTTCCCAGAGTTGAGTGGGAAGGAGAAGAATGAAAATGAGAAATACTCTGCTTTGTATTAGAGGGGCTCCCCTCAGACGTGATCCAGTGGATGAAGGTGTTAGTGGGAAGACAATGACCTGAGTATAACACTTTTGCTGAATATCATTCTTTTGATTTGCATTAGAGTTAAGCATTATCCAGAAATAAATAACATAAAGAACATTATAAAAGAAGCAGGTAGGTAGATCTAAGACATATATGGAGGTTGTGAGGCCAATAAATTAAACAACAATTGTAACATGCACTCCCTTGCATGCTGACCTGCTGATTTTGCACAAACTTCATGAAAATCCATCATCCCTCATAAGTCTCTTGATGATCTTTAACCATTAAATTAGCAACTGCAAGGCTTGAGCTTTCATTTATTTTCTGGAAAAAGGTGAATAACACAGATCCTATTCAAATCTTCTGCTTCACCTGCTATCTGTTAGTTGCTTTTTGTTATTATGTTGTAACACAGTTATGCAAACTCTTTTGCTTGTCTGATTAAAGAGAAACAGAAATTATGTTTTGCATTATTAAAGATATATTTTGATATGTGGTGACAAAAGATATTTCAGGATGTATCCAAGAACATTAATAGACATGCTGATTTGATGTAAACATCCCTTGCCTTATCAAAATCAGTCATCCAGATTAACAGATTTTTGATAAATCCAGCAGGAATTTTTTCTGACTGACTCATGTTTTCTCAGGATAGTGTTAATGCAAACAAAAATCTTTTGGTCTTTAACATATTACTCATTCTTTTATTCCTAATGCACAGTCTCAAAACGCAAAGCTTGAAATGTGAACTTAAAAATCCAACAACATTCTTTACATGTACTGTAGTACACTTACATTTTATTCTGCATTGAAATCTTGTAAACACCCTATATTAAAATATTTTTAAGTACTACCCACTACCAAAAGTTAAACTTACACTGAAATATTTAAATGAATGAATACCAATGTTTATGGCCCCACAATAAAGAATTTTAATGTTGAATTTTTACAATCAACAAATCTCCATGTTTATAACCCCATAATGCAGAATTTTACCAAGCAACAGCCACATACAAACCAATAAGGCAGAAAATTATCATTTCAAATAGGACAAGCTAACTGATTTTCTTTCTTTTTTTTAACATTTTATTGATTTTATTAAAATCAAATAACGTTCCATACAAGCAAGTCAAGTTTAACAAAACTTGGTTTGAAACAAATCAACCCCCGCCCCTGAGAAAGAGAGCTAGGCCAGCAGAGCAAAACTTTAATAACAGTAAAAATATGTAAATAAAAAAATTAATAAAAAAAATAGAATAAAAAGAGGGGAGAGAATCTGCTTCCTCAGTGCTTTAAGAGTTTATTCTAAAATGTTATTGATTAGATCCTGTCAAGTTTTGAACAAGTTTTGTACAGATCCTCTAAGTGAGAATTTGATTTTTCCAATTTCACATAATATATAACATCAGTTACCCCACACTTAAAAGAGGTGAGTTAGGATTCTTCCAGTTGAGCAAGATAAGTCTACGTGCCAATAGTGTAGCAAAAGCAATTACAGTTTGTTTGTCCTTCTCCACTTTAAGCCCATCTGAAAGTACAACAAACACTGCTGTTAGTGGATTAGGAGGGATTGTGACACCAAGGCTGTCTGAAAGTCATTTAAAGATTTTCATCCAAAATGATGTTAATTTGGTGCAGGCCCAATGAGGCTGGAACTTGATTACAATGTTTGCAGGTTGGATCTTGCCCTGGAAACATTTTGGACAATTTTAACTGAAACAAATGTACTCAATATATAATTTTGAGTTGAATAATTGTATGCTTTGCACATATGGAGCTCGAGTGAATTCTGTGCATGGCTGCCTTCCACTCCTTTTCTGAAATGTTGAGTGAGAGATCCTTTTCCCACAGTCCTTTTGGATCTTTGAAAAAGAGGGACTGTAAAATGTTTTTATATATTATGGAAATGCTGTCTGAGTCCTCAAGACTGATATTTTTTTTTTTCTGGAATAGAGGTAGGTGGGAGATGAGAAAAATTGGGCAGGTTCTGTTTAACAAAGTTTCTGATTTGAAGGTAGTGAAGGAAATGTGTTGCTGGAAAGTTACATTTGGAGTGTAATTGTTCATAGGAAGCACAGACATTGTCTATGTAGAGATCTCTACGTGATTTAATCCAGAATATTTTCCAGACATTAAAAACTGCATATGTTTCAGAAGGTGGAAAAAGGTGGCTCTCGTGCAGAGGTGCCACAGATAAAAGCTTCTTTATGTTAAAATACTTCCTACATGGGTGCCATATTCTGAGTGAGTGAAGCACTATTGGGTTGTTAGTATATTGGTAATGACTTGTACTTATTGCGGTACGAAGTAAGGAATATAAAGAAGTACTGCAGGATTTTATTTCTATTGTGGACCAAGCCTGTTTATGTTCATCTATTTATGTTAATGTCCAGGTTTTTGTAGCTTGTATATTTGCCGCTCAGTAATAAAACTGAAAGTTAGGTTAGAGCCATGCCACCTTCTGTTCACCGTCTTTGTAGGGTCACCCTTTGGATATATGGATGTTTTGAATTCCAAATAAATGAGGTTATGATTGAATCTAATTTCCTAAAAAATGATTTATTGGTATATTTTGGAATGTTTTGAAATAGAAAAAGAAGCTTAGGAAGGATATGTTAATTCTTCCAGCAAAGCTAATTAATTTTCATACTGTCCAAGATATAGAAAAACTAAAGTCTGCATTAATATGGGCAGTTGGGTATTACATTTAAGGTTACATTTATGTTCAAGATATTTGTTACAAGATTATTGTTTAAGGTTACATTTAAGTTCATGATTATTGTCATGTATACATAGTATAAGGACATTATTACTTTCATAGTTGCAGTGATACAAAACTAGCATACAACACTCATAAACTCATAACAGGATTTATAAAATGTAACATATCTAAAATTATATACAATATAAATACAGTAAATGCAAAAATGCTTATGGTATTGCACACAATATTTATTACTATGACTGGATGTTCATTAACCTTGCAATCCATGGATAGAAACTGTCTCTGAATCTACCAGTAACAGGCCACATTGTGCCAAAAGAGAGGATCAAGAAAAGCAACTGACAAATACAGTTAAAAATAGTCAACTATACCAGTTTTAATCAATTTTCTCTTTATCTTGTAGTTAATAAAAATACAAAAATAACACGATGTATAAAAGAGACAGTTTACAAGCAGTAAAGCATTGTGTTGCACTGACCTTACAATAATCTGTCGGCAGAGGTAAGGGATGTCCCACCATCTTCCATGTATAAAGTGAACCTGACTCCTAGTAACTCCTAGTCAGTGATATTTAATGTAATACTGCATGCTATTCTTTTCACACTTAGTTTATATTATGCTCCATTTAACACAGTGCTTTGTTTTTTTTCCCCGGACTTGCTTTAAGATGGACTGTTGTTTCCTACAACCATTTGACATGTTAAATATTTGTAAATCATTAACATTTGTGTCACTCTAGATTTACATTTTTATTTGTGCATGTCTTTGGGTTTGTTGTTCTTTAGAGCCATGTAACAGTGATAATACTACTTTAAGGCTATGTGAAGGTGCTTTGTGTAATAAATAAATAGCTATCACTGGTCTTAATGCACATTTCTCAACCTCTGATCTCTGAGAACCAAAACAGCAGCAATGATGAATAAAGCATAACATACTGACACTCACAACACTACTGTAAATTAAGTAGGTGATTTGTGAATAATTGCCCATGTGCTTAATCATGGGTATTAGCTAAAGAACTCTAGAATGAATGTGTGAAATTACTCTGCTTAATTAAGATATTGATGCCTGTTTGCATCAATATCTTGATTTTGCTATGTGAAAAATCGTAAGCCTAACTATTTAAGTTGAATTTCTTATAAATCAACATTTTAATAGCAGACGTAAGAATGTTCATATTTAATGGATTAGTTTATTACCTTTTTGTGTTCAGTTTTCTATCTTTTTTTATCTTGCTTGTGTTTGTGGTTTACAAATGGGAATTTATTACATGCATTTGTTACCGTCCAATAAATCCAAGCTGACCTCTGAACATTGGGAGTAAAAACATTTCCACGTGTCTTATTGTGCACTCACTTGGTGCAATTCATTTATTTGTCTCTTTTTCTACCTATTGGCTTATATTACTTCATGACTTTATACATATTATAATATCATGTTGATATCAAGATTATAATTCCTCAACTACAAAACCTCACTTCGACTACTTTCTCTGTTAAAATAATTACACAGTGACAAGACATGATGTTTGTTGGAACAAACATATATTTTAATTATTTTGTTGTAAAAGAAAGTACTCTGGAGATACTTGCCATCACTGGATCATCTTTACCCAGGTTGTTCATCAAACATTACCCCAACTTCACCTTCATTAACTGCATGCTGATGTCACTCTGTTTTTTCACACTTTTGCTCCGTCTGATACATAAATTCATTATAACAAAGGTCTTGGCATGAATATCTAAACACCACTTCATCCTTTTTTGCAGAGCCTTCCCTAAATGGTGACCTCTCAAATTTCTCTTTATCTTCAGATCAGCTACAGTGAAGAGCTTAAAAGGAGTCAAGACTCTGCACATTATCCTCAAAAACAAAATGAATTTTAATCAGAAAAATGCAGCAATTGACTAATCCTCCTGGTTTGGTCTTAAGTGGATAGGGTCTGCCTGTTACTGAAAAGGCTCTTACCCTGATGCACATTGATTAGACGTGTAAGGAAGAATTTCACTGTATGCACTCTTAAGAATGCTGCTACTACTACTACTACTACTACTATTACCACATATTCTATTCGAAGCACTGTTTATTATTGGCTGGACTATTTTACCTAACTAATGACAGAACTTACAGACTGTTTTATCTGATTCACAATAAATGTATGTGCTTGGTTAGAGCTTCTTATTCACTTTTGATCCCACCTGCCTCAAGTCAAGATCTAACTTCAAAGAACAGTGGGTTTGCTGAATATTAACTGTCAGTAACTAAATTATTAGTCTGTCAAACCCTTCCCTTCATTTGCAGACCTTGCATTATAGTAAATAAAGACCCAGATGTAATCCTGACTCCAAGATCTTGAATGGATCTGTAAATCTGATTGCAGTCTGTAATAGCATTCAGATTTAGTGGCTCATGAGGTCATATTAACGGTTAGGTACTTCTTAGCCGTGGCTTGCCAGAGATAAAACAGTCTCAATATTAAAGTCCAGATTATTGCTTGCACAGTTTTAGAAAAGGGACTCAGAACATATTCAAATGCCTGTTGTATGCACAATTTATACTGTACAATGATTGGTGTGATAATGTTTTCTCTTGTTAACCTGTAGTCATCTTATGTTGGAAACTCTGGTAGTCTCTTTATTTGAGATTGCCATAAAAACTCTTATATTTTGTTGTATTGTTTCATTTATTATTTATTTAACATTTCAGCCATTTTATAATTGATTTTCCTTGTTTTGTGCTTTTACTTACCTTTCTCTTCTCAGATTATTTTAGTTTTTTGGAATATTTTTCATTAATCATGGGAGCAGGGTGCACTGTGGAAGTCTTTTGCCATACCACTGGGACTGTTACTGTGCATAGACACTTGTTGTGATGACATGGAGGCTGTTATAAATCCATGTAGAATTTTTGGTATTGCTCTGACCAAACAGTGATATAAAACTAATTAATATTGGCTTTATATTGGCAGAGTGTATATTCAAAAATGAAAACAGTTAAATGAAATTTTTGTACGGCAAGTTTCGAACAGATGCAGCAAAGCCTAAGGACGATAAATATGGGTAATCTTTCAAGTATGGAAACAGTTGAGGAGTTGTGGGGCAAGTTTAAAAGTGTTATGCATACTGTATAATGCAGGACAGGTTTATACTAAAATCTAGAAGCAGTAAGAAATAAAAGAAAATTCTGTGGTGGCTAAATAGGGAACTAATACAAAAAACATAACTGTAGGGTATATGAGAGCAATGGTTAAAAAGATATTAGGAAGGCTAAAAGGCAGTTGGACAGAAATGCTGCAGAAAAGGTGAGGAATAACCGAAAAGAGATTCTTTCAGTACTTTAATAGAGGAAAGAGCAGTGTAGGAGTAGGTGAAGAGTATTAGGAACTAGAAAGGGAGTTAGAGTATAGACAGTAAAAAACAGCAAATGCTTTGAACTTGCATTTACAGAAGAAAAAATTGTAAGTGTGAAGTTAAATATAGAAGTTTATATGTGTGAAGAAGTTGATAAACTCCCAAAAGTAACAGGGATTATTACTAAGGAGGTACTTAGTGATTTGGAAATTGTAAATGTAGAAGTACTGCTTAAGTTAAATATGATGAAATCTAACAAATTACCAGGACCAGATAACATTTATCCTTGAGTACTTAAGGAAGTTAGCAAGTAAATATATAAAAACCTTAACATATTATGAAAATATCTCTTCACACTTTGCAATTTTAAAAAAGAGAAAATTAACATATTTTATCCTGTTGTTTAAAAAGGGTGATTGGGCTGATCTGAGTAATAATAGGCTGGTAAGCTTAATGTACATCGCAGAAAGCAACTATCAAGGAAAAGACTGAGCAGCATATGTCAAGAAATGGTTATATTAGCAAATAGTCAATGTTACCGACCTCAGGCCTAGGGAAACCTGGGCCAGATACAAGTCACTGTTGCTACAGGGTGTAGCCACAGCAATATGGTGTAAAGCATAAAAGAAACAGACAGCAGTCCCGAGTCTCAGACCATACTTCTCTGTTCTCTTCTTCTTTTATTCTCCTTTTCCCAGAAATATATATATGCTTCAATTTCTGCATAGATCAACATAGTAATCAGTGAAAACAATGGTGCAAGCCAATTTCCTCTGTATAACAAATAGTGTAAACACATTTACTTTGAGTACTTGATTAGAAACCAATGTCCCCAGAACTCGTTAATTTTCCAAGGAAGCAGACAGTTCTGTATCCCCACATTGTGTGTAGATGAGATACTAAATCAAAGCAGTCTGACTATTCAAAGCAGGTGACTCTTTGGCAAGACAGGTAAATATTTATGTCCTGTAGATAGCCATCAGCAATAACCTGTAGCAGAATTTTCCAGAAATTCTGCCTTTTCTTTAAAACACTGGTTTACAGCCCATTACACTAAGCAACACACCAAAATGTCATTTTCTTTAGAATACTGAATTCTAGCCCATTACACTAACATGGGCTCAAGAAGGGGAAGGTCGTGTTTCAGTAATATGCTAGAATTCTATGAGGAAGCAAAAATAAGAGATGTGCATACAGCATTATTTATCCTGATATCTGAATGGTTAGTGATCAAACTAAAAGAAGTGGTAATTGGAGATGTGGTGTGTAGGTGGGTACAAAACTGGCCCAAACACAGGAAGCAAAGGGCTATGGTGAGAGAAACGTGTTTAGAATGTGGTGATTTTAAAAGTAGTGTCCTTTAAGGATCAACACTAAGGACGCTGCTCTTTTTAATTGACCTAAATGAATTGGACAAGAATGTAATTAATAAATTTGTTAAATTTGCAGATGGAACCAAACTAGGTAGAAGGGCAGATTATGTAAAATAAATTATATTGTAAAAAGAGAGTCTTGGGCCGCACAAAATCTAGGCAGATTTGTGTCAGATAAAATTCAGGGTATAGCATTACATTTGGAAGTAGAAATTTTAAATTTAAATACACAATGGGAGGTCTAACATTTGAAAGTGCACTTTATGAGAACTGTCTAGGAGTATTAGTGAACTCATCACTATCTACATGAAGACATAGTACAGAAGCGATCAAGAGGGCTAATGGGATGTTAGGTTATACAACATGATGTGCAGAGAACTGTGACAGTCCTGTTGCATCCAGGAGACTCTTCTTCCATCGACAGTCATAGACCAAGACGAGCAGGGCAAATGAGGACACACACATCTAGCAATGGATTGGTGCTAAAAGTGTCAGTGTTTTAATTAAAACTAATCAAAAACTAATCAAGTGTTCAAAAAGTGCAGTGCATCAAACTTTCTTTCTAATAAATAAATAAATAATCCATAAAAATTTATGTGAAAGTGGAGGTTAAAACAATCCAATAAATAAATCCATAAAACGAGGTTAAAATCCCAAAGCAGGAAGCAATTCTAAAAACTCAATCGCCAGTACATCCTTTCTAAATGTCTGATGTCTCCTCTGCTTACCCCACATGGGATCCTGACATCTTTCTGACAGGCACAAGCAATTTTTCCTCTTTAGCTCGGGTCACTGCTGGCACCGAGGGCTCCAGCAGTGTGCTGAGCCGAGCCCTCCCTCCTTCATCTTCCACTGACACTCCTCAGCCTTATGTGTGTGCCCCCTATGAGCAACTTGAGTGACCGTCTTTAGCCCCTTAGAATCAGCCCTACGCTCCTCCTAGGGGCTCTCCTCCCGGATGCCTTCCTCCTTTCCATTCTGCCCCCTGGTTCTCCTGATTCTCCCATCTCTATAATCATTCTCCTTTCAACCTCCGATTGTCTCTCTCCTTTCTTTTTGTTCTCCTTTTTGTATTTTCATTGATCTCTTTTCCTCTACCCTGGCAGGCTCATTTATACTGCCTGATCGAGTGCAGAAGTGACCCATCACCCACTTTGAGTTGTGAATGAGGCAACTGACTGATTCACTTGCATATGCGCATGAGTATGCGATTATCCAAGCACTGCAATCAACCCTGGAGCAGCGTCGTCATGCACACACTGCAACTTTTCTGAGCCTGCATGCTCTCTGGACTTGCACTACGCCATGGACTACATATCACAAGAACAAGTCAAAGGATGTTATGCTTAAGTTAACATACTAGTCAGGCCTCATCTAGAGTACGATGTACAGTTTTGGTCTCCAGATTACAAAAAAGACACAGCAGTGCTAGTGAAAGTCCAGAGGAGACTGACTTGTTTAAGACCTATGAGCTTTGAGGAGAGATTAAAAGTATTAAACCTTTTCAGTTTAAGCAAACAGGTATTAAGAGGTGGCATAATTGAAGTTTTTAAAATTATAAAAGGAATTACTACAGAGGATCCTAGTTTTTATTTTAAAACTAGACATTAAGCCCGTTACAATAACGGGTGCTAGAACAGTAGTGCATTCTCTTTGATAATTTTTTTACGCTCATTTTCCTTTTCTTCTATAGATCTATTTGCTCTTCTGAGTCTTTCTCTTTTAGCGTTTTTCTGACGCTCATTTTCTTTTTCTTCTTTTTTAGGTGGCATGTTGTTAGTAGATAGTCACAGTAATATAGGCTTGTACGTCCGTAATATTTTCTGTTACAGTAATACTGGCTTGTATGTGGCTGTAATATGCGTCACTGTATTGTGTGCCTTTAATTTTCTCTCGCAGTAATACTGGTTTGTATTTCCATAAAATGCGTGTAATTTTCTCTGACAGTAATACTGGCTTTGATATCGTAATATGCATTTAATTTTCTGTCACAACAGTGGGCAATCAGCAGATTCTCCCCAGCAACTGATGTAATGTGTGGCGTGCAGTTGATAATCGTGCTTGTGGCATCTCTCCAGCAAGTACTGTACAGTTCTCCAGCCAAGTATTTTAATCCGTGCTGGCTTGCAGCTGATTATTGTATGTGTGGCGTCTCCCCAGCAACGGATTTTATGTGCGCAAAAATAAATCTACTTTTAAAAGTCATCCTATTGTAATATCATGAAAATTTGTATATTTAGGAAAACCCCTCCAACGACTGACACTTTACACTTTACCGGGCCAAGCTTCTTAATCGCAAATCTGACATCCTCAGAGTGAACACTTGCACAACAACAAACACTAATCCCACCTCTTTGGGGAAGCTGGTCTCCGCGTCTCAGTACCCGATTGGATTTTTCGTGCCTTTTGTTTTAAGTCTTACCTCATTTACAGAAATCCGATTGGATCGACCGCGCGATATTTTATAGGTCCCGCCCTCTCTGTCTTGTGTGACGAGTCAGGCGGCCTTTGAAGTATCTGCTCAAAGCACCGCACCGTGCCCCGCACACGCGCACTTCACCAGAAGACACACACACACAGACACTGGACGCACACAGGGGTTTTATTAAAGAGGATAGATTCTTCAACAAGAACACAGGTACAAAATTGAAAACTTGTTAAGTGCATATTTCTCCAAAATGTTAGAAAGTTTTTCTTCACACAAAAAAAACCATACACACATGAAATAAATTTCATTCTAGTGTGGTACACAGTAGCAATTTAGGGACTTTCAAATCTTGACATGATGTTATTTTAGACAATCAAGGTGAACAGGAAAGACAAGGTTGTTGGGCTAAATGGCCTGTTCTCACCACAATTGTTCTAAGTTTCTATTGTTCTACTACTTAAAACATAACATCAGCAATTCAGCTTGTTTAAAAGAAGAATTAATTATTACAAATTTTATTTATTCACCTTGCTGGATCTTCACTGCCTGAATCCTAGCTTTTCTTTCATTTGGAATATGAATGTTTTCATACTCATGTCTGTAGTACAAACCACTATGTTGTGTGCTGGATGTTTCCATAAAAACGTGTCTCTTTGGAACTGTAAAAAGCAGAAAATGTTGAAAATGTCACTAAATCCATTTTCCTCTCTCATTTATTTATGAAACATATGTGGGTGCAGTTTTAGTATGACAAACACATGATAATTTGGGAAAAGGTGTTACTTTTCGGATCCAAATTTCTGCCATTCAGTTATTTGCACTCTCTCACATAGTGGTACTAAATGAATATGGCATTCATTTGATACAAATTTTTAATATAGGGTTATGTTTTAAGTGCCAGTGTCAGTATTATATATATATTGAATTAATTTTTAAGTTCTTACTTGCAGACTATGGAATGAGCTTCTAATGACCATTTAAACAGCTTCCAATCTACTCATATTTAGACGCTTCTTCAAGATTTCACCGGTACATGAAGCACCTTGGGACAGCTTTGGCTTTCCAACTCTGTGCTCTCCCAAAGGACTTATACAGCTGCACTGATTTAATCAAACGTCAGTAAATTAATCTCACAGACAGCTAGTTTTCATCTAATCTTAGCACTATGTTTAATACTAAGCTTCACATGCTGTATTTTTAATATCTCTTCTCTGTTTCTCTGCTTTTTACATGTGTACTTTGCAGTGATCAAATGTATTGTATGTATGTATATTGATTTATAAGTAATCCTGGATACAGGTGAGGAGAAAAAGAAAAACAATGTTGCCTGTATATTTACTGTATATGCACGTATTGTATAATAATTGTGTACACACAAAAGTGTTTCTAACTGATTCAAAGTGTGAATCTAAAAAATTCAATTATCCTGCCAATAGAATAAGAAAACAATTGTTCTAATTGTCACGCATGAGCATCAGACGGTCACCCTCCAAGTTCTTCCTAGGTATGTGCTACCACCATGAGCTGTTAGGGGATGCTGCCGCTAACTGCCTTGTCTTGTTTTACTCCACAGTTCAGAGAAACTGCCCAGTGAGGGCAACTGACTCCGCCCCTTGCAGTGCCTGGGCTATAAAAGCAAGACTGCCTGTAGGGAGGCGTCACTTCTGGTTCAAGCAACCTAAGGTGAACAGCTCCACAACCTGCTCATACTTTCTTGCTTTGTTGTAATTACACTGTTAAGGGGAGGTCCTTTCATTTCTCTTTTTTGAATGCCATTGTGCATTGCTTTTGTTATCCTTTTCCAGTAAATAGGGGCAGCCAAGTTGGCACCCCAAAATTCATTATTGTATCAGCCTGTCATTCACTTGTATGGCCACATAATGTAAGTCATTGTTTTCACTAAACAATGTAAAAAAAATCTGTGCACACAACAATAATAGAAATTTACCAGCACTGTTAAGACAATTTTGTACTGCTCACAAACATTTGCTGCAATTCTGTTCTGCCTTTTGAAGGAAATAATAGACCCACTGGTATGCCCATTACATTTTGTGCATACACTGCACTTAACTGAGATTTTTTAATTCATTGTGCATGGCACTCACTTACCACTATGTCCATATTATTTACTACATCTCTTTTTCCTTTTCTTCTTTTATGAGTTTCATAATAGAATACTGTATTACCAAGATATTTCCGCTTTCTAGCATCAGCAAATAAGATAATCTAATAAATGAAATTAATCCAGTATTTGTATCTACAATGTAAATATTTTAGAAGGTCATTATTACATTGCTTTAAAAATGCAATGATATTAATGTCTACAAATGATTTACTGCTAACCGCATACTAAAATGATCAAGCCAGTGAGCTTACTGGCAAGCATTCATTTTGGCAGAGTTTATAGTACCTAAATATTTACGTGGAGCCAAATCTAATAAAAT
This sequence comes from Erpetoichthys calabaricus, assembly GCF_900747795.2. Lineage (NCBI taxonomy): Eukaryota > Metazoa > Chordata > Cladistia > Polypteriformes > Polypteridae > Erpetoichthys > Erpetoichthys calabaricus. Next base: position 237,319,949 of record NC_041394.2, read on the forward strand.
TCTACCAATACACTGTAATCACACTCTTTATTTCTAATTAAAATAAAGCATAAATAAACTTAAAAGTATGAATGAGTCAAGTGTTGCTTTATTCAAGTTGCAGCTGTTTATGCTCTTAAACCAAATAGATCACTTCAGAATGCTTATGCAACCTTCTGCTTCCATTCATATAATCACACACCTCTCTTTGTCAGACTACATATAAATTCTAGTGAAGGAGAGAAGTTCTTCTTGGACTGCAGTTCCCACAACCTCCTACATTTTCTGCTTTAGCAAGGCACAAATATATGTGAGAACAGAGCAACACTTCATAATATCACATTCTCAAACCTATTTAATCTAGAATATAGTTGTGGTACGTTAGAGTCTTTTCTGATAATATTAGGTCTAAGGCAGAAAATAGCCTTGGATAGGGTACCAGTCCCTCTCAGGGTTCGTGCACATACAGTACATACACACACTCAGATAGTGGGCAATTTGGAAATCTTTGTGGTTTTTAGAGGAAACTGGAGCATGCTGGGAAAGTCTCATACAAACATGGGATGAACATGCAAACTCCACACAGACATTGCCAGAGCACAAGTTTCAGACCCTGGATTCTTTATCCATGAAGTGTCAGTACAGTCAAGTGTGCTGGTAATCTGCAATTTCAGTTTAATGAAAAAAGTGAGGTACTCTATAACTGAAAAAGCAGCTCATAAATTAATCATAAATCTTTCACACACAAAATGGCACCGTTCTTTTTAAAAGGTTTTGGGATGTAGGAGAAGAATAGTAGGTGGTAGAGACATTTTTGGGTGGCAAAACAAAGTAGGAGATCCTATGCCATCTGCACTTGAATTTGTACTTGATCTGCCAGCCCTTTTGAAACTATAATTGATAGCTTCATTTTTTAGCTTAAATTTTGCACTGCTCAAGAACATTTTAAAAAATGTTTAGCAATTCATATCAACAACATTATGCTTAATTGCATTTTCAGATCGGTTGGTAACAATCACTTTTCAGTCCCTCAGGGTGGAAGGGGATTGCCTGAGTAAATTTTTTTTAAATTACTGTACACTTCCTTTTTCCAGCAAGCTTTTACATTTTTTGCTTTAAACTCATATGTGCTGTACTGTGTGGCTTCAATAAAGCAGAGCAATCTAGTCTCTCCAGGGCGTTTCAAACTTACTCATATATTAAAAGAGTAATCAAGTTTAGTTGTTCACATTGACTGAGATTACTTTGCAAACACAGTTTTTGTGCCGGTGTCTAGTGTCTCTTAGTATACTGAAGGCAAGTAATTAACCAAATTCTCAATGTGGAATCACAGAATAGTATTTTCTGCCACTGAAGCAATAGAGATTTCTAACTGTGTGTTGCTCTAGTGTGTCCAATAGTAAATTAATCCCAGCACATGCAGGATGCACAGTGATATAGAAAGCAAACTAAAATGGAATTTCATTGAGCTACTGTATGTTTCCATCTACTAAAAGGAGTTATATTTTATTAATGTTTTCAGACTACCATGGGACAACTGCAAATTGGACTTATCTTTCTTTCTCAATGATGAACCTATTGTTCACTTACAATTCAGGCGTAAATGACTGCAGAGCCAGAAAAAAAGGATTAATGGGTTAATTTTACACACTGTTAAGTTATTGTTGGTGTTTATTTTTGTTTTCATCAGGCTGTTAATTTATATTTTAAATTTTCATCATTACTTCAGTAGCATTATTTTAAAGGTTGCTTCTTATAAAATATCTTCACCATTGCTTATGCGCCTTACTATTCATTTGAAAATGTATCACCTTCAATTTGAATATAGACCAAACAGACTGACAGAGGACCCAGTTAGCAAAGCATTGCATACAGTTCTTACACACCTAGAGAACAAGGAATTGCTGTTTACTGATTTTAGCTCAGTTTTTAACACTGTGATACCAGCTAAGCTCACCAACAAGCTCTCCACTCTAGATGTGCCACCTACTCCCTGCAATGGGGTCCTGGACTTTTTAACAGGTAAACCCCAATCACTCAGGCTGGGGAAGACCATTTCCAAAACAATAATCATAAGTTCAGGAACCCCACAAGGATGTGTTTTGAGTCCCATGCTGTACACACTCTTTACCCCTAACTGTGTTACTTCCCAGCATAACACCAGTATTATTACATTTTCGGATGACACTATCGTCATTGGACTAATTTTTGGGGGTGACATGTTAGTGTACAGGAGGTAGGTGACTGGCCTTGTGAAGTGGTGTCAGGATGGTAATCTCTTTCCTAGCACCAAAAATCAAAAGAGAACGATTATTGACACATGCAGAAAGAGAGGTCAGCACCCACCACTTTACATTGGAGAGACTGAGGTGGAGAGAGAGAGTGGACACATTTAAATTTCTTGGCATTAATATCTCTGAGGCTCTCACTTGGACCTACCACATCACAGACCTGGCGGGTAGTGTTTGCATTTTCTGAGAAGGCTGAGGAAGTTTGGCATGCCAAGCAGTATCCTCAGCAACTTCTACAGATGCACAATTGAGAGTATCCTTAACTACTCCATCACTGTCTGGTTTGGGAACAGTACAGTATAGGACTGCAAAGCCCTTCAGCAGGAGGTAAAATTGATGCAAAATATCATTGGAACAGCACTCTCTGCACTAGAGGACATCTATAACACCAGAGTTCACAGGAGGGCCCATAGCATTATTAAGGACATAACCCACCCACAACATGAACTGTTCATACTGCTACCATCAGGGAGATGTTACAAGAATATAACAGCTAGAACAACAAGGCTGGAAGACAGTTTTCTCCATCAGGCTTGTAAATAAAACCCATCCACTGCCCCTCTTCTCAGCACTGCAGGCTAGCTTGTGTCTGGAAGATGAAAGGCCATCTTGAGACCTTATACCTACAGAGCTTACACTGAATCATTTATTTATTTGCACGTGCACTCTTAATTCTGTTAGTTTTTGCATTTCTTTTCCACCTGAGTGTTTTTATTTTTTCTTGTGTATTCTTGTCTATTGATGTGTTTTCTTGTTTATTGCAGGAGGAGTTGCAGAATAAGATTTTCATTGTACTGAGTACATATGACAATAAAGTTGAAGGTGAGGTTAACTAATTTCTACCACTCACTCAAACAAAGCATCCATTAGTACATTATATTCATCCTACAACAAAATAATATTTCTTCCTTCCAGTATGTGTCAATGTAGGCTTGTTTAGTCTTATTGCTTTTTTATCTGCCAGTATTGGCAAATTGCTGATACAAACTACAAAATCCATTTTGAGGCTCTTGCTTCGATCAGACAGGTAACACTATCAATTGGTTTAATGTTGATGATAACAACATTTACGCCAGTAGAGGATGTTTACATGGCTGTTCATCCTTCATTATAGTCACTGTGCCAGGCATCTCTGGAAACTGATCAGGTTGAAGTGTGCATGTGGGCAGACATTTGCAGTACTATGAAAAACATATCGGCTTATAAAAAGACAAAAATATCTGCTGAAAGTAGATCCTAAGCTTTCCAAAAAAAAGCTTTGAGCAGGTGGAGAAAAATGTCAGCCTGCCAAGTTATAACAAGACTAACATGCTGGAAAGAGATGCAAAAAATCCTTCAGGCAGGTGAAAGATATTTTACTTTGCTACTTCAGCTCTAATTTAATTGACAACATTCAAATATCTTTCAATTCCCAACCTAAACCTAAACACAAATGCAAAACCAAAAGTAAATAAATAATGCAAACCACTATAACAAATGCACTTGATACACATTTTCTGCATCACATACAAAGCTTAGATCACTTCACTGTGCAACAAAGAAAACCTAGATGGCATAATAGGTAAACCTAGGTGGAGAAATAAGGTTCTTCTGAAAAGCATATAAAGCATGTGGTAATTTTTTAACTTTTGCAATCAAGTTATGGAAGAATGGATTCACTATGAACAAAAATGAGAATATTAGTAAAATAGCAAATTGAGCCTCTTGGTGCCATTGATTGTTAATCTTTGAGCAATGCATATGCACATAATAATTTAATTTGCTTTGTGGCGTTTGTCAGAATGCACTATAAAAGTGCAGAACTGCTGTGCTGTCACTTGGGCCATCTCTGCCCTCTGACCTTTCTTCTGGTCCATAGAATGCCAAAATGTGGACATGTCTTCTTAGAGAGTCAAGGCTGGGGGGCCGTCAAGAGGCAGGGCTTGTTAAAGCCCGTTGCGGCACTTCTTGTGTGATTTTGGGCTATACAAAAATAAATTGTATTGTATTGTACAATAAGAAATGAAAAAGCAAACAGGAAAATTTTAAAAGAAGGAGCAAATGAATGTTCAGACACTCAGTTCAGAAAATAAATGAATAATTAATTAAAAACATTATCTTAATTAATAATACTAGTTAATCAGTTAGCTAAAAAAACAATTAATAAACAAAGAAAAACTAAAAACATTCTACTGTGACTGATAAAATACAATATTATATTGCTACAGTTGTTCTGCAGTAGGTAATAAAATGACTTTGGAATCTTAGCGAATATATTTTTCCTAAAAATTCATCATTTTAACAGCAGCAGGAGTTTGCAACCTGGGATCTACAAAAATAAAATAATTATCAGGCCTCCTCTAGTACCGTACTTGGGTCAAACATTGGTGTAATTGTTCAGCAGCATCGATAAAACACATCCCTATGGTGAAGGTTTTGATGTATTAAAAGGAGTGAAATAGTGAATGCAAAGACAAAAACATGAAATATAACTGGACAATAGCCAAGAAAATTAATTTTCCATTTTCAAAGAAGAAATCTAGGTTCTTAAAAATAAACACTAGATAGCTGGTGTATCTGCGGTGGGTTGGCACCCTGCCCAGGATTGGTTCCCTGCCTTGTGCCCTGTGTTGGCTGGGATTGGCTCCAGCGGACCCCCGTGACCCTGTGTTCAGATTCAGCGGGTTGGAAAATGGATGGATGGATGGATAGCTGGTGTATAAAACATTTTGCTTTTGCATGAGAATTCTGTGAATAGTCTTTGAAATAAAGTAGTTGCCCTGACACGAAATATTTAAAGGTATACACTGATCAGACACAATATTAAAACCACCTGCCTAATATTGAGTAGACCCCCCCTAATGTCTCCAAAACAGCTCTGGCCCGTCAAGGTATGGACTCCATAAGACCTCTGAAGGCATCCAGTGGTATCTGACACCAAGACGTTAGCAGCTGATCCTTTAAGTCCATCAAGCTGTGAAGTGAGGCCTCCATAGATTGGACTTGTTTTTCCAGCATATCCCACAGATGCGTGATTGGATTGATTGAATTGGATCCATTAGGGAATACTGTTGCCATGAAGGGCTATACATGGCCTACAACGATGTTTAAGTAGGTGGTGCATATCAGAGTACCATCCACATGAATGCCAGCACCCAAGGATTCCAAGCAGCATTGCCCAGAGAATCCCACTGCCTCCACCAGTTTGCCTTCTTCTCATAGAGCATCCTGCTGCTGTTTCCTCTCTTAGTAGAAGATGCACAAGCATGCAACTAACCACATAATCTAAAAGAAAATGTGATTAATCAAACCAAGTTACCTTCTTTCATTGCTCCATGATCCAGATCTGATGCTCAAATGCCCATTGTAGGCACTTTAGGTGGTTGACAGGGGTCAGCTTGGGCATTATGACTGGTCTGTGGCTATGCAGCTCCATATGTGTGAAGCTGCTATTCACTGTATGGTCTGACACCTTTCTCCCATGGCCAGCATTACATTTTTCAGCAATTAGTGCTGCAGTAGCTCTTTTATGGGATCAGACCAGACAGGCCAACCTTTCATCAATGAGCCTGGGGCATTTATGATCCTTTCGCTGGATTCCTTGAATCACTTTTGGTAAGTACTAACCACTAGACTACTAACCCCACAAGACCTGGGGCCTCATGTATAAATGGTGCGTACGCACAGAAATGTTGCATACTCCCGTTTCCACGCTCAAATCGCGATGTATAAAACCTAAACTTGGCGTAAAGCCACGCACATTTCCACGGTAACTCATACCTTGGCGTACGCAATTTCTCCGCTCGGTTTTGCAGACTGGCGGCACCCAGCGTCAAAGCAGTGCTACTGTTCCTGTGTGGTCACCCTTTCTTTCTTAGCTCCACATTCCTGACGCGGCTTTATAAATACACTGAAACTAACTGCATATTGTTTATTAGTGTAATGCATCTGATTGTAATTAACCTGCAGCAATATAATGGTCCAGGGAATAGCCATAGTATTCCAAATACCATAACTGCTTTAGCGTTGTAACTCTCACTGCATCTTCTACTTCTTTCAGCTGCTCCCGTTAAGGGCTGCCACAGCAGATCATCTTTTTCCATATTACTCTCACTGCAACACTCGGAGTATTTATATCACTGTATCTGAGTGGGGAATCACAGCAGCAGCTGATCAAAAAGAGAATTATCGGTACACAGCATGAAGCAGACGCTGCCTGAGCCACAGCAAAACGCTTTAGAGACTTCCCAGTACGGACTTCGCGGTTTAGAAAAGGTTTCATCCCAAGAACTCTAAACGCACTCAATCAGTCCATCAAGTGCTCCTTGTAGAACTGTTTACTTATAAGTACAATTACCTCACTGTAAACTTGCACTACAGTTATAATATTGCACAACCTGCGCCACTTTATAAAGCGCGTACTTACATATGATGACGGTATTCATTTTTAAGATAAAATGCAGCAAAATATGTTGATTATATTATACAGATAAAACTTTAACTTCATTTAAATAATCTGTATTGTTAATAATTAAACATGTGAGGACACGGTGCCGCAGCGCTAACTAGTTCAGGGATTGTTCCTGCATTGCGTTGTATTCTTGCTGGTGCTGACGCGACACTGGAAGGATAGACAGATATAATAATTAAACATGTACTAAGATATTTCAATGTTCCTTAAAAGTTTTGAAGAATCGGCATTTTAAGCTTACAGATGACTTCACGTCTACATAGCTGATTGTGTGACGATTGGGTTTTTGGAGAAAGAAAAGTAAGGACAGGAATTGGAGGTTAGTACGTTTGAAAGAGACAGTACTTCTATAATAAATTATTTCATCGAAGGTCAAGCATGGCGCCGCAAGTCTCTTGTGTGAGACATGAACAAGCACTGCGCCACCGTGTTCCCATGTTTAATAACATGCTTTCATTCCTATCATCATGAAAAAAATATCACGTATACATCTCAGTATTTTAATTATTCAGAGAGCTATAATATCACGAATGTAATGGATTATGTGTCCTGTCGGAGAAAGAGAAAGCCCGTTTAAGAAGCAGGTAGTGATTCACACATGTAGAGCACATAGAAGATCAAATACAGAACAAAGCATTTAATGTGCCACTTTAGTTACAATGGGATTTGAGAAACTAGTAAATTAAACGATTTTAAGATGAAGTTTATGATGTTCTACTTTAATGGCAAAATAAACTACGTAATTAAAGTGGAAATTTCGAGATTAAAGTTGACATTTCATGCTTTTTTCCCACTGTGTGTCTATTTTTTTTGTCTGTACCCTAATATGCTTTCATATGACACTCAGACGGTGGGCTACGACTCGCCTTTTCACTGCGACTTTGATATGTGATTTCTTTTTTATTTCGGGCACTGTGTGACTTTGTGAACTTGAGCCTTCGAGTTTCTCCGACACTCTGTCACTCGATCAACTTCCTTTTGTTGATTATACCACTGTTTAAACCAACAAATAGTACGTTTTTTCTTTGCCTCCACTTGGTATTCGCTGAAATTCTTATATTTCCCCCCGTGCTTTTCCCATTGTCTTTTCACAGAAGGCTATTTATATTGATTTGCATTTTCAAAGAGGCATAATTCTGGGAGGAATTGGGGCGGGACAGAAGGTGCGTGCACGTACGTTACTTTAAACGCTGATCGGGATTTATGTAGTGGAAGAACGTGAAAGTTTGCGTTTGTACAGATTCCTGCATCTGGATTTTTCTGTGCGTATGCAAATTCCCGTTTTTGTGCTCACGCCATGTTATAGTGTGAGTTCTACGCACGGCGTTATACATGAGGCCCCTGTTCTTTTGGAAATGCTCTGACATAATTATCTTGCCATTACAATCTGGGTCTTGTCAATGTTGGTCAGATGCTTAATCTTTCCCATTTATCTTGCTTCCAATACATCACCTCTAAGAAATGGCTGGTCACTTGCTGCCTAATGTATCCCACCCCTTGACTGGTGCCATTGTAACAAGATAATCAACATTATGCACTTCACCTGTCAGTGGTTTTAATGTTGTACCTGATCAGTGTATATTTCTTTTTTTTCTTTGGTACTAGTAAGCCCGCGATTCGCCAGCGAATCGGAAATCCAAGACTGGCAATCAGTTATTGTTCCGTCCGATATGTGGATGGATGACATATCATGGAGGGTGGGCGCGTCTGGGGAAATGTCATTTAATTACATACGCATATCTGTAGTAAAGCGGTCTCGTTTTGTGGAGACGTGATTCCTTGCCTTTGCTGACACCGACTGCTGGCAGAGTGGAGCACAGCAAGTTCAGCCCTGCGCCCTGCATCCATATCCGGTTTACGCCGTGTAGTTTGGACGTCTGGGGATTCCGTACTGTAATACTGTAATGTGATTCACATATGCGCTGAATCCTCTCGTTTTTGTTTTCTCTGTGGACGCCGCTGCGTTTGACTCTGCACTTGACGCTGGCGCCAAACTGAATGACCGTTATGTGATCTACATTACTGGCACAGTGGATTAGAGCAAGTCTAGTTTACAGGTGGCGGGCTCGTTGCAGTGCGGCAGTGCGTGTGACATCCGGTTTACAACCTTCTCGTTTCTGTGTTTTCTGTGCAGTGCGGCAGTGCGCGTGCGCCTCAATGCGCCCTGCGTCCATATCCGGTTTACAACCTTCGGTTAGTAAGATGGATCAGTTCCAGGAATCTAATATTAGTTCCATAAAATAAGTAGAATTGTTTATGGTATAATTATGTTAACTGAAAGAATAGTACAGTAAAAACATTTATAACGCTGCCATTTAGTCCAAAAAACAGGTGCAGTACATAAAATTTATTAAGTTAAAGATCTTCCTGAAATCACATGTAGCTTTCAAATTTTACATGGTCTTCAAAGACTGGAAAATAATATGATTGTAGTTTTAAATATATTTTATAGTTACCTAATTTAATTATTATACCTTTGCTGAAACTTCATTTATAATCTGCTAAGGAATTGGCAGAAACTACTGATATTTAATATAGACGTTAGAAAAAGAAAGAAAAAGGAAAGCAACACATGAAGCCAGAAATAATGTACAAATAACATCAACAAACATTTAATACAAGAAATCCTAATCACAAACTTAAAAACTTTTGAATTAGCGTGAACCACCCTAATCTGGGGTGTCATAAGAAATGTAATGATTTACTTCATAAGATGTACATAGTAAGCAAGAACAGTTGTGTAAATATATAAAATATTAACGTGTGCTTAAAATGTTTAAAACCTAAATATTATTGATTGTAACAGAAACCTGTCATTTTTCACCCATGACAGAGGTCCATACAGGGCTGGATCCCAAGTAAAGGATTAAAAATCAAAAATAACATCATATTCATAATCACTGACATCGAAATAGTCTAAAACAAAACCCCACATGCGAGTGTTTGAAATTTGTCATTTTTAACCTTCTGGGAGTGGCTTTTAGAGGACTAGGACCACCAGTAAAGAATAAAATTTAAGAACTATTATCATATTCGTGATCCACCATCTCAAAATAGCATAAAATGACACTGCACATACCTAAGTCTCAGATCCCCATTTTTTCAAAGTTTTGTAAAAATGAGTAACTTTCTCCCCTCATATGCCAGTACAAGAGGAACCCCTGGGGTCAGTTGATGTGGGATCAAGTATTACCAAGTCCTTCTGATCATTTTTGCACAAGACATCTATTGTTTTTTTGGTCCAAAAAATCACTTAAAAAGGAGTGTTTCTCTGGTCTAGAGGACCAAAAAGCTTGGCATCTTGCATAAATAGACATCAGCACGAGTAGATTGGTATATCATATGTGGGGGTTTCTTGTACTGGTAAATCAGGAGGCACCAATCAGAACAACTGAAGTGATTTCAAAACGTTCATTAGTCATTCTAATGAATACAAACTCTCAAACTAAGTCACCACCACAGAACAAACAAGTTTTTTGCTTAAAATTTTAAATCCCAATTCACAGTTATGTTTTTGGATGTTTATATAATGTTAAAAAAAATTTACACAGACCTGATGTCATCTTCATTTGCAAACATGATCACACCACGAGCATTTGAGGTTTCCATTAAGCGTTGAATTATCTTGTCAAATTCACCAGGTTTGGGTTCTCTGGGGATTTTCAGTGACTGTGCAATGCAAACACCTCCTATAAAAATGAATAAATAAATAAATAAATAAATAACATTTAAATATAATTTCCATGCATCCTTCCATTTTCCAAACCTGCTTATACAGGGCAAGGGTGCAGGGTAGCTGAGCACAAGGCAGGAACAACACCTGGGCAGGACACCAGTCCATCTCACTCATTAGGGCCAATAGAGCAATGCCAGTTTACCTAATCTGCATGTTTTTGGATTGTGGGAGGAAACTGAGCACCTGGATGGTACTTAAGTAGACACAGGGAGAACATTCAAACTCCATGCAGGAAGCACACAGGGCATGACCCCGGTCTCCTTTACTGTAAGACAGTGGTGCTACCACTGCATCACTTTGAATATCCATTCATGTATTCTCTAAATTACTATAATCCATTCTTAGGGCTGTAGGGAGCAAGAGCCCAACCATCACTGGATAGAGCAGCTGTACATTTCAATATACCACTGTAACTGTAATATAAAATACACCATTTTTCATCACTGCATTAGTCTTTTTATCCATCTATTTTCTCTTTATTCCTTCCACCTAAATTAGTGTCATATGGCTAATATTATTTTTACCCTTTTAAATATATTCAGCAACAAAATGAAAAAATATCATTACTCTGCTTTCATTTATCATCTATCATTTTAAGAAGTTTTGATTATTCAGTTTTAAATCTACTCCACAATCAAGCCCAAAATCTTTTAAATTTAGGTAATTCTGACAAATTCACTGCATAATGCAAAAGAAAAGGATAATTCTACCAAAAGTAAAAATTATTAATTTCAATTTTTATTTAAAAATGTCAAATATGATATGACCTGTGTGAAATTCTGAAAAGTTAATTATTTTTATTTATATATTTATGTACATTTCTCCTTATGTTTTGCAGCAAACTTCTCACACAATACAAGTCAATTCAGGTTTCAAGTCACACATTGTCTTCCTTTCATTACAATTTTGCTGTTATATTACAAAATTCAGATTTCACTTTTTCTAACAGTGGTTCTATACATTTTCCAGTCATGTCAATAAGAACATAATGGAGAAAAATTTTGTTCTATTTTTGTAATTTTTTTCCTGCAGTCTTATTTTTCAACCTTGAGCGCATTATCACTGCTTCAGTGCCTTTGTATAATCATTTTTGAAGTTTTAATGAAAGGAAAAAAATAAGGGATATCACATGAATAATTTGACAAAAAATGCTATTAAATTCAATTTTTCCTTGTACTCTTCCAATACTTAAACACAAATATGTGTTACTATGTGGCCCAAAATTATCAGGTGGGACAAGATGTTCCAAAGAAATGCACACACGCACACACACACACACACATATATATTGTCATCCGGGTCATCATAAAAGGGGCCGCCTCACTACAATCGGGGAGCTAGAGTCGGGAGTGGGAGCAGGACGAAGTTCCCATGGAGAGAGGAAAGGCAGCCCATGAACAGTGAGAGAGAAGCCCGGAGGAGAGGTGATTGGTGCTAGGAGCACAGTGTGCTGTGCGGGACTGTTTTGCAGAAAGAAAAATAAACGTGTGACTTTGATAAAGATGTGGTTTCAGTGTGGTGGTGTCCTTGCGTGTCTCACAATCTCACAATATATATATATATATATACTTTCCTCTAGGCATTGCATATAATACCTAGGCATTATACAGAATGACAAATACAGGTACTATTTAAGCAAAGTATGAATAGAGAGTCATGAAAAGGCCTTTATTGAAAAGAATATATGAAAATGAAAAAAGAAATACAAAATAAAGCTTAAACAAGACTTAAACAAGACCTGGCCTTTCATTATTTTGTATATAATTGCACATTGTATTTTATCTCCCGTGCACTCAGCTGATAAACTAATATTAACTACTGAAGAACATAGATATTACACATACTTTATTTTGTCATAAAATATTTTGCAAAATTGCATAATTATACAGCACACCTATGACAATAATTAGAGGAAACATTGGTCACTAGTGGAAATATTTTATAATTTGTCAGTTTGCCTTTTGGCATTGCATAGAATGCTTAGTAAATGTTTGAAATTTCGATCGTTTCATACTTTGATGTCCCATTTTCGGCATTCTATAGATTTCTTAGGCATTTTACACAATGCCTAATTTCACACATTAATTCTAACATATACATATATATATATATATATATATATATATATATATATACATATATATATATATATATATATATATATATATATATATATATATATATATATATATATATACAGGACATATATATATATATATATATATATATATATATATATATCTATATATATATATTGATTGTCGCAGGAGGTTGGGGGACAGACCCAGCCGGGATGCCTGGAGGGACCGGGAGGTGACGTATTCGTGCTCCGGGCCACAAGGGGGCAACTGCCCTGGATCGGGAGAGGGCCACGGAAGGGGAGCAAGGAGTCTGTCTGATGGTATCTGGGCATGTCTCACAATATATATATACAGTATATATATATACTGTGGTGGGTTGGGTGATTGGTTCCTGCCTCACGCCCTGTGTTGGCTGGGATTGGCTCCAGCAGACCCCCATGACCCTGTGTTAGGATATAGCGGGTTGGAAAACGACTGACTATATATATATATATATATATATATATATATATATATATTCATTGTAATTGATGCCTAGAGACTGGAAGGATGGGGGAAAGCAGCTACTTTGGGACACTGCCTCCCCCAAGACGCTAGATGGCAGCTTCCCTGGACTGCAGCAGTGCCCCGGATTGCCGCTGGAGTTCAGCATCACAGCCCTGCTGGGTACCGTGGGTGCCACCAGGGGACCCTGTGGGTCATTGGGAGACAAGGTTCTCACTTAGCCCGAAAGTACTAGAAGGTCACAGGAAAGGAAGCCCCGAAGTACCCCGAATTAAAAAATTGAGTTCTTCATCTGACCCAGAAATGCCGGCAGATCACATGGATGGAAGAGCAGAAGCACTTCCGGGTCGGGGACAATAAAAAGGACTGCAAAAAAAACATCAGGAGAGCCTGAGTCAGGAGGAGGTGGACAACGCTTGCTGATAGTTGTGGAGGAGAAGAATATTGCTTATTGTGTATTGGTGCTTTATTTACCTGTTTATAGTAGCTGTGGTACTTGGAGGGCAGTGTAAGAAGGAAGAAAATCAATTAAAATACTTCTTAGTGCTTTTATCTTGTGTCCTGCATGTCTGTCTGCTGGATTTAAGGGGCAACAGTGACCCCTAGCATCCACATCTGGCATAGTCAACAGGATTTCTGGCCATCAGTTTGGCAGAAACCTGAGATTAATCTGTGGACGCAAACCCAACAGGCAGTACTGCGGCATGAGGGAGCCAACGGAAAACCATGTACCGGACTGTCATGGGGAAGAAAAGAGCAAAGCAGACTGATATCACCGGGAAAAATCCAGCACTAGAGCTTATAGTACTCAGAGAACAGACGGAGAGGGGCTATAATCATCTGGAAAGTAAAACTCCAGGTGATGGCATCCAGGATGAGGTATGTGCCAGGGAGGGGATCCAGAGATTTCTCAATGTAATTAACTTTGTCCCGTGCTCATACCTCATAGAAAAGGGCCATCTGGATGTTCGTCAAGGAGACTTATTCAATCCCAAAGATGATAATGGCGTGACCGATAGACGTCCAAGCACTGAAGACTTCAGCCTGAGGCTTACCGGTGAAGAACATGTGACCTGCCCTGAAGAATTCTGGGAAGAAGAAGGTCTACGTCAATCCGTCTGTTACTTCGTCTGTAACCCAACTGACTTGGATTCCCAGAAGGGGAAGGGGGAGGCAAGCAAGGCACTGCCCGCCATGTGTAAAGGTATGGAGGTTCAGGACGTGACTGAACAAGCCGCTGAGAAATTGAGACAGGCGGATTGCAGTCGGCCACTGGCCTCATCCCAGAACTCAAACTCCCAGGAGCACATGCGAGACCCGAAGGCGCATGCGCAGAGAAATAGCATGCTTGCCAGCTCACACCTGGTAGGCGGGGCTGATGATTGCTCGAGCCCATCTCTGGCCGACTGCTTTAATGATTTCGATGTGTGGGATCTGGAAAGGTTGATCCAGCCAGTACAGGACTTTATACAGGTGGCTCCAACCATGAAGAAGCTACTTGAAGAACTGGGGACGACAGCCAAGGTGCCTTTAAGACTGGTGGAACAGTACCTGCGGTGAACAATTTTTTAAGTGTGACCTGGAGCATTATCCTGCTAAAGAGGCCACTGCCATTTGGAGATACCATTGCCATGAAAGTGTGTACGTGGCCCACAACAATCTTTAGGTAGGTGGTATGTCTTAAAGTAACATCCATATCAATGCCATGTCCCAAGGATTCCCACCACACATGGATCTGGGCATCACACTAACTCTATCAGCGTACTTTCTTCCCATAGTGCATCCTGCTGCCATCTTTTCCCCAGATAAACCATGCTCATACACCTAGCTGACTACCTGATCTAAAAGAAAATGTAATCCATTAGACCAGGCCAACTTCTTCAACTGCTCACTGTTCAAGTTCTGATGCTCACATGCTCATTGTGAATGCTTTGTGGACAGGATCAGCATAGGCAGTCTGACTGGTTTGCAGCTACACAGCTCTATATGCAGCAAGCTGTGCTGGATTGTGTGTTCTGACACCATTCTCTCATGGGTAGCATTAATTCTTTAGCTCTTCTGTGGGATCAGACCAGATGGGCTAGCCTTCGCTCCCCACATGTATCAATGAGCCTTGGACACCAAAATTCCTGTCGCCAGTTCACCAGTTGTCCTTCCTTGGACCACTTTTGGTAGGTACTAATCATTGCATACTGGGAATGCTCCACAAGACCTGCCATTTTAGAGATGCTCTGACTCAGTAGGTTAGTCATCACAATTTGGCTCTTGTCAAAGTCACTCGGATCCTAATGCTTGCCAATTTTTCCAACAAATCAACTTGAAGAACTGACTGTTTACTTTCTGCCTAATATATCTCAACTCATGGCAGGTGCCATTGTAACGAGATAATCAGTGTTATTCACTTTAAGGTTTTAATGTTGCAGTTGATCTGAGTGATTGGTCTATATAGTTTATGTCTATATACATATTTGTATATTTAGTATATATGTGTGGGTCTCATTATTATTTGTTCAAATTAGCTAATATGTATAAAATATCCCCTCCTTTAACCGCCACCTTATCGTGGTGGAGGGGTTTGCGTGTCCCAATGATCCTAGGAGCTCTGTTGTCCGGGGCTTTATGCCCCTGGTAGGGCCACCCAAGGCAAACTGGTCCTAGGTGAGGGATGAGACAAAGAGCGGTTAAACAAACCTCCTATGAAGAAAAACAATTTTGGACGGCGCTTTCCCTTGCCCGGACGCGGGTCACCGGGGCCCCACTCTGGAGCCAGGCCTGGAGGTGGGGCTCGATGGCGAGCGCCTGGTGGCCGGGCCTGCACCCATGGAGCTCGGCCAGGCACAGCTCGAAGAGGCAACATGGGTCCCCCTTCCCACGGGCTCACCACCTATGAGAGGGGCCAAGGAGGTCGGGTGCAGTGTGAGTTGGGTGGTGGCCGAAGGCGGGGACCTTGGCGGTCCGATCCTCGGCTACAGAAGCTGGCTCTTGGGACGTGGAATGTCACCTCTCTGAAGGGGAAGGAGCCTGAGCTAGTGCGTGAAGTTGAGAGGTTCCGACTAGATATAGTCGGACTCACCTCGACGCACAGCTTGGACTCTGGAACCAATCTCCTTGAGAGGGGCTGGACTCTGTACCACTCTGGAGTTGCCCCCGGTGTGAGGCGCCGAGCAGGTGTGGGTATACTTATTGCCCCCCAACTTGGAGCCTGTACATTGGGGTTTACCCCAGTAAACGAGAGGGTAGCCTCCTTTCGCCTTCGGGTGGGGGGACGGGTCCTAACTGTTGTTTGTGCGTATGCACCGAACAGCAGTTCGGAGTACCCACCCTTTTTGGAGTCCCTGGAGGGGGTGCTAGAGGGCAAACCTTCTGGGGACTCCCTCGTTCTGCTGGGAGACTTCAATGCTCATGTGGGCAATGACAGTGAGACCTGGAAGGGCGTGATTGGGAGGAATGGCCCCCCTGATCTGAACCCGAGTGGTGTTTTGTTATTGGACTTCTGTGCTCGTCACGGATTGTCCATAACGAACACCATGTTCAAGCATAGGGGTGTTCATATGTGCACTTGGCACCAGGACACCCTAGGCCTCAGTTCGATGATCGACTTTGTGGTCGTGTCGTCGGACTTGCGGCCACATGTCTTGGACACTCGAGTGAAGAGAGGGGCGGAGCTGTCAACTGATCACCACCTGGTGGTGAGTTGGCTTCGATGGTGGGGGAGGATGCCGGTCAGGCCTGGTAGGCCCAAACGTGTTGTGAGGGTCTGCTGGGAATGTCTGGCAGAGCCCCCTGTCAGAAGTAGCTTCAACTCCCACCTCCGGCAGAACTTCGACCACATCCCGAGGGAGGTGGGGGACATTGAGTCCGAATGGGCCATGTTCCGTGCCTCTATTGTTGAGGCAGCTGACCGGAGCTGTGGTCGTAAGGTGGTCGGTGCCTGTCGTGGCGGCAATCCCCGAACCCGTTGGTGGACACCGGCGGTGAGGGATGCCGTCAAGCTGAAGAAGGAGTCCTACAGGACCCTTTTGTCCTGTGGGACTCTGGAGGCAGCTGATAGCTACCGGCAGGCCAAGCGGAATGCGGCTTCGGTGGTTGCTGAGGCAAAAACTCGGGCGTGGGAGGAGTTTGGGGAGGCCATGGAGAACGACTTTCGGACGGCTTCGAGGAGATTCTGGTCCACCATCCGGCGTCTCAGGAAGGGGAAGCAGTGCAGTGTCAACACTGTATATGGTGGGGATGGTGCACTGCTGACCTCGACTCGGGACGTTGTGGGTCGGTGGGGGGAGTACTTCGAAGACCTCCTCAATCCCATTAACATGCCTTCCAATGAGGAAGCAGAGCCTGGGGACTCAGAGGTGGGCTCCCCCATCTCTGGGACTGAGGTCAACGAGGTGGTCAAAAAACTCCTTGGTGGCAGGGCCCCGAGGGTGGATGAGATACGCCCGGAGTTCCTCAAGGCTCTGGATGTTGTAGGACTGTCTTGGCTGACACGCCTCTGCAACATCGCATGGACATCAGGGACAGTGCCTCTGGATTGGCAGACCGGGGTGGTGGTCCCCCTCTTTAAGAAGGGGGATCGGAGGGTGTGTTCCAACTACAGAGGGATCACACTCCTCAGCCTCCCTGGAAAAGTCTATTCAGGGGTCCTGGAGAGGAGGGTCCGTCGGATAGTCGAGCCTCGGATCCAGGAGGAACAGTGTGGTTTTCGTCCTGGTCGCGGAACAGTGGACCAGCTCTTTACCCTTAGCAGGGTCCTGGAGGGTGCATGGGAGTTTGCCCAACCAGTCTACATGTGTTTTGTGGACTTGGAAAAGGCATTCGACCGTGTCCCTCGGGGAATCCTGTGGGGGGTACTCCGAGAGTATGGGGTACCGGCCCCCCTGATAAGGGCTGTTCAGTCCCTGTACGATCGGTGCCAGAGCTTGGTCCGCATTGCCGGCAGTAAGTCGAACCCGTTTCCAGTGAGAGTTGGACTCCGCCAGGGCTGCCCTTTGTCACCGATTCTGTTCATAACTTTTATGGACAGAATTTCTAGGCGCAGCCAGGGCGTTGAGGGGGTCCGTTTTGGTGGGCTCAGGATTGAGTCACTGCTTTTTGCAGATGATGTTGTCCTGTTTGCTTCATCAGGCCGTGATCTTCAGCTCTCTCTGGATCGGTTCGCAGCCGAGTGTGAAGCGGCTGGGATGAGAATCAGCACCTCCAAATCCGAGACCATGGTCCTCAGCCGGAAAAGGGTGGAGTGCCCTCTCAGGGTTGGTAGCGAGATCCTGCCCCAAGTGGAGGAGTTCAAGTATCTCGGGGTCTTGTTCACGAGTGAGGGAAGAATGGAGCGTGAGATCGACAGGCGGATCGGTGCGGCATCCGCAGTAATGCGGGCGCTGCATCGGTCTGTCGTGGTGAAAAAGGAGCTGAGCCGCAAGGCGAAGCTCTCAATTTACCAGTCGATCTATGTTCCTACCCTCACCTATGGTCATGAGCTATGGGTAGTGACCGAAAGAACGAGATAGCGAATACAAGCGGCTGAAATGAGTTTCCTCCGCAGGGTGTCTGGGCTTTCCCTTAAAGATAGGGTGAGAAGCTCAGTCATCCGGGAGGGGCTCAGAATAGAGCTGCTGCTCCTCCGCATCGAGAGGAGTCAGATGAGGTGGCTCGGTCATCTGATCAGGATGCCTCCTGGACGCCTCCCTGGTGAGGTGTTCCGGGCACATCTAACTGGGAGGAGGCCCCGGGGAAGACCCAGGACACACTGGAGGGACTATGTCTCTCGACTAGCCTGGGAACGCCTTGGGATTCTCCCAGAAGAGCTAGAAGAAGTGGCTGGGGAGAGGGAAGTCTGGGCATCTCTGCTCAAGCTGCTGCCCCCATGACCCGACCTCGGATAAGCGGGAGACAATGGATGGATGGATGGATGTATAAAATATTCATTCCTTGGCATAATAGAATAATGCCAAATATGCAAACTACACAGAAGTTAGTCTAGGTAATAATCAAATTAGGTGCAAGCATTGTGAATGAGCAACACTATCTCTCAGCATTACCAATCAATTGGACCATGTGCTCAGTGAGCATGCTGAGGGTTGAGGACAGCTGATGCCCTGGTTATGCTTAGTTCTATGGTCAAGCAAGACTGGGCTGCAAATAAGGCGCAAAGTCCAAGTAAGACCATTCCTATGACACGGGAGGACAGATCCCAGAGAATCATGGGGAACAATGGGAGCCAGTCTAGTGATGGACTTTCACTGGTTTAGGTAAAACCTGCTCTGCTGCTGGTGCCTATCATGGTGCAAAGTATATTATAAAGTATAATGAGCATGGGAAAGGTGCTATATAAATAAAATGTATTATTATTATTATTATTACAAGAAACTCTGCTGGACATGGGCGTACCTTCACATTCATGCATTGCAGTATGGGGCCAGAAATCAAAACCTCAGATGAAAACCATACAGGTGCCTGGTCTGTTGTGCTTGTTCTTGCACATGGCAGAGTGAGCATTACTCTGGGCAAGATGATATCATATCAACTGCATTAAACCAAATGAAAGGCAAAGACCTATATCTTGGATGATGCACAGCATGCCTTGCTATTGTTACTAAGCTTAGATTCCATCATGGCATTACAAATGTCCATTGAGAATATATATTGGATGGAGGTAGGATGTTTAAGTTTAAGAAAAATGAAACAGAAGATCAATATCAATATGGTTTTATATGGATATTGTGGAGGTTGAAGACTACTCCATGGGACAAATTCTCTTCAGTAAACCAGAGGAGGTTCATTCTTTAACTGAAGGTGGACATCAGTGTGATCTAAGAAATGCAGATCTGCCCAAGAGGTTAACAAACATATCTATACAGCTGATGAGATACCAGTTAAACATTGGGTATATCAAGTATTACCAAGTCCAAATTTAAGAGAGAAGAAGTGTCTAAGATGCTCCAGACTGTCACTATTCAGCTGTCCTCTTCCCCATGGACCTCTCTAGTCATGCCATAAGCATAATTGGTATCACTCTTTTTGTGTCTTTTGGGTAAAATGCCAAACTCAACTGGATTCCTATTCCATGCCCTTAACCCATGACATCTTACAGTCTCTTAATGGTGCTATACTGCCCTGCAGAAGACAATACTTTTTTTTATTTAAGGATCAGGAGAAATGTAATGTCAAAAATCAAGGCAAAGTCAGAAACAAAATTCAGTCCCATTTTTCAAATAAACTGAGAATGTATGCAAAAAATCAGAAGACAGCACCAAGAGAAAGAGATCAGAAACCAGGAAGATGAAAGCTTTTCTTTCATCAAAACCAAAAACGTCAAAAAGTTAAAAAGCAATAGAAAGGCTTTGTTTGCAAGGAAAAATGTTTGGCATGCAAACTCAGATAAAACATGGCCACTCAAGCCAACCTTCAAACCCTTGACCTAACAAGTACAGAGTCTCAATCTCTGAGATCACGCCCTCCC
The DNA here is from genome assembly GCF_900747795.2 of Erpetoichthys calabaricus. Taxonomy (NCBI): domain Eukaryota; kingdom Metazoa; phylum Chordata; class Cladistia; order Polypteriformes; family Polypteridae; genus Erpetoichthys; species Erpetoichthys calabaricus. Next base: position 237,340,443 of record NC_041394.2, read on the forward strand.
CTGAAACTAGAAGTTGCATCATGGCAACAGAGCCCACAAAATGGGGGCACCAGGGAAAAAATATAAAATGGCATCACAGTAAAAAAAAAATACATAGATTTTAAACTTTGTTAAGGAGCAAGAGACACAATAACAAACCTGAGATTTGGAATCTCTGTGTGTCAAATCCCTATAATGAATACAGAGTTAGCCACAAACTTTGCTAGGATTTGCATGATCTATTTTTTAAAATCAGAGATCATAACAGGTGTGCTATATTCTATATTAGACCTACATTTGAGGTGTTGCAAAGTACAGATGTAAGAAGACAGTGTACAGAAGACTACTGTAGTAGCCCTTGATGGTCTGTGCCAATCTCATGATCATGCCATTACAACTTGTCAGTGCAGGAGCCATGTTTCAACAATTAATGGAAAAATTACTGAAACGTTTACTCAGTAAAATCTGCTTGGAGTATGATCCGCTGTGACAACCCCTAACGGGAGCAGCCGTAAAAAGAAGAAGAAGAAAAAGATCACTGTCGTTTCCCCACATGCACAACAAAATCTGACAGACTTGAAAACAGTCTTCCATAGACTCCATCCAGCCAATCTGACTCTCCCTATTAAAAAATGTTGAATAATGCTGCCCCAGCTGACCATCCTGAGACGTATAATGTCTGCCACAGGAGTAGAAATGGAACAAGAGTAACCCTCTGTTATATGGGCTACCCAATTCCAACCAATGTGAAAAATTTAAAAGGTTTTCTGGGTATGGTATGGTGGTACCACAGTTTTATTCCAGAAATTGTGAACATTGCAGCCCTATTACAACTACTTACCAGGAAGGATGTAGTATGATGGTGGAGTGCCAGGGTGCACTACAGCTATAAAAGATCTTACAAATGCTTGCCATCTTGGTTCAGCCTAGGCTCAGGTTTGTTGGCAGCACAGATGCAAGTAAAGTTAGGCTCGGGAAGGCTTCTCGCTCACTGAGAAGCTGGCATTTTCTCTTTGTCATATTTAATGAAATGGTTATATTCATAGATACAGGTCCCTGTACAACACCTTTCACCCTTTAGTGCTCCTTATTCTGATACGAGGTATATTATAAATATTAGTAGCTTCACTGTATCTAGTGCATTGCATTTATATTGTAAATATTGAAAATTCATGTGAAATTTCAAACGTGTGTTTATATATAAGTGATATATACTGTACATATTGGATTTTTGTTTTGAAAATATTTTTACTAATTTGCTAATCATACAATTTAAACAAAGAAAGAAATGCTGCACACCCCTACTGGCAACTCAATGTTAGCAATAGTTTAATTGTATTTGTACTTAGTTTCAAGCTATTGTTTAATGTATGCTGTAACCAAAGAGCTTTGTTTTCTTTTCTTCCTTTACTGCCAGACAAATAAAAATGGAAAAGCAATGTAAGCGTTCATGAATAAATTTGTAGCTGAAGCAAATGAAATGTAGACATGCGGTCAGCTACAAATAAAAATGCTTCAGTAATTGCATTTTAGCCTCAAACTGTGTAAATGTTCTGAAGTGCTCTTTATGAGTTCCTGACTGGATGGGGAAATAAAAATAACACACAGAAGAATCCAGTGTTTGTGTTTACCTTGAGATTGTTATCTGTCATTCTAAATCTTACATTTGTATACTTTTAGAGCTCACCTTAAGGATTAAAGACATATTTTACGTATCTGAATCTTGTCATTTTGTTCAAGTGAAATGTTTAGGCAACAAGGAGTCTTAAAATTAAGAGAAAACAGCAACACAATCAGAATAACAATCACAGAAATGATTAAAACAAATATTGCATTCTGTCTGTGATCCTAGTTTAGTATTGGAAATTAGGAAAAAAGTTGCATGGTTAAAGTTAAATCAATTGTTTTAAACTATACATTAATTTTATCTGATTTGTTGCAAACCTTGCCTCTACTTAATAAAAGCCCTTATGGTGCTGGGGAATAGCATTTGTGCATCCCAATCTCCTCTACTAAATTCATGATTTAAGGAGAAGGAAAACACAAATTTGTTTGTTTTAACACTTACACGCTTTCTCTTGAACCGTCAAGTATTTCTGAACAATTCTTGCCTGGATGTATATTCGAGAATAAGAACTTGTGAAGGCCCTCATGATGAGTTGAAACACTATTCAAATTCCCAAAGGCATACTACTCCATCAAATATAGGAAATATTATATTAATTTGGAGTAGGCTTCATTTAGATCTGTTAATCAGATTATATTATCCAGTAGTCTAGCTGATTTAAGTTACCTGATGTTCCTTGCTTCAATGCTGTAGTATAACATCTAATGTGGAATGCACATCCTGAAAAGAGATGCATAGGTAGGCAGGACTGGGATTTTCCAGAAGGACTGGGAAACCAGTGAGCTGTTATAATTAGGTCAAGTTTGAAACACCTGCAGCACAGAGAGCCTAAATTACTTTTTGATTTAACTGTAAGGTTGGTCAATTGGTTCTAATACCAAATAGCATTGTGGAGTTCAGTTGACATGAAGGTTAAAGGGGCAGCATGACAGAACAGTCATTAGCACTGCTACCTTATAGTTCTAAGAACTGAGATTCGATTTCTGGCAGGACCAATGTCTGTGTAGTGTTTTCATATTCTCCTTGTCACAATGTGGATATTAACATGGTAATCTGGTTTCTATTCTCATCTCAAAGACACGCATATTAGGTATGTGAGTAGCTATCCCTTGGGCTAATGTAAGTGACCATGGATGATACCTGAATGTGTTCTGCATTGGACTGCTACCCCATCCAGCAACTGGTTCTTTCTTGTACCTGGTGCTGCCCTCAGCATAACCTTGTAACCTTGTAGTACATAAAACGTGTTAAAAATGTATGTAGGACTGTGTGACAGTGTAGGACTGCTTATGGCCAAAGCATGAATGAATGCAAACAAAAACTGTATAATTTCTATAAAGCAATGCTAACTATTCATTATACAAGACTGTTAGTAACAGAAATACAGGAGAAAGGGACTGGGATCCTACAAGATAGGGGAAGGTTTTTTAGAAGGCCTTGAAAATAAGAGGAATATAGGACACAGCAATATTGACATTTATCAATGTTCTGGAGCAGAAGTTGGAAAACCGCACACCCAAAATAATCCATATATTTGATAAGGAGCAAGAAGCACCTCTTTATTACATGTGGACCCCTTCTAAACATTGGGGAAGACTGGCTCACCGATTAAAGTCAAGGTTTGCAGGTGCACTTTTTGTCACCAGAGGGTCCAGGAGGAAGGGTCAGAGGCTTCCAGATTAATGTCCTGACCCTGGAAGTACTTACAAGGATTGTCTGTCAAGTGGTTTAAGGGGCAGAATACAAAACTGCTTTTCGGTCTGAAGCCAATTTTACTTACAGTATATCTTGGAATTAATTAGATCAATGGTTCAAATGGTTGGCAGAAGTGTGGCTAGACTAGTGAAATTTAAATGAGGTGAAAGAAAGAGACATTCTTAGTGTGCTACGCTGGGAATGTGTGGGTCATCTGTCCTACTAAACAGACCAGGCACCAACATTGTATAGGAAGCCCCGGACAAAATGTGGAATTTGTTGTTTTTTAGAAATGTATTTTTGTTTGTGATTATGCCTTGTATGCCCCCATTGATTGATCTGTCTTACATCACTCTGGGTTTAATGTTTTTGATAGATAGGTACTATTAAATCAATTTAAAAGCAGCCAAGGCATTACAAAGGCTGCAAATGGCTATTACTACTTCAAATAACTGGTTTATGATTTACTTTAATTACAGAGGAGAATGGAAATAACTCTTCCTCTCAATTTGATATTACAGCCGAAAGAACACCACACTGATGGCAGCTAATGAGCGGTCCTAGGTTATGTGAGGATATTTTAATAAGAAGTTTTAATTCAAAAACAAAATATTTCACTGAGGGTGCTCCATATAGTGTGCGTTATTTTTTTCCTCTGTCTTTCTGTGCTTTGCTACATATGTGTGTCTTATATCCACTGCAGTTTTTACATTGCTTAAGAGTGTTCATACAGCACATTTGAAGTCTGCCATGTTGTTCCTATTCTGGTGTTGACTGTGTCATTAAAGTAAGTTGTAGCATTTTATTGATACAGTATTTGATTAATATGGTTTAATATTATGTCTATTTTGTGCTATTAAAAGCCTTTAATATGTTCTTGGTTGTTTGAATTTTTGTTTTGGTACCCTGGGCTTAATGCTGTTCTTCAGTTAACTCTAGTTTAACTTCTGATGAAGACACCTATTTTGTTGATATCAGTTCATTTGTTGGAGTGTAGAATGTCTGCTCATTGTGACATTGGACTCTCATAATGAATTGCCTCTTCAGTCTAATGCTTGACTGGTTAAAGTGTTGGAATCAAGACTGGAATTCACTTGATTTTATATTGAACATTCATTCTGACTAATGCCCATTAAAAGAAATACAAATTCTCTGCTTATGATTTAATTTCTGGTGGCAAGCCTGATGGTAAGTATCTCATTTTTAGATGTGAAGTGTTACCATTTATTGAATTTTATACCCAGGGGTTAATAATAAGAATTATTATTATTATTATTATTATTTACATTTATATAGCACTTTTCTCACTACTTAAAGCACTTTACATAGTGAGTGGAGAGCCACTTCAAACACCACTAATGTGCAGTATCCATGTGGATGATGCAACGGCAGCCATTTTACATCAGTTCATTCACCACACATTTGCTGTTAGGTGGTGAAGGGGTGAGAGAGTTAACCAGTTAGAGACAGGGATGATTAGGCGGTCAAAACGACAAGGCCTGTGGTGGGAAATTGAGCCTGGACATATACACCCTACTCTTTTCAAAGGGATCATTCATGACCACAAAGGAAAGGACCTCAATTTTACATCTCATCCAAAGGATGGCATCATTTTTACAGCACAGTTCCCAGTGTTGCAATTCACAATCAGGCTACACGGTAAGCACCCCCCGGCCGCCCTTGCTAACACTTCTTTCAGCAGTAATCCAAACTTTTCCTGGTTGGTTTCCCATTCAAGTACTGGCCAGGAGAGAGCATGCTTAGCTTCAGGTGGATTACCTGTTCAGAATGCATGTGGTATGGCTGCTGCGTTGTGACACGTTTGACTAAAACTCAGTCCAGGGATCAGAGAATTGCAAAAATGAACAAGGTGTAATGGAATTAATGACAAAGGAATGGAAATTAGTGAATCAATTAATGCAAAATTGAGTTCCTCTTGAAAATCAGTGCTCAGCAATATACTTTCTAATGTAACTTGTGTATCACTTCCAGCAAAATTCCTGCCATTCACTAAAGAAGAAGAATGCTTAGTTTCTGTCTAGAAGAATCAGAGCCTAATTAAGCAACTGGTTGGAATTTCTGGCCTTGACTTAGCTGGTCTTTTGTTGGCTCACTCATTTCATATTTCATTTCTGTTTGGGTGCCATTTAAGGAAAGAAATGAAGCAATTCAGAGTAATGATGAAGAAACTTAAGGGAACAAATCTTAAAAAAACAAGTCAATTAAAAATCAAAAGAAGTTAATTAGCAGCAAAAACAGGTCACTAATTAAGAAAAGGGTCAGAATGAAAACCTGCAACCACTGAGGTCCTCCAAGAACAGAGTTAGGGACCCCTGCTCTAGGAAAACTTTACCTTCCAAACCTCCACTAGATACAAAAGGGGTTAGAAGAATCGTAAAATAAAAGATTCATTTCAACAAAAGGCTCTATAGTACAAGAAGCTCCTTGGAGCATAAAATGAATTGCCAGGGGAGGCAAGGCAATCCACAGCAAGCACAGTTCCAATACGGATTCACAAGGCAAAGTCAAAAACAGACCACTGGCTCAAAAAAAAAAACAGAAAATCACAATAAGCACAAAACAAAACACAATAAAACACTCCACTCCATAGTGTATTCGAAATGAACTGCCAGGAACTGTGGGAGACCCTCCGGATTCGTAGGGTGAAGGGCACTTCATTGTGGAGACTGGCATGTGGCCTTACCTCTTGGGAAACCACCCACAAAACACATTGGACATAACCAAGGCATTTTCAAATCATTGATAAAAACAAAGAATAATGCATATAATAAACAAAAGGAATCTCTCTATTATATAAAAAAATCTTGGGATGAGACGAGACTATTTCAGAGAGATGAGACAAGACATTTTCAGAGAGATAATTTCATGTCCCACGAGATGAGAATTTGTGTGAAGAGATGAATTGAAAACCTAACAGGTCCAAGCAGGGGCGGAAATAAAAGACAAACAGTAGAAGAAGAAAAGAAAAAGAGTAGAAGTAAAATGTCGTAAAGAGGTTCAAAAACATTGCTGTGTTACACATGCAGAGCAAGTTAGAGATTATGAAAGTACTAAAATTTGGAAGTCTGAAAAACTGATAGTAAATATTGCATGAGTGCTAACAAACAAATTATTACTCGGTGAAATAACGGAACAGTGAAAAGAGATTGAATATATGGATATACAGTAGGTGATATGACAGAGCTACTACAAGTTTAATTTCAAAGAAACCACAATTTGGTCAGGTTTATATTTATGATTACGGAGAAGTGATGCAACATAGAATCAAAAGAGTTAAACGATCGAATGTATTAAAAGTTCTACAGCCAATAATGGATACAAATCCATATGTCCAAAAGTATCACACTTTACATGAAATTTATCTAAAAAACACGGACAAAGAAGTTTTCTTGGATTTCTATATGAATTCGAAAGATCATGCTTGCATATATAATAAACCAACATGTGACGAATTGTTAGCGATAATAGTTTCGAAAGACGGAGATATCAAAGAGAGAGTTGATATTCATGTTTATCCAAAAGCACAGCAAGACTCGTCGCAAGCGGCAGATCCGGGAAATGACTAGAGCTTAGGGCCTGCACGGGGGTTGGCGAGCGAAGCGAGCAGGGGGCAGAGCCCCATAGTATTACCATAAATAAATGGCGGAAAAATAGATAAAACTGATAAGAAACACAACTTTGAACCCCATCCAGGGGAGAAACGCTTGCTAAAACATGACAATGAATTGAAACTTGCCTGTTTCTCTCACCGCTGCTGGTATTTATGTGAATCAGAGCACAATAATGAATATTGTAGTATTATGATTACTGCTGTTTTTATGCTGTTGTTGTTGTGTTGGGAAGCCAACAAGATTTTTAAAAGGCAAACCAGGAGAGAGACATAAAACAGAAAAGGCAACAATAAATTCAAACAGCAAGACAAAAGTGAAGGTCAGAAAGACAAAACAAAAGCCCGGAACCCAAGAGATCCACTCAGAAAACAAGAAATATTCACAGTAGGTTTATTGAAAATTTTTATTATCTGTAGTGCAGATAAAGATATGTAAAAATGAGCGACTCTTTAAACCCAATGCTGCACTTGCCAACAGTTGATGAATCTGGGTACCACATGCCTTCAACGATGGGCAGGATTCCCTGGTAAACAGAATAGGCCGTGGCACCCTCAAGGCAAACGAGACAGCCCCGAGACAAAGATAAATTGAAAGGTATAATGGTTATATATTCGTATTGATTTTGTTGTTTTTTTTTTAACTTCCATGCAATTGCTGTTGTTATGTCAATAAACTACTAACAGTGACAGTTTTAATAAGGGCAACCTGGGTGCATCAATTAGTCAGTTACTGGAATGCAACAAACTATCTGACTGCTCTTAATCACACTTACAAAGCACACATAACAACACTATAAACCCTTTATTGCATCTATTAGTCACTTGCTGTGAAACAAAATGTAATTAATATAATGTGTGAAATGAATAACTATGAGGAGAACGTCATGGACTACAGCACAACAATGCTTATGCTGCACATAAATGAAATATGAGCTTGAAACTACTTTGCAAAGGGAGTATTCCTACTGATTAGATTTGGTTATAATGTGACTATGATAAAATCCATTTAACCAAACATAGCAAATGACAAACTCTTTAAAGCCATCTGCACTCAATATGTAGTGTGCAGCAAACACCAGATGGTGAAAAAGTGAGTGTGGATGACAGTCCAAACTCAACGTAATCAAGTGGAAGACCTGATTATGTTGCTTAAATACCACTGCCATTATTAAAGAACCCAAAGTCAAAAGGGAAAAAGGACCAGAATGAAATCTCATTAACACAGTATTATAACACTGAGTTTTATCAAAAAGTGTAAGCTTTGTGCTTTCTCATTAATCTAGTACTGAATATTGATGCTTGAAAAAAAACAAGACAAAGGTAAGCACTCATTCATTTATTCATTTTCTGAGACCGCTTATTCTGAAAGGATTAGGAGGGTACCATGGCATTCAGTGTGATGCAGTTACCAACAACTGTGATGGGCCAACAGCTCATCCAATTTGAAGCAACACAGCTTTAAATAAAACATCATGTGTCATAAGGCCCAAATGTCATATATTTACAAAAACCTTAAACAGCTTTGAATAATAGATTATTTGTGGCAGGACCGGCACTCCAGCCACCGTAAAAAACCTCACACTGTTCCAGTGTGGTGCTGAGGTGCCACCTACTGCACTCAGGTTCCAATGCAGGTGGTTTGGCGTGTGGTGGGTGCAGCCAGGACAATCTTAACAACATTATAGGCCCCCGGGCAAAGCAGTGCACTGGGGCTCCTACCTACACAACCATTCAGCAAGTCATAACATACATAAATTAGCATGGAGCCCCCGGGAAACTGCCCAGTGTGCCCATGCGTTCAGACAGCCCTGGGTGCAGCAGCATGCTATCAGCACATGCACCCAACCTAACCTAACCTATGAAAGGAAAGTTTATTGGGAAGCCTGTAAATTAAACTACTGGTAAACATTTTGAAATAATTCATTAATAGGGGCAATTTTCGGAAACAAAAAGGGTATGGTAATAAATCTATGTAAGAATTAGAGGTAGATCCAAAAACATTGACATTCAAATTGATCTAAAAGCAATAAAAACTTGAATCTTCATTATAGAAGGAATTTTGGTAAGGCCATCTAACGTATTAAAAAATAAAATAAATAAATATAGATAAAATGCAGACGCTGCCTCCAAAGAAATTGTTGGGGACTGTCTGAATGAGAAAAGTGGTGTGCAGCCTACACCAGTCAGCAACACAGTGACATTTGCAAGTCTAAATAACTCTGTAACTCCAGTGCAACGCAGGCAAATAATGATTAGATTACCCAAAGCTTGCTACTGTTAAGGAAATAAGGGATGATTTATATAAGAAGGATCACGATAAAACAGCATGAACAACAGAACAAGATTGCTGACAAAAGAGCTGGGTAAATGACACCTTAACATTTGTAAACAAAATAAATGCCTGCATTTTAGGCTCACTCAGGTTTAGTTAACTGAACAATGAGAAAACAGTAAAACTCAAACCTGCACTAGAACCTTTGTGGATCCTCCTAGTTTTACATATTTATAAATTCATATAAAGGTACCTTTGATTGCTTTCAAGATAGAGATAATTTTGTATTTAAAAAGTTAAATAATATCTACTGGATAAGGGAAAAAATGTGCCTTTTTTGTAACTCAGTTAAAATAAAAATGAAAGCTTTAGGAGATCAGGATGAAGAGGTAATTTTTCATTCTGACGTATATGTAAGGCTTATTATAACTAATGCAAATGGTCAGTTCCACAAAAAAAGAATGCATTTATGGTGAAAGATTTCTGTCTCCTATCTACACATTGAGATATAACCTGCAATATATTGTTAAGCAGCAAGGCAGTAACAGAGCAGATAATGCATTGCTCTTAAGTGTTAAATGAGCATAGACATTAACATAATTGCTGCCTATAATGAGATTTTCTGCACATAGAAAATAAGAGCAGATGAATATTAAGGTCTTTACTTGTTCAAGTACCATGATAGGGGAAGATGTCAGGCTTGCTTTTTTTAACCCTAGCTACCATTAACGTTGAATATTTCTGATAGTGTGAAGTGTGAATGTTTAATGAGAAACTCCCGCTTTTTTCAAAATCTTAGAAAGTGAATGGTTTAGGGTAACACTTAAGACTGACAGAAGAGAGGCTCCCTTGATGACAGCTTGAAGCATCTTGTGTGACACACATAAGCAATAAGGCAGATGGAATCGACAGACTTATTAGGCTATTTTAAAGGGCAGCACACTGGTCTGGCCAGGATGGCTGTCAAACAGCCGGAGAGACCTGGCTCTAATTGCAGACCTGGGCACTGTCTGTTTGAGGTTCCACATTATGCAGGCATCAATGTGTGTTTTCTTCCTTGTTTACATCTACAATGTAATGACTATGGAAGCTTTTAGTATCCTACAAAAGAAAAAAAAAACACTTTAGTGACCTTTTCGATAACCATAGATGATAATAAAGAATGTAGCATATAATGATTTACAAAATTCTTTTCAATATGTGACTTCATTAAAAAAGAACAGCAGTGTGATCTTTCATCTTGTAAATTGTGGAAATATGCCCAAACTGCATTTCTTTCAGTCTCTAATATCTACATTGAAAGAATACATCTGGAGCACTGTGCCCAGTTTTAGTGACTATAATTCAAAATGGTAATAGCACAACTTAGATGTACAGAAATTAATAATCAAGTACACCTTCTGGATTAAAGGGCACATCCTACTCAACTAGGCTAAGGAAGTGAAACATCTTTAGTATTGAAAGCAGGAGAAAAATGCAGATTTTTAGATTTCCAGACATCAATAAAATGGATCAGGTAGAATAATTTGACTTAAATAATTAATAATATACTTGAAAACACTGGTACAAATTAAGATCAAAGGCTTCCAAAACTGAAACCAAACTGCAATTCTTCACTCAAAGTGTCAACACAAGTTGGAATAAATTAGTGAGTCATATATCCTTACAGCTTTTTAAAAAGGTGTTAATGAGATGATTGGGGCAAGTTAAATGTCAGCAGACCAGGCAAGACTGATGAACTGATGGTCATCTCTTGTTTTTAAAATGTCCTGTTTTAATATTTAATTTGGAGTTAGAATTAACTGCCTAATGCAAACATTTGCTTTTTGAACTCAGTTTTTGCAGGTCTATGCCATAAGCAACATACACCTCTTAGGAATACACAAGGAAATTAGAGTTCCTGGAGAATACCAACAGAAGGAAGAGGGAAAAAAGCAAACCCTACAGTGAGTGCTTCAAATTTTGCTCTCTAGAGCACTGATGCTGCAGCTTTAGCCTGCAAAATGCATTCACATTCACATCTCAATAGCTGTAAAAATCCATCCATCCATCCATTTTCCAACCCGCTGAATCCGAACACAGGGTCACGGGGGTCTGCTGGAGCCAATCCCAGCCAACACAGGGCACAAGGCAGGAAACCAATCCCGGGCAGGGTGCCAACCCACCGCAGAGCTGTAAAAATCTTTATATATATATAAAATACAGTATGTCTGTCTGTCCGCTTTTCACGAGAGAAGTACTTAATAGATTTAGATCGGTTTTTTTTCTATAATTTGCTTGAACATTCCAGTTGATTTTGTGACTTCTCTCATTGCGTTATGTATAATAGGTCGCTTGCAGGAATGGTATATTCGTGCTAATCCGAAAACAGAGGCTGTGGGCCAAGAGAAGGGGGAAGCATAACGTCAGGATTGGGGAACCAGGCAGGGTCCTCCTCACTGCCCTGTTTCACTACTACGTGGGCGAAGCCATGGGGGACAGCTAGTATTAAATAAAAAAAAAAGTAAAAGATGATCAGAACTGAATGATACACCATAAAGAAAAACAATATAATATACAGCAATGTACAAAAGTGTGCTAAATTTGCAGCAGGAGGTGGGAGTTCTGAATCTTGGTTTTATGCACCTTTATCTTAATTTTCGGTCATTTCATATTCATTCATTGTCTTTTCCAAGGAGTCATTTATTTTTATCATTATTACAGTGACATCATTCCACTTCAGATTTGGGTCATGTTCGCACCATAGGTGCTGTCATTTTGTGCTTATCTTTTACGGCTGCAGCAATATTATTCACAGTAATGATGCCCTGTTGCTGCCCACTTGATCACCAACATCGCAATTTGTGACATCATTGTGTCATCATTATAAAAAATGTAAGCTCTGTAAAAATGTTAATCAAGCTTTAGTGTAATTTCACAATAAGTTCCCTTTTTTTTCTACAACAAAACTTTGTTTAAGGAATACAAAATTCTAGTTTTGGTTCTGACTTGTCCTGTGTTTTCTAGACAACTGATTTGTGTGTACACCTTTCTTCTAAGCTATAGCACAATACCAGGTCTTTAAAGACTTTTCTTTTTCAAATCAATTTACATTTATGTATTCAAATACACTATATTTTTTATTTCAGCCAGTTGGATCACTTGTGTGTTCTCTGTGAAAGGGTTTGCTCTCAAATGGGGACTAGCCACAGCTAACGCTAAAACGAAATTAAATTTTGGTTATTTTTATTAGGTCAATTGAAAGCAGGGCTGAGAGAGTAGTAAAGGATCAAGAAATGGGTCAGACAAATTCATAGTCAATAACCAGCTAGGTCAGGAGCCAAAGTTCAAAAATAAGTCAAAATCTTAATAGATAATATATGGAGTTCAAAAACCAAAGAATAACTAAAGACACACCCAGAAAATCTTTAAATCACAAAGATAAAAAATATGGCAACCATTTCCAACCTTTAAACCCTATGACACAGTGAAAACAAAATGACATCCAAACTTTTCAAAACAAGATATTTTTCAAACCAAAATGTACAGTGGTAACCCAAATGAGGAATAAACCATAAGTAAAGCTTATCCAAGGAGAAAAATATTTTTTAACAAACCTTAGCCATTACAATTTTTTGCTATGACAGCAATAAATATTTAAACCTTACTTAAGTTAAATACAGATTTTTTATCCCTAACGCAAACAGGTCATCACTTTTAACTTTAATTAGGCTGCTTGGAAAGGAAAAAGTTTGACTGTATAAATCTATACTAAACATGCAAAATACATCAGACATGCCAATAGTTGCTTAAAACACAATGTATGAACTCTATTTTCATTACCAATTCACCAGTTTGCGAGTGTGTCTTTGTGTTGCATCAATCTCATCTAAGCCAGATATGATGTGTGCATGTTTGGGCATCCCTATGCTTTGAGTGAGTAAAGCTTCTGTATATGAACGATAAATTCCTTTATTAGTCTACATAAACAGACGTACATACTATATTTGAACAATCTACATTTTTTAAGTCCCTGAGCATACCAGCCTGTCCATTGATCACATAACTTTTAACCATTGTCTCTTCTGTGCCTAGCCACGTTGGCCTTCTTTAAGTTGGTAAGTATGGGTTTCCTGTTCACATACAGTGGCTTCTCACATCGGAATAATGTTGATAATTGCTGACTGTGAAGTGAGCTGGTAAGCATTGATATGTTGAGTACCTGAATATGCCCTGTGATGCACTGCTGTCCAATTCATTGCCATTTCCATACTTGCTACTGATGCTGCTGGATTAGGCTCTGGTACTCTCTGTAGTCCCATAATAAAAAAAGAAGATTAGGAAACCAGAAGGATTCCCAAATTCACAAAATGTTGTGATATTGCTGTGACAACCATTTATCACCTTATTATTTTATTTATGTATCATTGTATTTTGAAACCTTTTTTATACTCAGCTCAAACTAGACCTAACTTTTACATATGTCAATTTAATGTGTTTCAAAGGAGCAGCACATAAACAATTTACATCCATTACTGACAAAGTATTCCAGCATCCACTAAAAATTAACCATAGCGTGAGGATTGCCTGTTCAGAGTTTGGAAATTCTTTTAATGTCTATGTAGGTTTTTCTCCAAGTACTCCTATCTTTATTCTACATCCCTGGGAGATGGTGGTTATGTTATATGGCAACTCTTACAGTAATTGACCAGTTGGTTGTACGCATGAGAGTGCTTTGCTCTGAACTGGCTACACCAGTTATACACAATCCTGAAATTTTATGAGTAGGTTATGAAGACCATGATAGAATAAAACAGTATAATAAATATGCATGTTTTACAGACACATCTAGTAAATAAGAATTACAATGGTCTGTGGTTGCGAGCACATTCTACAACCTCTTGACCTACTGAATAAATTATATCATTTTTAGCTTTAGTAGTAAATTGCTTTTGTAAGTCAACATTAAGGACCATTCCACATAAAACTTTGAAAAGTCAGAGGACTGCAATCAATGTGACAAAGGCAACTTTGATAAATTGAGCACCAACTAACTGATTTCTGAGGTGGGTCTGTAAAGACCCGTGTGGTATCTGTTGCTCTAGTTCAATAGGAACTAGCAGAAAATAATCTTTTCTAATCCAAATCCACTGTTAAACACACATTACAAAGTCTACATTTTGAAAGAAAAATACTTAGTGAGGCACAGTTTTACACTGAAATTGTTTATGTCTAGCCCAACCCAGTCTCCAATAGTGTATCTTGCCAGGTCCTGCAGCCATTACTGTTTCAAGAAACCTACAGTTAGTCAATCATCTTGCATTTCTTGGTATAGAATAAACACTGCTTATTTTTCTGAGAGGTTATTGTACTTTAGTAGAAACACAAAATTCAACACAGGAAATTATTTGGTACTGGTTGTGCCAATTAGGAATTCATCGAATAAAGAGAATAAAATTACAAATGAACTTATAAAAAATATAAAAAAAATAACATGAAAAGCAAAAACTTCCAGTGCCACCTTACACGCCTTTGATTGATCCAACATACGTTTGGCTTGTTACAGTGTGATCCTGAGGCATTGCATTGCGAATGATGAAGTTCTTTCTGCTGTAATCTGTTGCTTATGCACACTCAGGCATATCTGTTGTGAACTGAAAATAATGTGGACTTTATTTGCATTGTAATCATGCATCTGCGTGAATTTGTCCTGTTGCCGACCTTGCTTTGCAGTCAAGTTATTTATTATTTCACAACCAGTGGTAGATGGTGCATGGTATTTTATTAATTCATTTAACAAGGCAATTCAAATTCAGGTACGAAAGTTTACATATAACATAGTATCTCAAACTTTGATTGAGTGTAAGTAGGCAAACTCAGCAATGAAAATACACCTCTTTCTTAGTATATACTGTAGACTAGTGTCTCTATAAAAGACAAGGAGTGTAATTCTGGAATCAGAGGAATATTACAACAACGTTTATTTCTAGAGCACATTTTCATTGTAACATTATAATTAATTAAGTTATGTTCTTATACTGTATATAGAACTAGTCTTTAAGTCTATAAATATGATTCATATGATAAGGACAGATGGTCAGGATGGCAGAAAAAAACAAAACAAAACTCTCAGTAGGACCAATTTATAATTGCCAACTCAAAACCAGAGGACCCAAAGAAAAGACCACACAGATATGAAGACAACAAGCACATTCAACACAGACAATGATGAGTGTATGACCTCTATATCAGTGTATCACTTAACTGCTCCACCACCATGAAACTCTCAGTAGATAACAAGAAACCTTTACCTAAAATTGCATTGATCCCAACTCCTATTCATTATAGTAGATGTGATTTTAAATTGATGATTAAATGGATTCCTCATATACCAAACATGTGTTGCACCCCACAGCCCAGTTTTCATAAGAATCATGCATATCAGTGCAGCTAACATTAGAGTCCTTTTATCTAAATTCTAGCACTGTGTACACTATGCACTGACTTTCAGATGTTTATATTTATTTTTGTAGTTCATCTTTTGTCACTCCACCGGCTGGCAAAAAGGTGTTTTGCTATCAAAAAGTCATTCAATCTCTTCAACCTCAGACCTGTCCAAAGCAGCACAAGTTTATTATGCAAGTTTAAATGTATCTGCTTTTATGTCACATGACCCAGTTTCCTACTATACCAAGAACAATGTGCATGAAATCTAGTTGTTTGAAATGGATTAAGAAATTATTTATTTTCAAGTGTACTCTTCATTACAGTGAGCAACTCAACTTAAGATAATATCAGTTTTAACTGGTTAAGCGCTATAGTTTTGCAGGCTTAGATAGATAGATAGATAGATAGATAGATAGATAGATAGATAGATAGATAGATAGATAGATAGATAGATAGATAGATAGATAGATAGATAGATAGATAGATAGATAGATAGATAGATAGATAGATAGATAGATAGATAGATAGATAGATAGATAGTATTATTACAGGTATAACAAACACCCCTCAAGAAAGCAGGGATAAACTGACGGGAAACCCTGTACACCCCTTCTGTAAAGCGGTCCTAACATCAATAGGACAATCTGCAAAACATCCTCTTAACAAAGCGTTGTTCAGAAAAATGGGAGAATCGTCAAAAGTCAGAAATTACTGGTGCCATTTGTTGATTGGAGGAGGTAATAAAGTTCTACATATTAACAGTTAGATGACTTGATATATTAGATGAGGTAATTGTAATTAAAAAATATAAAAGATGATGAATTGTTTAATTGATTACTTACTTTGTGCATAACTTTGTGCAAAGGTAGAGGAAAGTGTTATCCACAACTACAGATTGATACATCTGTTCAAATGTTCTATGAGCAGTGAATTGCCCTACATCAGCTCTGTTTTATTGAGAAATTTGTTAGCATACTTTAAGTCTTTTATTCATTGAACTCTTGAGAAAGTCATATAATATTCCTTAAAGAATGTTAGCAATTTCTTTATATTCAGTAACTTTAGTTGAAACTGCATTATTAATCCCTACAACTGTTTAGCAAATAGCCTTTTTATTTTTTGTTGCTCTAAAAAGTTATCTTTTCTTCATACTCATAATAAAAATATCACAACTTTAAAATGATTTGCTCTGTTTCTCTTTGTCAATTACATTATTTTGCAATTAAAGTATTTTTTGAGCATATTATTAGATGAATTTGCATATTAATGATCAATTTTATTTTTTAACCTTGGTAATTAATTCTATTTTCCTTCTATTGTACAATTTATTTTGTTGTGAAGCATATGAAATGATTTGTCCTCTCAGATATACTTTTAGTGTTTCCTAAAATGTTCTAACAGATATAACTAATGATTAGTCTTTATAAAGATACCAATTTATGTAGAGATTAATTTAACAAAGTCTTTGCCTGCTGTCTGTAATGAGTTTAATCTCAAAATGGTGAGTTAAATTAGCAGAGTGAAACGATTTAACTTTCAAAATATGAGCAGCATGCTTCTAGGTAATAGTATTTCCAAACTTATAAGATTTAAGAGAAAGCAGAAGATTATCAATAAAAATATTCAATTTGTGGATATGTTTGAAACACAGTGAATAAAAGGAATACTGTATCCATCTCATATATGGATAGATACAGCTCATGGCCCCAAGAGGTTACGGTGTGTAATAAAACGTGTTGAATCAATTTTAGATATTTCTGTGGCAGCTCTTAGTGACCCTTCTAAAGCTGGGTTTAAAAACAATTAAGGCCTACTACTTTGAATTTTGAAAACTCATATTTGGAATCAACACAAAAACTTGAACTCTGAATTCTTTATCATCCAAATTCAGCATACAGTATGTACTGTATGTTAATCAGACTTACTGTAGTTTCAAACAGTTACCCAACCATTATTGACATTTTCTCTGGCTGCAAGGTGTCATTAACGAAGGGCTGGTCTAGTTGACACAATAATCAGGATTTTTGGAAGCTCACAGAGGTTTTGGAGGAGCAGAGGCTGGAAGTGAACAGTGCCAGCCCCATAACATCACAATGGCCAATCCACTTCATCAGGCAGGGTTAAGGGGCACAGGACATTACCCAGTGGCAATAACCCAGACAAACACCTGGTGGAGCCTAAGAGCCAGTCTGGACAGGCAGTTAAAGCTTCCACTTCAAATCACCATGGCTCACCTTATGACCAAATATCATCATGTCGATCTCTTCTAGGACAGTGATAAGCTGAGCTCGTCATCCTGTGTGAGGAAAGAATGGGGGCAGTTTTTGATGGGAAGGCATTGACAGAGGCCTGCATGGAAGTAGAGTGGATAACAGTAACCTACCCTGTACAAGTCAGTTACAGAAGCTTCAATGGAGCACCCACTCAACGATTTCTGGTGGAATTGCCAATTCCAAGCAAAGTGGTCAAAGATTTGACAGGGGAGGCACAGCAAAGTGGTTTATGGCTTTGGCTAGGAAGAAATGATGCAAAAAGGGCAGAGAAAGGACCTTAGGGCCGGCATCTGGGGTGGTAACCCAAAGTTTGTCAGTCTGAATCCTGGCAGTGGCAGAAGGAATGCTATTCTGTTGGGCTGTTGAGCAAGGCCCTTAACCTGTAATTGCTCCAGAGGCGCTGTACAAATAGCTGACCCTGTACTCTGACCCCAAAATAACAACCCTGTGCGTCTCTGGAGTGTAAGTTGGGACATGTGAAAAATGACAAATTCCTAATACTGTACAATAAATTGTATATGGCAAATAAAGGATTAAACATCACCAAAAAAAAAAAAAAATCACAAAATCAGTAGGGAATTGTAAGGACACGTCCCTTCCACTACACTACCATACTGAGTTGTTTTGTAATTAAAGGGGTGAACATCAGGGTGGGGCGTCAGTGGCGGAGATACATCAGGCAGCATTCCCTAACAGGTAATGAATAACTGTGCTTTCATCAAGCACCCTTCAGAGATTGATATTATCTCTGTGACTACAAAAGTGATTGCTTTGTGAAACAGCATTCCCACAGTTCACGTTTTCTTGTCATATATCTGACCATGGGGAACCAAGATGTGAAAACACCTTTTTCCTCTTGAGTTTGAGGTCGAGACCTATAACACTGCAACTTAAGAGATTTAACTAATGACTGGAATTATATAATATTCTTTCTACTTGCCAAGCGCTAGGTCATTTCATTTTAATGATATTCGATTTGAAAACATTTTTCCCCAAGGTGCCACTGACAGCGTCTGCTTAATTGTAACACTTTAAACTTTTCATTAAATTACAAGAAGTCTAAAAAAAAATAGCATGAGTCTTGAACAGCCTTAACTGTGATTTTGCACTGTGTTTTCTGTAAAAGAATGGCATTCAGTTTAAAAAAAATAAATCTGGATTCCTCATTAGATAGTACATGGAAAAAGAAAAAGTAATGGAAAATAAAAATTTAATGTTATTTTCAATGTATGCCTTAAGGTCCAGAATTAGATGCTTTTGATGTTCAGTGGATAATACCGTGCCTAAAACAAAGACATATCCTGTACAGGTTTCACTGGAGATTAATTGTTAATATTTAATAGCTCTTAAAAGGCAAAACAGCTAAGGAATGTAATGTTATGAAGTGAACAAAATATACTTTGAACAGTGTTTGGTTATTAAAAACAATATCATTGATACAAATGGCATTAAACCTCCTTTAAGGTATTAAAGATATCAAAAATATCCCATAATACTATAGTTTCAAATATTTAAAAGTGGATGCAAGAAGATCCCTCACCATAAAAACAAGTACACACAGGCAGTGGAGATTATGCTTTGAGCTGCCTGCTGGCTGGTTTGAAACAAGATCTCTGACAGAGAGAATACGTCTGGACGCTGTGACCTCTGTTGAGACTGGAGACAGTACCAATAGTTTTGATCAATGGCATTTGACTTTCTTCACAGCGTTATAGTAACAGAATAAGGGTATCTCGTAGCAAAAAAAAATCAAGTCATTGTTGAAGGTCAAACAAGATTTTGAAACAAGTGAAAATGAGGATGCATTTTTTTCATCTTCAGTATCGAGTAGGTTTTACATTAACACATTTTTCTATTTACAAGACGTGTCAGGAGTTCCCATACTTGCATGAGCAGTATCATATTATAAGAATCAGATACAATAATTTATGCTAAAAGGGAGCTGTTTACATATTATAAAAATGACATTAATAATTATAAGTGGTACAATAGCTACAGCTGCTGCCTTAGAGCACCTGTGTCCTAAACTGAAATCCTTTCACAAGCATTTTCTGTTTGGAGTGTGCATATTCTATTATTGTCTACATAACTTAAACCAAACACTGATCTTTAATCTCACATCTCAAAGACTCTAGAAATTCTAAAATGAATTTGGACAGGCATTCCATCCAGAATTATCTCCTGCTTCCAGGTAAACCTCTACCCTCTTGCATATCTATATTGAACAAAGTGTTTTCAGAAAATGAATGACTAAAGAATAATAATAGTATCATGTCAATAATGGAGGAATACACTGAAAATCTGACATTGATATATTATCGTTGCTAAAGGAGAGAGAGACTTATGTTCTAAATCCTGTGTTTCTACCTTTCCCCTAAAAGCAGAAAAATGATAATTACATTTTCCCCTGGATACCGCTTAATATTTTCCTTGGCAGTTCTTAGTGTCAGATGAGGTCATCATTAAACCGATTGTCTTCTATGGTACAATATTTAGAAATGAGTCTGAAGCTTATTTGAATATAAAATGATTTTGCTATGATAGAATGATCTAGTAGTGCAGACTTCTCACTTGACCAATGAAAAAAACAAACTCTTGCGCATTTAAATATGTTTTGTTAATTAGAGGTACTTCCTTTCATGATAAAGCATAATGTGTACAGCATCTTTTGATAAGATGTACAAGATGGTAAATGTTGGCTCAGAGAAGCAATTTATCTATTTTTGATGAAAAATAACTAACATTTTCATTCAATACCCTAACTAATATCCTAAATAAGAGGGCTTGATAATCTATATATATAAAATCCCTATGTGCGTCCAGGTGTCCGTGTGTGGGTGTCTTTTGGTGAAGTGCGCATGCACGGGGCACGGTGCGATGCGCGATATTACTGTCAGAGAAAGTTAGAGACGTTTTACGGAAATACAACCCAGTATTACTGCGAGAGGAAATAAAAGGTACACAATACAGTGACGCATATTACAGCCACATGCAAGCCAGTATTACTGTCAGAGGAGATTAAAGGCATATTACCGACGCGCACGCCTGTATTACTGCCAGAGAAAATTAAAGGCATATTACAGACGTACAAGCCAGCGGACGTACAAGATGGTATCCTTCAATAAGGGTGCGCACAGGCATCCTTCAATAAGGGCGCGCACAAAAAGGCAAGCCTCAAAAGGGCGACCTCAATTGGGCGCAGCGAATAAAGGCGCGTGTAAATAAAGATCTGCACCATTGTTGCTCTTCACATATTCCAGAGCCATTTGAACTAAATTATCTACGAACACCTTTATTCGCCGCATTCAATTGAGGTCGCCCTTTTGAAGCTCGCCTTTTTGTGCGCGCCCTTATTGAATAGAGCCGTACAAGACAGTATTACTGTCACAGAAAATTAAAGACACACAATACACGGCGGCAGCCCACGAAGAACGGTCAGCTCAACAAGTAAACATCAACAAAAGAAAGGCTGAAAGAAAGAAAAATACGACCAACAAAAAGAATGAGGTCAAAGTCCCTTGCCATTTAATATAGACTGTTCCTACTAATGTTTATGCACTACTGTTCAAGCGCCCATTATTGTAACGGGCTAAATAACTAGTTGATTTAATAAAAGTAATTTGTTAGACACTGCTGTTAATCATTGAAAACCAGCATTTACTTTTTTGTCATAAAAAATTAGTCACTGGCCACAGCAGGCAACATAACAGAATGAAGAAACACTTAACTTAACAAAATAGCCATTTATTTGTTAAAAGTAATGATAAAATCTAATAGTACAAGACAAATAATAGTACACAGGTATTATAAATACAAGCCATTAAAAGAGTTTCCCACAGGTTTATTTATATACATTTTAGCTAATATTTCAAAAATGGAAATGTCTTAAGTGTTCTTAAAGTGTTCTTGGATGGAAGCAGTTAACTAGGAATACATAAAATGACTGAATAAAAGTGTGCATAAATGAAAATATTTTAATAATTTACTCTCCCAACTCATGTATTAGTTTGCTGAACTGTTCAATTCTCCCTTGTGAACATTATATAGAATACAGTCATATGAAAAATTTTGGGAACCCCTCTCAGCCTGCATAATAATTTACTCTACTTTCAACAAAAAAGATAGCAGTGGTATGTCTTTCATTTCCTAGGAACATCTGAGTACTGGGGTGTTTTCCGAACAAAGATTTTTAGTGAAGCAGTATTTAGTGGTATGAAATTAAATCAAATGTGAAAAACTGGCTGTGCAAAAATTTGGGTACTCTTGTAATTTTGCTGATTTGAATACGTGTAACTGCTAAATACTGATTACTTGCAACACTAAATTGGTTGGATTTGCTCATTAAGCCTTGAACTTCATAGACAGGTGTGTCCAATCATGAGAAAAGCTATTTAAGGTGATCAATTGCAAGTTGTGCTTCCCTTTGAGTCTCCTCTGAAGAGTGACAACATGGTATCCTCAAAGCAACTCTCAAAATATCTGAAAACAAAGATTGTTCAGTATCATGGTTTAGGGGAAGGCTACAAAAAGCTATCTCAGAGGTTTAAACTGTCAGTTTCAACTGTAAAGAATGTAATCAGGAAATGGAAGGCCACAGGCACAGTTACTGTTAAACCCAGGTCTGGCAGGCCAAGAAAAATACAGGAGCAGCATATGCGCAGGATTGTGAGAATGGTTACAGACAACCCACAGATCACCTCCAAAGACCTGCAAGAACATCTTGCTGTAGACGGTGTATCTGTACATTGTTCTACAATTCAGCGCAATTTGCACATAGAACATCTGTATGGCAGGGTGATGAGAAAGAAGCCCTTTCTGCACTCACGTCACAAACAGAGTCGCTTGTTGTATGCAAATACTCATTTAGACAAGCCAGATTAATTTTGGAACAAAGTGTGGGACTATGGGGCTAGTTCAGGGACTGGGGCCCTTGTTCAAGTCGAGGGATGGATGAATTCAACCCAATATCAACAAATTCTTCAGGATAATGTTCAAGCATCAGTCACAAAGTTGAAGTTACGCAGGGGTTGGATATTCCAACAAGACAATGACCTAAAACACAGTTTGAAATCTACAAAGACATTCATGCAGAGGGAGAAGAGCAATGTTCTGGAATTGCCATCAAAGTCCCTTGACTTGAATATCATCGAAAATCTATGGGATGCTTTGAAGCAGGCTGTCCATGCTCGGCAGCCATCAAATTGAACTGAACTAGAGAGATTTTGTGTGGAAGATTGGTAAAAAATACCTCCATCCAGAGTCCAGACACTCATCAAAGACTATAGGAGGTGTCTAGTGGCTGTTATATTTGCAAAAGGAGGCTCAACTAAGTATTGATGTAATATCTCTGTTGGGGTGCCCAAATTTATGCACCTGTCTAATTTTGTTATGATGCATATTGCATATTTTCTGTTAATCCAATAAACTTAATGTCACTGCTGAAATACTACTGTTTCCATAAGGCATGTCATATATTAAAAGGAAGTTGCTACTTTGAAAGCTCAGACAATGATAAACAAAAATTAAGGGGGGTTTACAAACTTTTTCATATAACTGTATGTATTTCACTGCTTTATTTATCATTTTACCTGAACCATTAAGTAACTTCTTACATAATGTGTATTAGATGTGTCAATAGCATTTACACATCCAAAGTATTGGTTTGCTCATGAAATTATTCATGATGAACCTCTTGAACTATCTATCCATATGACTTTTCTAAACTTCTTGTCCAGTTTAGGGTGACAGTGAGTCAGTGCCTATTATGGCTGCAATGGGCCCAAAGTAGGAACCACCCTTGGACAGGGCACAAATTTACTGCAGGGCACAGTCACATACAGATCAATTCTAACTTTGCTGAGTCAATGTAGTATATCTAATTAAGCTACAAAATGTGTTTTTAGGATTAGGGTATCATGCCTATTTCATCTTGAAGTGAAAGACGGAGACAGAATTCTGTGCATCAGAGATTCAGTACCAATATAAAAAAATAATCTGATGAAGCAATGGTTGAAACACTGAAAACAATGTTTAAAGGGAAAAAAACCAACCCAGAGATATCTAGGTCACAACCAGAAAATAATTCTGTAAAATTCCTTTTGTGCTATTGAGGTTGAACCGAGTGTTTTCTTTAATAGAAAGTTCAAATGCCAAATGGCATGTTGTCTGGACTTCAACAGTCAACTGCCATGATGACATCAAATAGGGCACAATGTCTAACTTACATGCCATGCTTAGCATTATACAGCATCATATTAACAAGATGATGGCATGTGATGTCCTGGGTGCCAGCAGTCTTGGCATCACCTGTATTATGGGACATTGATAGTCGTGAACCAAGATGGAGTAGAACAATGAGGACTCAAACAACAAGTCATGGTGCAAAAAAATGCATAGTGTGTTTATTCCATACAGACAAAACACAGGAGTGTCTGAAAGTGAAGTGCAGTTAAATCCATCCATCCATCCATTTTCCAACCCGCTGAATCCGAACACAGGGTCACGGGGGTCTGATGGAGCCAATCCCAGCCAACACAGGGCACAAGGCAGGAACCAATCCCGGGCAGGGTGCCAACCCACCGCAGGTGCAGTTAAATGTGTTTAATAAATAATCCTCCATAAAACAGTGAAATCATGAAGTTAAAACCAATACATAAACAAATAAAACCTATCAAAGTCAAAATCCTTTCTCTAATCTTACCTATCATCTCCAGTGCCTCACTCTCCTCTTTCCTCTGCTCAGCCCCCCATTCCCCAATCTTCTCAGCAAAGCTGAGACACTGGTGAACACAGTCTCCTTTCTGGCTGTCATCCCAGCCACATCAAGCTGGTCACCACTGAGACACTTGAAGCCAGCCTCTGTCATTCTTCCACCTGCTTTTGGTCCTCCTGGTCACTCCTACCCCTTCTCTTGCTCAACAGTAGCAACCCGCCCCAGAGTGCTGCTCCTCTTGCTCCGTCTCTAGTGGGATCACCCAACCAGCTTACCTCCTATCCTAGCACTGCGATTCTGGCTTTTTTTTGTTATTTCATTTATCTTATTCTGCCTTCTCTACTTATGTCAACCCCTTTTCCTACTTTCCTTGTGAACATAGCTGCTTTCCTTGTTGACCTATGGCATGTCAATGGTGAATTGCTGTACTGAATGCACTCGCATGTGAATAAGCAATCAGTCAATTTTCCCATCAAGCACCCTACAGCCGCACAGTTTCTGCTCGTTTGCACCCACATCTACAGTCTGAACCACACTGTTTTTAAAGTCCTCACACTTCCATGGATTCCTGATGTGCTGCATAACATGGCATTTATGAGAAGACAGGAAAAAATTAAAAATAGAATTGGAAAAAGAGAAAATATTATGCTTTGTAAAGGAGAACCCAATAGAGTTGTAACAGTAAGTACACTAAATACTCTACAACTGTAGAAAAACTCTTGGAGACAGCTGTTTTGTTGTTTTGATTATTATGATGCACATTATGTATTTGTACTGATACATTTACTATTTTTTTAATAAATTATTTTCCTTTTATATACTTTGACTTTCTTGACTCATTTTGGGTTTAGGTTCTGCACTAGAACTCTTACTGCAGGCAACGCTCTTACATTCTGAATGTGGTGGAAAATTGGAGTTACCAACGGAAAATACAATAAAACTAGAGGGTGGACATTCATACTCTACAAAGGAAAGTTTCCCTTTTTGCTCATTTGAATTGTTATCTGTGCTGTCATATTACAGGATGCAGTAATGTACCTGGAAATATGAATGGAGTTGAATTTAACAGTAAAAACAGCAATAGGGCATGCAGTGTTTTCCTTTTTTCCAATTACGGAAGCAACATGATTACTTACCTCTTTCAGAACAGCCCCAAACCTCTGTATACATAAGGTGAATGCTGCTTAGATTATAATAAAATTAGATGAGTGGTTTCCTTTTGTCAAACTGTCAGCTTCCCCATGTTCCATTGTGCTGAAGTGCATGATTCAGCAGGTGAACTAAGTGGACTGGTTAAATGCAGAACAAAGGAGAACATGGAAACAAGAGAAAGGGACTGAGCAACTGAGTTAATGGAATATCATGGGTCAACTGCAACAATCTGAAGGCATTTTGTACATACAGTGAAATCAACTAATGTAATTTAAAAAATGATGGGAAATTAATTTACCAACGTTGGCAGATCTTGAACCACATTTTAAAATTATCACAACACTGAAAACTATAAAATTCATTTTTGTGTTACAAAAAACATAATCTATTTAAGTATTTATTGTATTCTTGAAAGATTAAGCCAGCATTGTTGAACAACTTCATAGAGTCTGGGAAGAGAAGTTAACTATTAAAATAATTAGTTCAGGAAAATGGGTGGAAGGTATTTTTCTTGCAAGATTTTATTTGATTTCATTCTGAATATGAGATTAAATACTGGTATATTTCATTTTCTCTTATCATCTATACTAATTTTGTGAAGTGTCTTTTTTATTACAGTAGATACTTTAGCTTAAAGCATTAAATGTGTCTTCTAAAAGAAAAGGTTTGTAGTATGGTTTGAAGTCTCATAAGTATTACTGGGTTAGTCCAAGATAAAAGTTTGTGGAACCGCAGGATGTGATTGAGAGATGTTGGACACATCACCTATATGTTTGTTCGAAAAAAACAGACAAGGTTTAAAGTTTGCACTGTTAGAATGTGCAATGAAATGAAAACTGTTCAAGGCATTTCAATTGCAAATTCTATTAAAAATCTAAGGAATACTGAGTTGATTATCAGTACAGTGAATGGCAGGCTGCACAGATCGAAAACTAGGTGTCTGGTCCTATAAATACACAGGCTGGACATGTGCAAAGAAGTACACCAGGAGTTAACAGAAGGCATGATTCTGTGCAGTAGCTGTGTTGAAACTGCAGGCCACGGCCTATTAGGTAGCACTTGTTCACTGATCAGGAACTGTTGAATTGTGGGGAAGATAGTATTGCCAGTAAAATGCAGAGCTGTACACAAGCACATGGGTTCTTTTGATTAGAGAACTATAGAACCAGTGATGAGTAGAGATAAGTAGAGATGAGTAGATTTTTGTGAACCACATAACACCTTCGCAAGCTGGCGGTCTAAAGGTTTTTTTTCACAAGATTTCAGGCAATGTGACTTCTGTAGGTTTAGAGGAAGCAGTGAACTTACAACTAAAATAGTTTAAAAGACAACCTACTTTATGATCCACTTGGCTCGATCCATGAAACTGACTCACACAATGGCAGGACCTATAAAAATAGCATCAAAATGGTGATGCGATGATGTCACAAAAATAACATTATGAGTAAATAAAAGAAGAAAATGACAAATAGGCATACAGAAACACTGGAAGATGGTTTCAATGTAAGATTATGTTTACTTCATATTTATCAGTTCTTTTTTAAATATGTACTGCAATCTGAAGAAAGAAATTTTATCCCAAATGAAGTTGGATGTGGTGTACATTAGCATCTGGTCTGGAAACACAATATTAGCTTTTGAGGCGGCACGGTAGTGCAGTGGTAGCTCTGCTGCCTCGCAGTTAGGAGACCCGGGTTCGCTTCCCGGGTCCTCCCTGCGTGGAGTTTGCATGTTCTCCCCGTGTCTGCGTGGGTTTCCTCCGGGCGCTCCGGTTTCCTCCCACAGTCCAAAGACATGCAGGTTAGGTGGATTGGCAATTCTAACATGGCCCTAGTGTGTGCTTGGTGTGTGTGTGTGTCCTGTGGTGGGTTGGCACCCTGCCTGGGATTGGTTCCTGCCTTGTGCCCTGTGTTAGCTGGGATTGGCTCCAGAAGACCCCTGTGTTCAGATTCAGTGAGTTGGAAAATGGATGGATGGAATATTAGCTTTTGCCTCGCAGTTAGGAGACCCGGGTTCACTTCCCAGGTCCTCCCTGCGTGGAGTTTGCATGTTTTCTTCGTGTCTGCGTTGGTTTCCTCCGGGTACTCCGGTTTCCTCCCACAGTCCACAGACATGCAGGTTAGGTGCACTGGTGATCCTAAATTGTCCCTAGTGTGTGCTTGGTGTGTGGGTGTGTGCGCCCTGCGGTGGGCTGGCACCCTGCCCGGGGTTTGTTTCCTGCCTTGTGCCCTATGTTGGCTGGGATTGGCTCCAGCAGACCCCCGTGACCCTGTAGTTAGGATATAGCGGGTTGGATAATGGATGGATGGATATTAGCTTTTACACTTTCACATTGGGGAATTTATCATTTGTAAAATGTGTCAGCTACTTTATTGATGTAAAACAATGGATCAGGGATAATTGTTTGTGTTTACATTAAGAAAACATTTACATTAACTTTTGTTATATTAAGATGATACAAGTCAATTTCTTACTATTCAGTTAAAAATTTCATTTATCTCCCCAAAATCTGATTTATTTGGTTTTTTTTCTAAGCTTTTAAGCTGCGTTTTAAGATCATCAGATTTTTTTAATACTGCACTGAAAGAAAAATTCATTTTGCATCTTCTTTTTCTAGAGATGTGAACTAGATAATAATTAACACTAAGCTTCAGGTTCTACCGGTCCCCGCTTTTCTTTTAAATTAACACCTAAGGCTTCAACTAAAGAAATGCTTCTGCTAAGCAATTAAGCCTTTTTACTTAGCTTGGCATTTTTATATATAATCAAAGAGTGGGTTAAATTAAAACTGAAGTAATATTTCTGTGGTTTCCAACTAGATAAACTGGGCATTGGCTAATAAAAAGGATTCCAAAATATGTATTTTAGGGTTTTTTGACAATCTTTCTTACATTGATGATTATTTATTACTAATCCCTAACATGCCCGGCTAAAAAATTAAAGAGATAAAAAAAATACCAGTTATAATAAAAAATTAGCTTTCCAGTCTGTGGCTTTACACAGGAACACTTCACTCATGTATCCACCCACTCCTTCTGGTGAAGACTGAGATGGTCTGATCATCCAGTCCTGAAGAACAAACTTTATAGCTTATCATAGAGAAAAGCCAAGCAAAATGACACCTTTTATTGGCTAACTAAAACAATTACAATATGCAAGCTTTCGAGGCAACTCAGGCCCTTTCTTCAGGCATGAGTACAAAAAGTGCCATCTGCTATTTATTTATAATGCAACAAACAGCTGGTGTCCTACTGTTATTCCTTGTCTGGGTCAAGAGGACTCTTCCAAGTCTATAAAACAAGTTTGTCTTCCTTTTATCTAACCCTTGCCTATTTTTCACAATTCTGTTTACTCACTGTCTACATCTTTCAACCTGTGTTTATTCCTCACCCCTGTCACTCAGTTCCTGTGTATCCAATGGCCACACAAGAAATGTGCCACCCCTGCCCTGCCTCCCACTCCCAACAGCTCTCCATGGAGATGTAGGAGACAGCACAATATGGGTTATTTAGGACAAAAATGGGTAATCCTTTGGTGGATCACTTGAAGGAAGTAGACTAAAAAAAAGCTACGTACTTTAGTTGAAAGGCATTCCACAAACAATACAGTGAGTGAATAACGTTAAGTCACAAAATTACCTTAATAACTTCAAAAGCAGTGTTTATTGAATTTATATTTGGAAATGTTGTACAGAATAAACAGGATGTGTTGGGCGCTTTAAGTTTTAGTTAATGTTTTCAGACTGTGAACTTGTTAATTTTGCAGCACTTTTGGGGAAAAGAATATTCAAAGACACAGCACTGATTGGTTAAAACCTCACTAAAGTAATGAGATAAATAAAAAACTACATACAGCTAATCAGGTTTAATGTCTAGAGATGTCTGGGTCTTGTGTGGAGGCAAATAATAACCCTAAATGGTACCTGAACTGCACTGTGTCTTACCCTACATATTTTATTGTAGTGTGATGTCCATATACAGTATGTTCTCTTGTCAGATGAAGCACAACATTCTTCTCAATGATGTATATACCTTGTTTTAGTAGGTTTGTTTATTATTTATTAGGCTATGACTGCGCATTTGTACCTGGTATAAAAAATATATAATTCAATTTTTTGTAATGTAGCAGACCTCTGTGTAGGTAGGCACAGCACACTTAAAAGTTTTACAAATATAAAACAATAATAATTTCTAAAAAAATAATAATTTGTTTGAGTGCTGTTGGGGGAATTGAGGAAACATTAGTTGATTAAACTAAACAAAATTTAGAAAATGATTTAAAAGAATAGAGGGCAAATGGGCATATGACTATGCATATACTAATACCAGTGAAAATGACAACTGGTGTTCCACAGGAGTGGCTGGCATTTTATCATTATCTTATTTATTTGCTATGAAACAAAATGCCAGATAAATTCCTCAAAGGAAACTGGGACTGGAGAATGGATTAGTGCATGCTGGACCAACGTAGTTGAGCAGGGATTGAGCTAAGAATAAAAAGGCTATATAACTGCAAATAGAAAACATTTAAGTTTACTGCATAAAATATTAGGATAATTAAAGAATTCTCAGTAGCTTGTATTTTCTTTTCCTAAGTTTAATCCTCTTTGGAGGGTGACCAGAGTACCGAGAACATAGAGTGGAACAGAATAGGCAACTGAAACAGCTGCTGATATTCTGCTCCACTACACCACTACACTTTTTTAGAGCCTCTGTTCAAAACTCACTGGAGTCTTTATAATATATAACTATCCTCTTGCTGTTAATGATCTACAGGTATTAATATTCAAAAAGGCCTGAATTAAATGTATTGCTGTCAGTAAATCGTTTTAATTGATTTATATTAGAAAGAAATACAAAAAACACTGCATACAGAGTACATCTATGAAATGCCATCAGGCACTTCATTTTACATGGCATTGAGGATAATCAAAAAGGCAGCATAGTGGTATAACTTGCAAATAAAACACTAGGACATGAAGGATATATCATAAACAGGAATCTCTTACAGCTTTAGCAAAGCTTTATCAAGGCTTTACCATCATATTTTCCTTACTGTAATGAGGTTTTGTTTGGTTTTATTTAGATTTGCGAAGTGTGCTGGCTTGCTCATGAATTCATAAATTCAATTACAAGAGTTGTTTACAAAACAATATTTTCCAACATATAAATATATGATAGCGCAGTTCATTTTGTATTGCTTGGTTCTGGTAGTCCGAGAAGTGAAGTATGAAAAAACAGAGTCGAAAGCCCAGGAGAATTGCCACCTGACTCGCATAATGATTTCTTTCTTTAAATATTAATTATTATTACAAATATTTAAAAAAATGGCAATATAAAAATAAAAGGAAAAGATGAGAATACAAACTGAAAACATACACATAAGAAATGAAAATACAAATATAAAATGAATGCTTCTTATGAGTGCTTAGAACTGACGGCAGCATTTAACACCATAGAGCATAGTATTTTAATAAATTGCCTTAGTCAATAGATGGGGCTTGCAGGCAGCGTCTTATTAAATTAGTTTCAGTCTTATTTAACAAGTAGAAAACTCTTTGTTAGTTGTGGTGATTGTAGTTCAGAGATCCAGAGTAGTGTATATGACATACCACAAGGATCTCTCCTGGGCCCGCTGTTATTTTTAATCTGTAAGCACCAATTGAGCCAGATTTTTTCAAAATATAAGGTGAACTACAATAGCTATACAAATGACATGCAGCTTTACCTATCTAGAGCACCTGAGGACTCTCAAGTACTGGGCTCTCTAACCTAACGTCTGTTGTGTATTTCTGCATAGATGAGTAGTTGTTTGCTCAAGGTAAATAAGGAAAAAAATGTGAAAATCTTAAAAAAAGACAGTAATAAAAATAGAGATAACGAGGGTATTAGAAATAAACTTGATCTCTTAGAATTAAAAGTCAAGGTGAAGGTAGAAGAAAAGAATTTAGGTGTAATCATGGAGTCCGACCTAACCGTTAAATCGCACATTAACCAGGTTACAAGTATGGCATTTTTCTATTTAAGGAATATTGCAAAAGGTAGACTATTTATAACATTGCAAGATGCTAAGGAATTAATTCACGCTTTTGTTTTTAATTGATTAGATTACTATAATGCACTCCTAACTGGTCTACCTGAAAAAGACATCAATCGATTGCAGTTTGTTCAGAATGCAGCAGCAAGAATCTTATCCAGAAGAAGAAAATATGAGTACATCTCACCAGATTTAGCATTAATACATTGGTAACCCGTGTCCTTTAGAATTGAGTTTAAAATAATACTAATGGAGTGCCTATACCTCTACACTCAAAGTCATAACCTTAGATCTTCTAATAGTGGTCTGCTCATTATTCCAAGGTCCAAACATAAAAGAAATGGTGAAGTGGTCTTTTGCTGTTGTGCACTAAAAATCTGGAATACCTTACTAATAGATATATGCCAGACTAACACTGTACATCATTTAAAAAAAACTCCTAAAACCCCACTTTTTGAATTTGTATTTTTCGTATCTACAATTTAGTTCCACCCTTAATAAACTAGACATGCATAGAATTATCATAGTCTTTAAGGAATCTGAAATCTTTATTAATCTTGATTTTTTTCTTTTCTCTGTTTTTATTTCCGGTTCTTCTGTGGTGGTGTTCAGTACCACCACCTCCTGATTAAAGCCAGCTGCCCAACTGGCCTTATCATTGGACCGTCGATTAAAAAAAATCTAGATTTAAAGATTCTGTTTCTCTTAATTAAATATCTTATTCAAGTGTGCATTATTTATCTTTTGTATCCTATTTATGCATTATCATTATCATTTGTATGAAAATGTGCTATAGAAATAACTGTTGTTTTATGTAAAAAATAATAATGTGGTCATTAGAGGTTTGATTATCTGTGCACAAATCTTCTGTAAAATCAGGTTAAGAGACCATTACTACAAAACAGCAAACATTTTGTTAGAAAACTTGTGTTTAGCAACTAATCTAACAACCACAAGGTTTAAAAGAACTTTTAAAACTGAAATTTTTTTCTCATCAGTAAATTTGACAACCCTGGTAATATTTAATGAAGGCTTGGATACACACATTCTTGGGCATTTGGTCCCTTTGGCAGAAATCTTTTTGGCTAAGAGAGAGATAATCTGGTAAGTGGCCAAGACTTTAAGAAAACCAAACTGAGTTCAAAAGACTGATGATGCATGTACGATGACGATGGGTTGGAGGAATGTTTTCAGCAAAAAATTGAAAACCAATTTCACTACTTGAGGTTTAATTAATCATAAGTTATTCTGTGTATTAAGCCATCTTTTTAAAGTCAAATTGTGTTTTACATTTTTCTGTAAAGAGAAATAATTTTGTAGTTCAACAAAATGTAAATAGTTAACTTTAAATTAGAGCATGCAAGTCAGGAAAGAGGTTAGCAGGGTCTGACATAGCACCTGAGGGGCACAGGGCAAGAGCGAGGACTAAAAGAAGCCTGAAAGAGTGAAACTGATACTGGCAGTTAGTGAATCCCTTTACATACCATTGTAGTAGTCAAGGCAAGTGAGTATGAAGAATACAGGGAGAGAGAAGCCCTGACAAAACCAATACTCCTCATATTAAAATTTCAAAGATCCCCAAGCCATTTCACCCCAAGGCCAAGGCAGGAGTTCAGTACAATTCCAATATGACAACAGATGCAAAGCCAGCAGTACCATCTTGAACAGGCATCTCATCCTAACTAAAAGAAAGAGATAGCTGCCTAGAAGCTGCCTTGTAGCCTATGCATTTTAGAAATCCAGGGGCACTATGGACCACTAAATGCTGCTCTAACTTCGTGCCATATAGCTTTACAGGGCTCCATTTGACCAAAATACTGTATATCCCCTAAATGTGATTTAAAGGCTGATCCTTGCAAGTGTTACAATGAGTTCACAATGAGTCAGAAGGTGTGTTCAGCTAAAGCTGAATGGGAAGAAAAAAAACAAGTTAAAGCAAAAACATGAAGAGCAAGAGAAAGAGAAAGAGAGAGAATACTTTGTGATAGTGTTCAGGTAGGAAAGTTTCTCAATGTCTAAATGCAGCTAGCTTTGTAATGCACAGAAGAGCAATGTCTTGTTTTCTTGTTTTTTTAAACTTTAGGTTCACCCTTGGTTTACCATCACCATGTGTGTATTATCTTAAAAAAAACTTGCCCTCATCACTACCTTAGTCCTGTGAGGAAGAAAAATAAGGAAGATATCAAGGATTTTCACAATGGAAGATAACTAAAAGGGGTGAAAGTAAAATTGAAGGGATTAAAAAATCCCTGCTTCCTAACCATCTGAACAGCCAATAGCCATTTTTCACAACACTAAAAGAGAGAGTAAGAGAGTATAGAAAAACAAAGTATACCAAACACACCAATTCACATACAAGAGAGCTGCATACATATTGGCAAATAAAGGAGTTCTATTAAATTCTAACAAAGTTGTAAGCTCTGTCTGGAGATGGTCAACAGTCATTGTCAGTGCTGTAAGATGGGACACAGACACCTCCCTTTGCTCCTCATTTTACATTTTACTTGCTTGGCTTTCTATGTTTACCTTTGATATTTGTTAGTGTACACTGATGTTTTAATAAAATCGTCTTAGTTGTGACTCTCAAAAGCAGAAATGTTTGTATGCACAAAAAAATCCAGATGCATAGATATGTGCGTTCGCCAACTTCCACGTTCTTCTGCTCCATAATTCCCGGTCAGCATGAAAAGTAATGCACGTACATGCGCCTGCTTGTCCCGCCCCAACTCCTCCCAGAATTACACCTCTTTGAATATGCAAATCAATATAAATAGCCCTTAAGCTCAGCGTTCTGTGAAAAGACAATGGCAAAAGCATGGGGGGAAATAGAAGAATTTCAGCGAATACCAAGTGGAGGCAAGGAAAAAACGTACTATTTGTTGGTTTAAACAGTGGCATAAACAACAAAAGGAAGATGATCGAGTGACATAGAGTGTTGGAGATACTTGAAAGCTCAAGATCACAAAGTCGCTCGGTTCCCGAAATAAAAAAGAAGTTGTCAGATATCATAGTCGCCTTGAAAAGGTGAGTCTTGGCCCATCGTCTGAGTGTCATATGAAAGCTTATTAGGGTACAGAGAAAAGAAAAAAAAAGTAGGGACACGGTGGGAAAAAAGCTTGAAATGTCAACTTAAATCTCACAATTTCCATTTTAATCATGCAGTTTAGTTTGTCATTAAAGTTGAACATCATAAACTTCATCTTAAAATCATTTAAATTACTAGTTTCTCAAATCTCATCGTAACTAAAGTAGCATGTTAAATCTTTTGCTTTGTATATGTTCTTCTATGTGCTCTATGTGTATGAATCACTATGTGCTTCTTAAACAGGCTTTCTCTTCCTCTGACAGGACACAGAATCCATTACATGCGTGTTATTACAGTTCTCTGAATAATTTAAATACTGAGATGTATACTTGATATCATTTCAGTATTCATATCATATCAATTAAAGCATGTATTAAACATGGGAACACGGTGGCACAATGATAGTGACGAGCTGGCGTCTGGTCCAGAGATTGTTCATGTCTCATGCAAGATGCTTGCTGTGCCATGCGCGACCTTCGATGAAATAATTTATTGCAGCAGTACTGTCTCTTTCAAATGTACTAACCCCCAATTCCTGTCCTTCCTTTTCTTTCTCCAAATACCCAATCGCCACACAATCAGCTCTATAATAGATGTAAAGCCATCTATAAGCTGAGAACGCAGATTCTTCAAAACTTTTAAGGAACATTGAAATATATTTGTAGTACATGTTTAATTATTCTATTCATCTATCATTCCAGTGTTGCGCCAGCTCCAGCAAGAATACAGCGCGAGGCAGGAACAATCCGTGAACGGGGCACCAGCTCCTTGCTAGCGCTGTGACTATTATTTAAATGAAGATTATTTAAATGAAGTTACAGTTTTATCTGTATTATATAATAAACATATTTTGCTGCATTTCATCTTAAAAATGATATCGTCATCATATGTAAATATGCGCTAAAGTGGCTCAGGCTGTGCAATATTATAATTGTATCGCAAGTTTACAGTGAGGTAATTGTTCTTATAAGTACAAACAGTTCTACAAGGAGCACGTGATGGACTGACTGATTGCATTTACTGTATAGTTCTTGGGATGAATCTGTTTCTGAACCCCGAGGTCAGTACAGGAAAGGCTCTAAAATGTTTGCCATATACGAGCAGTTCAAATAGGCAGCATGGCTGAGGTAGCGTGTGCTGGATGCTGTATACCGATAATTCTGTTTCTGATCAGCTGCTGTAGAACTGTGATTCCACACTCAGATACAGTGATATAAATACTCCGAGTAGTGCAGAGAAAAAGATAAAGAAAAAGATGATCCGCTGTGGAAACCCTTAATGGGAGCAGCTGAAATAAGAAGAAGAAGGTGCAGTGAGAGTAACAACGCTAAAGCAGCTATGGTATTTGGAATAGTTTGGCTCTTCTGTGGACCATTATATTGTTACAGGTTAATTACAATCAGATGCCTTAAACTAATAAACAATATGCGGTTCATTTCAGTGTATAAGATAGAGCCGCGTCAGGGATGTGGATCTAAAAAAGAAAGAGAAACCACACTGGAACAAAAGCACTGCTTTGATGCTGGGTGCCGCCAGATTGCAAAACCGAGAGGAGAACTTGCGTACGCAAAGCATTTAGCTACAGTGAAAATGTGCATGGCTTTACACCAAGTTTAGGTTTTATACCTAACGTTTTGAGTGTGGAAATGGGAGCACGCAACATTTTTGTGCATACGCACTGTTTATACATGAGGCCTCTGGTTACTGTTCTTATATTTTTATCTAATTTGAATGTATTTATGAATTTAAAATGAATTATTTATTTGCACAGCACCTATACACAATTTGGATGCTAAGCTACTGTCTACGTCTGTTCTTCACTTGCAACTAGTTCATCCTCTGTTATGAACTACCGATGCTCCTAAAGTGAAGGGTGCCGTGGGCCTCTGACAAAGGTTGTGCCAATTATGCAGCAGTCATATGATCAGAGTTGCATGGGAAATAACTACAAAGAGCTGCCACAGTTCAATGCTGTAATATTTTGCTTACTTGCATATTTGAAACCTTTTTGTATCTTTATGTCTTTTGTTTGGGTACTTCTATGTATTTTGTTGTTATGCTTCTGTGTCTCTGACCTACTGTCTGTGATTTGATAACATTTTGCCTTGTAGACTCAAATGATCAAAAGATGAGGAGAGTTAGTCTCTATGCAATGCATGCATTCCGCAAAGCAATAAATACAGCACAGCTAAAGTCCAGAATCTTCCATCTTGATAGTGTCTCTCACTTAAGCAAATCATTTTTTTTTTCAGGAGACATCACTAAATTTACAGAAGTAGCTTTTTAGTGAACTAATTCATCTGCGTTGTTAATTGTAACAAGCCCATTTCTCCAGATAGGTGCCGGAAAGATCACTAAATTGATTAATTAAGAATCCTAACAGCATACTTTTCCACTTATTATTTAATTATCTTTGCAAAGTAATCATTTAAAATGGGACATGTGAATACAGTTACTACATTTCAGTAGATTGATTGGATATTTATGGTAGTGCATTGATGTAATGGTGTGCTCAGAACTAAAATCGATAAGATTACATAAAATCTATCACTCTACAGGGAGCTCATATTGATGACACCAGACTTTTTCCAAAAACCAAAAGAATCTGGACAGCCAAGTCTGACCTTAGTTCCAAAAGCACCATTATGGCAGGGTGATTCAAAACAGGCATTAATTTACTATTAAATATGGAGTATGGCTATAGCGGGTTGGATAATGGATGGATATTATAAAAGTATGGTGTTTTTGTTTTGGTGAAGTGCAGGCGTTTCATAATTTTTCCTTTTTAATAGAAAATATGCAGCATTGCAGGGAAAATTTAATTTTGCATAGGCAGTCTGAAAGTAGGCTTTACTGTCTTCCTATAACTTAACTCCAATACTCATTATCTTTTCTTATTTTTTGATATTATCAAATAAATTATATTTTTCATATAGAGCTATGCATGCGATGTCTGACGGCATCTGAAATGTGTAACAGACCCCTATATGATTTCTGCCACAATCAAAATGCATTACGAAACACCTATCTAGCAAATGGGCTGTTTTTATTGGTTTAGCAGAGGTTCAGTTTATGGTGGTGATCGTGAAGATACTGTATGTCCTGCGTAACTTTTTTCACAACTGGTCAAACAGGACAGAAGAGTCATAAAATGGCAAATTTGAATATCAGAGCCACCTAGCAGTTGAGTTATAAATAGCTTGCAAGCCTCAGGGTATGAGTAATAAATAAATCATAAAAATGAGGACATAGCTGGACCAATAAAGGAAGTAGTTTTTTCCTTTATTCAATTTATTACATTGTTTAATGATTACTATTGAGTGGTAGAATTTGGCAAACATTGGTGCAGTGCATTTGGTGTTGGTGCCTGGGATTACAGTCCTACTAGGTACTTACAGTATTTTGTTTTGCATCTACTGTTGTTAGTCTAGGCTTATGGTGCTCCTTGAGTTTAAAAGTGGCAAAACAGGTAAAAATGTGTTACGCAAAGTGTAGACGTTTTAGAACACACAGACACTGGCAGCACAAAGTGAACTCAATCATGAAAGACTATAAATGCTAGAAGATCAAAGCAGAGAATTGTTACATAAAACTTAGGATTGTACTTTGTAAAAGAGTATTAGTAAAGACTGTTGGGATCTACTTTGTGGATACATGGTATTGATCAAATGTTACTTAAGGGCTTTTTTCAGCTTTTGTTTATATTTTTTATATTACATTTATGTTAAATATGGATTATGCAGTGGTGATGCTATCTCAAATAATATCGTAAATACTGTATATGTGCACTTGTGTCACCTTAAATTAGAAATATTTGGATATTACTAAACGTTGGACAAATTAAGTTTTTTTTGTTTGACTTGACTGTTAATTTTGAATTAAAGTTACATATGACTGCACCCTGCTCCTAATACAGTATATTAGAACTCAAAGGTGAAAAATGCTGTACAATGGCAAATGATATGAAAAACTTCCAGGGAGAAAAAAATCACACATTATGTTATCCAGTGATATGCTTAAAACATGCAAAACGCATCATCAATTGAACATCCGCCTCTCCCCCTCATTCATCGGTCATGAATCCTATCTTCAATTCAATTCAGAAGCACAGTACTATGGAACTGCATTTCCTGTTTATGATGTGTGCCGAGATTTCTTTTAGTATGTATTGAATAGTATTTTTACCAAAAGAGCATGTGTTTTATGTATTTTGAGCCAACAACTTAATAAATAATAAACAGGTAATGGGACATGACTAGCATGAGATTTTTAATTTTTTTCCATGGACATTCTTCACATCGTTTGCAATTGTACAGCATATGTCACAATTAGGCTCTATTATATCAAAACAGTTTTTCTTTCCATTCTGCATTAAAATATGAGATTAAAAGTTGTTCTCGGCCATCATTGTGACGTACTTGGGGTAAATAACA
The DNA here is from genome assembly GCF_900747795.2 of Erpetoichthys calabaricus. NCBI lineage: Eukaryota > Metazoa > Chordata > Cladistia > Polypteriformes > Polypteridae > Erpetoichthys > Erpetoichthys calabaricus. The sequence continues at coordinate 237,379,764 of NC_041394.2, forward strand.
TATAAAAGTTATTATATTTTTGTGGAGTATTCCTTTAAACCTGCCTGACTAAGATTATGTGCAAATATTAATCAGTCAATATCCTTAAATTGACAATTTCCCACATCAAAATCACAAAGGTAATTTGAATACTGTGGCCAAAAAAGCTCACATGAATACCAAATGAAAGGTGAATAATTGGAGGTGCCACAAAAAGTCAAGCAAGTGTCATACTCATTCAAGCTACTACATATTTAAGACTGGAGGGGACAGTACTGCCAAATAATGCGTTACCATTTTCACAATAGATTGGTGGACATTGGAGGGTAACTATAAGAGTAGGCAGTATAGTCAAACAAAAATTTATGTTTAAATCATGGTTCATTCATTGGCTTATGTTTAAATTCCTTTTTTATGTATTTTTTGTGTATTTTTCATTCTGTGATTATTATTATCATATAATTTATGTTGTTTTTTATTTGTATTATTTGTCTAATTAAGTATTTTATTTCATGATTATTTAGTTTGTTTATGTACTTTGTGGGTGGACCACCCCCATGAAGTAGGGCTACCAATACCTTGCTGGAGGGAACTGGCTCCAGCATATCCTGAAATGCAGCCTGGTTTCAGTAATGCGTTGGAGGTGAGTTTTGTGAGTAGTGCTTTGTCTTTGTTATTTTGCTGGTTATTTGATCTTTTTTCTTCTGTTCATTGGTTTACTCTGCTTTGCAGTTTGTTTGCTTAGATTTCTTTTAGGCAACTTCTTTTTTGAACACCTGCTTCTTTCCATTGTTAATAAATATTTTTATTTATAGACATACATTTTGAAGAGTGTTTCACAAGGGTTTTTTTATGGTTTTGTCCTTTCTGTAGATAAGCACTTTCTATTTTTCCGATATTTAAGTATATTTGAACATTTTCTTAAGCCAAAGTCCATTTGGCCTGATATAGGCTGAAGCCAGACTGTTGAGTGGCTGTAGGGGAGCGTGGCCTATGTTTGGCTATATTTTGGAGACCTTACACATTTGCCTTTTCTGAGTGTCCTGATCATAACAATACTCATGATATAATATGTGACATTTTCCAGACACCAGACATCTGGAGCTGTAACTGAGCAACCAGAGTATGAGAGAATTGTAGACAAACAGAAAAGTAACTGTTCACAATCAGAATTACTAATTTATTCCAGACAAGCCAAAAAATATATACAAAATAATGTCTTGCAAATCTATATACACTTCACTGTAAGAACATTAACACAAACAAGAAGAAAAGTACAGGTGCTATATACAAGGGACATTCAAAAAGTGTCCGCACTTTTATATTTTTGTCGGAAACGGTGAAGGTGGGAGGAGTAGTAATTGGGCATTACAAAGTTGGTACGATGCTGGGAAAAATTGCACCACAAATGAAGGTGACTATGTAGAAAAATGATGTCATTTCTTTTTAAAATTGTTAATAAATAGAGTCAAAAAGAGTGCAGAAACTTTTTTAACATCCCTCGTACAATAGATACCGTGGCTTCAAATCAAAAAGTGTTGAGAAAAACAATAAAAGACAAAAAGACTCTTCTTCCTCCTTCTAGTTTGGAAGGGAGAATGGACAGAAAAGAATCAAATAAAAGTGAAAAAACAAGCACAAAAACATTAATGAAAAATTTGCACCCACAACTACAGACTTACCTCCACCAATTAGAAGTAGATCTGTTCCTATCACTGCATAGAAAGATGACACCCTCTTCTTACTGCTCCAACAAACTCGGTAGCACAAACTAGCCTGAAGACTGGTGAAAACATGCCCCCTGGTGGTTTGGACTACAGTTTTATACGGCTAACCTTTACATATGGCCAATCCCCACTTACATCTTATGGAGTTTCCCAAAAACAAAAGACACTGGGACATATACCATACATCACACTCTGTGTAGTCTTTTTATATCAATCTTTAAACTTTCTTTGCATGAGTATGTTTGCAACCACACTACACTGGCTGCTTGTTCTCCTCACAGTTAAATTATGCTGTGAACTTTTTTTTGTATTATAACTTTGTCTCTCCAACTGAATTTCACTATGGATGTATTTTCTAGAAACCTTTTAAAGCTTAGCGCTTTGTATGTATTTCCCTCACAGCAGCTTTGGACATTTGCTTCCATACGACTCCTGAGTAATCATGGACTCAAATGCTGTAACTTCATGCTATTACTACATTTTCCCTTCACGTTGTAAGATAAAGGTGCTATATTGCATCGACCCAACACAGATTCACACAGGAGGCACGGGTAAAATAAAATAAAATATTTATTTTTCTTCAGCTGGAGGGCACGTCTTCCCTGTAATCCCTCCAGCCACAACACAGTTCCAAAAGCACTTAATACAAACAACACAATCCTTCATCTGGTGGCACCACCACTCCCAAGGAACCTCGTCCTCTTCCTCCCGATTCTGGCCCTGAGTGATGGATGCTAGCCCTTTTTATAGCCCACCCAGAAGAGCTCCAGGTGCTTGATCACCTATTTCTAATTGCACTTCTGGGTGGGGCTGTATAGTTGTCCGGGCTGCCTCAGGGACCCATGCAGCACCCCCTGGCGTCCACCCCAGATCCCAACAGGGCTGTGGAGAACTCCATCTCCCATGGAGCCCTGCGGGAAACTGAGGCACCAGCATCAGCCAGGGAGGCTGCCATCTAGCATCCAGAGGGAGATACTGGGCTTCCCACCCTTATCCCCCTGGCAGATGTGTTGAAGGAGTGTCCCATTCAGGCATTGGCCCCGGCCATCCGTCACAACGTGTAACTGCAGATTACCCCTACAACTATTTATATTTCTAGTGGTAGCCTACAAATTGTTATGAAAATCTTCACTTTGAAATAAATCCTGACTCTGCTTCTCACATGATACCTTAACAACATCTTGTTTTAGTCTTAACAACACTTAAAAGCTTTGGTAAAGTGATTATTCATTTCTGTGCAATGTGGCATATTACTGGTAAAATTGCTTGTGAAGATGAGAGCTTCATTTAGTCTTATTAAGCATTAATGAAGGATTCACAAGCCTTATAGTGAAGTATGCAAAATTGAGAGACATACTATCACCCTTTAAAGCTACCAAAACAAAATTATTTTTGTATAATACATTGCACAGACATAGATAACCACTTTATTAATGCTTTGTAAATGTTATTAAGACCAAAGGAAGCCTTTATTAATGTCTTGTTACATAACAGGAACATTATAAGGTGCATTATAGGTAGTACCTAATCTAAAGTATTACCTACAAAATGGTGGTTTTGGTAGATATAGGTACTGTATAACATATTTATAAACTATATAATTTTCTGACTGAAACACGCTTCTTAAAACAACAAATGTATTCATGATTAATTGTGCACACAATCTCTTCTTTTTGCCAGTGAATTATCTGTTAATGCTCTGTTGCTCCAATAGTATTCCCTTGTCTGGATTTAATCGATCATAGTGCAACTTCTTTCTCACCAACTCAATTGTGCCACCGCTGAGCAGACATGGAACAAAACAGAGCCTTTAACTGTCCTTTCTCCCTGGTTCAAAAAGCTGCCTTTAAACATACATTCTGTTATGCTTCAGAAGCATCAAAATGGTGTGGACACAGAAGGAAAGAAAGCACACAAAATCCCAAAAAAACTCCAAAAATGCCCACTAAATGGGGAAACCATCAAACCTGGCTAGTAACAAGGACAAACAGAATGTTTTAATAAATAAAAAAACATTAATTCTTCACAAAATCATTTTTCTGCACTAACAAGCAGCTCCCTTGAGAACAAAAGGCAAAAAGGAATTGCTTGCAAAGGCAATCCAAGGCAAAAAATAGGCCCAATACAAAATCCAGAGACTGGTCAAGAACAGAAGAAAAAGGTACTGTGGGATACCCTCTGACTTTACAGGGCTGTGGGCAGTACCTTGTGCTGATGCGCAGGTGGACCTGCATAATGGGAAACCACCCACAAAACAAAAGGAACATAACACAATACACTTTGACATAAATACTGCATTTGCACTCCAACCGGGGGAAGGCCTGGTTGAAACTTAGCACACATTGTCAAATAAATTAATCTAAAATAGAATTTTGATCCAATACAAACTCACCAGTCAGGTTAAACTACTCATAATTCTGGGTAATATTCTTAAAGGGCATAGGCTCAATTACTGTACACCAACATAAAATCCCATTTCCTGTTTGATTTTGTATGAACAGATTTGCACATTTCTGTGGTGGGCTGGCACCCTGCCCGGGGTTTGTTTCCTGCCCTGTGCCCTGTGTTGGCTGGGATTGGCTCCAGCAGACCCCCGTGACCCTGTAGTTAGGATATAGCGGGTTGGATAATGGATGGATGGATTTGCACATTTTGTGAAACAATGTTTTTTCTGTCTAAACATCTAAAATGGTATCCTGTTTTGCTGTGAAATCCACCACACAAGAAAAATTTCATTCTGAATGCAGGATTAAATGGTTTATCTCCTACTCCTATGAATTATGACAGAAATTCAGACAATAGCCATAACTGAAGGGGACATTGAGAGCTAAGAAAAACATGTACAATGAAGTTTATAATTTCTTTTTCTGATAGGCTAAGTTGTAGGTACAGGTAGATTCTTTCAAACAGAATCAACAGAAAGACAAACAAAATTGCAAAGTAAGTTAGCAAACATCCAAAATTTTTATAAAAGCGTAAGTCACAATTCTTGAGCATATGGCTCATGAATGGGTATTTCATTGATCGTCTGACTTTCTATTAAGTGACTGCAGCATAATAGGTATTTCACAGCAACCCAAAGATAATGGTACCATTCATGCATAAGGCCTAAACAAGCAATACCAAAATGGAAAGATGAACTAGAATAACCTTGGCCCAAAAGACAAAACTATTAATATTTAATTAGATTTTTAAGTCACGTAAAGAACTCAAAATTTAGTAGAGTTAAAAATACAATAAAATGTGTGCTTTTCAACCAGGAACACAAAGAAACAGCAATTGAAGGCAACTAATTGAGAAATTGACAAGCCTGAAAATGTCTAAAAAATGTCAAAAAAATGTCTAAGCATTGAAGCTAATGTAACAGGCACCCTAAATACAGCCTTCAGGTTACAATTTGAAAGCTTTAAACACATTATTATGGCAAAAGGAACTGCAGAGAAATTACAGTTAATACCAGAAATGTAACCAAAGAATAAGAGTTAGGGAGAACTATAAAATGGGCAATAAGCAAAAACAACTGAAATACAAAAGCACAATCGTAAAAGATAAATGGACTCTGAGGCAAGGAGCATGCCTAAAACAATACCTGACTCAATCATCAATGAACTGTACAACTGGAAAAATTCTTAATTAAGTAATTGAAATGCAAGAGGCTCAACAAAGAATACAACACGATAATTAACTTTATTTGGTCTTTTCATGCACAAGTATTCCATGAGCAATTATGGAGATAAACTGACATCTAATTAATTGTCTATTAATGGCCATGATTCTTCTCTCAAAGAATATTCCCCATGTTGTTTGAATCACATTGTACAATAAATATTAATAGGCAATATAGAACTGCAGTTTTTTTTTTTTTTCCTCTCTTGCCAAAAGATTGTTTCTCATGTTAAAGTTGTCAAAATATTAGAGGACAAATAGATGAAAGATGCAACATTTTATATGCAATGTATAAGACTAAAGTAAAATATATCAAAATGAAAATTTGAATGAAAGTCACTTGTATTAGAATATCATCATGAATACAGAGTCAAAAAAGAAGTAAAGTCAAGTCAAGTTGGGAAGCATGCACTGGTACAGTGTGTTGCCGCACCCACTACACAATGAAACAACTCAGGATCCTGGTTTTCAACCCCCCAGGCAGACACGCGGTCCAGTCCCACTCTCCGGAAATTACCCTCTATCTGCCACAGCCAGGTGTTACGTAGGTGACCCCTTGGTCTGGTCCAGCCACTTGGGTCCCCAACAATGAGGATCTTATGAGCTGGATCACCCTCGGGGAAACGCGCCACATGGCCGTAGTGCCGTAACTGATGCTCCCTCACAATGCAGGTAATGTGCCTCATTCTGGACTCCATGAGCAACCGCTCATTTGACACAAAGTCAAACCAACGGTACCCAAAGATTTTCCGGAGAGATACAGTACCAAAGGAGTCCAGTTTTCATCTCAGGTCACTGGATAGCATCCATGTCTCGCAACCATATAGCAAGACAGGAAGCACCAGGACTCTAAAGACTTTGACCTTCGTCCTTTTACATACTGTAGTTATCGGGAGCGCTACACACACCTTTCCAGCAACCCCCCATGCTCTCCCAATCTGTCTACTGACTTCATAGGAAGAGTCACCAGAGACATGAATGTCACTGCCAAGGTAAGTACACCTCTCAACAAGGTCAACACTCTCTCTGCATACGGACACACTGCTGATGGCTGTGCCCAAGAGGCCATTAAAGGCCTGGATCTTGGTTTTTATCCAGGACACTCGCAAGCCCAGACACTTAGACTCCTCTCTCAGTCTCTCAAGCTCTCCAATCAGAGCCTCCATTGACTCTGCGAAGATCACAACATCGTCAGCAAAGTCAAAATCTGTGAATCTTTCTTTACCAACAGATGCCCCACAGCCGCTGGACCCCACGACTTTGCCCAACACCCAGTCCATACAACCATTGAACAGAGTAGGAGCAAGAACACACCCCTGATGAACCCCAGAATCAACTGGGAAAAACGCAGAGGTCCTGCCTCCACTCTGCACTGCACTCACAGTGCCAGTGTACAGGCCAACCATGATATCCAGCAACCTTGAGGGGATCCCGCAAATCTTCAGGATGTCCCACAGGGCTGCTTGATCAACTGAGTCAAATAATGCAAAGAAACTCTGCAGATATTCGTGTTTGTGCTTCGTGAGAACCTTCAGTGCCAGGATGCAGTAAATGGTAGACTTCTTAGGCATAAAACCAGACTGTAGGTGAGCAAGTGATCATGGATTCTATTGAGGACGACCCTAGCAAGGACCTTACCTGGCACCGAGAGCAGTATTATCCCCCTGTAGTTGCTGCAATCCAGGCGATCACCCTTCCCTTTCCAGATAGGGATGACGTCCCATTTTCCAGTCAGTTGGGATGATGCCAGTCTCCCAAATGGAAGCAAAGATTGCTTGCAATGCCAGGAGGACAGCCTTACCACCAGCCTGGAGAAGTTCACCCCGGATACCATAGATTCCTTCAGCCTTCCCCCCCCCCCCCCCCCTCAGTTGGTTCACCACCTGTGCAATCTCAGTGAGATTGGGTGGTTCACAGCTAATTGGAGGATCAGCCTCAAGAACCGTGGACCCAGAGATATCCAATGTCCTAGCCAGAGGATCAGATTTGAACAACTGCTCAAAGTAGCCAGCCCAACAGGTCACAACTGCAATGTCATCCGTAAGGACCGTTCCATCAGCTGCCCTGACTGCGACTCTCCAAGGACCAGATTCAGATGTGCGTAATGCTTCAATTCCTCTGTAAGCAGGATGTGGGTCACTAGACCACAGACGGTGTGTCACTTGCTCACAGATTCCTCTAACAAATGCCTCTTTATCTGCCCTCAAAGCCCTCGCAGCCAACCCTCTCAGTTCCCAGTACAGACCAGAGTTGCCATTGAGCCATGCACTGCAACTCCTCTCAATGATATCCAGGGTGCCCTGCGAAATGAAACACCTCCTTCTGGGAACACCGGTAACACCAACACAACCCTCAGCAACCTTCAGGGTCTTGTCATGCAAGGTCTCCCACATCACATTAGGATCGGCAGTCATACCCAAATCTGCAAGTTCCTCACACAAACTGCATGCAAACTCATTAGAAACAGCCTGGTCTCGGAGTCTGGCCATGTCCAGGCTCATTTTCCTAGTAGGTGGTAACCTACTGGACCTAAGCTGGATCCTAAGAGTAGCAACAACAAGTCTGTGGTCAGAATTCACAAACTGGGCACTTCTGTAGACCCTGCAGTTTTGCAAGAGCCTCCACCGTCTGCCCACGAGGATGTGATCGATCTCTTTCACCATACCACCAGTATTGGAGTACCAAGTCCAACGATGCGGTTCAGGGAGCTAGAACCAGGATCCAGCGATTCGCAGCCCCTGACCTTTTGCAAAGTCAAGAAACATGGAGCCACTTTCACCACGGTCACCAGACCCATGGGGACTGAGACAATCCTCATAGCCTGCCCTGTCAGTGCCAATGGCTGCATTGAAGTCACCCAGGACCCCAGGAGTGTCACCTCAAATATTCAATAAATTACAACGGATATTGTAAAGGTCAGGTCACTTGTTGCCACACCCAGCAAATGACGAAACATCTCAGGATCCCGGTTGGCAACCCTCCAGGCAGACACAACATCTAGTCCCTCCCTCCAGAAATGACACAGCCAGGTGTTATGAGGGCATCCCCTTGGCCTGGTCCACCCGCTTGGGTCCTCAACAATGAGGATTGTAATTGGACATATAATTGTAAAGGTACAATAAAAAAAATAAGTGAGGATGTAGTCAACATGATCATTAAGAGATGCTGATGTGACTATGAATAGCACACATTACTATAGCTTTTAAAATAATTTTCTAATTGCAATGTCTTACACTATGAAAAAGTAGGGTTTTCTTTTGTTCATTTGTAAGTACTGATGCCCAATCAATGGTAATATTTCTTTATGGCCAAAGTATATAATTTGTAGAAAAATAACAGTATATATAATACTGGGTAATGTAACATAAGTTTAATATGTCACTGTCCTCTGTACAAAAATATTTTATAAATCTACTTTTATTTCTACTCACATGCACAGTCGACATAGATTTAGCACAGGGGCTCATCATTTAGAACTACAACAACAACAACAACAACATTTATTTATATAGCACATTTTCATACAAAAAGTAGCTCAAAGTGCTTTACATAATGAAGAAAAGAAGAATAAAAGACAAATAAGAAATTAAAATAAGACAACCTTAGTTAACATAAAAAGGAGTAAGGTCCGATGGCCAGGGTGGACAGAAAAAACAAAAAAAAAACTCCAGAAGGCTGGAGAAAAAAATAAAATCTGTAGGGGTTCCAGGCCACGAGACCGCCCAAGGCAAGGCAAAGCATAAGATAAGACAGATAAAGACAGCTGGGGAAATGTGCACTATTTTTTGTCTGTCAGAGTCAGCATGAAATTGTATCCTCTTCGCCTTGTTTTGAATTGTATTATTCAGCTAAGTGGGGGCTTGCACATGAAGAAAGGGTATAAAGCCTTGTAACATTGCCCGGCACACCTTTGAAGCCGACGGATGGATGGGAGATAACGTCATCTGATCCGGAAAATCCTTCCAAAGCAGCGATGAAAATGGCAGACTCTATACATCAGGCCCCCACTCCCGAACTGGGTTCTTGTCATGGCTTCCTTCATCTGTTATGCAGCGTAAACCGTCATTAAAGAAAGCTATGTTATTTCTCCTATGTGATTTCTTACCGCCGTAGCACTAAGGGAGGGGTATTGCCTTTTTATATTATATCTATATAGTTTCGGGTTATGTAACATGCCGCAATTACAAAAGAACTTATTCCAACAAGGGAGCTAGCGCCCCCCTGCTGGATACAGGTAGGCTTTTAATTGTTCTCATTATTTTATGAAAAAATAAAACAACTGTTCGTTTTTTTAATACCCAACCATTTCTTCCAAGTTATAAAAACTGAAATAAACTTAAGGTTTTCATTCTATATGTTGTGATTAGCTGACCCAAAATCTATTTAGTCATCATAGATTGTTTTCTACCCCAGTTTAAATGTAGCGATTTAAATCATATTTATCTTATATATACTTCTTTTCCCTTATTGGTTATCTCATAACTTTTTTGACTGTGCGGTTCACAGCTTCCTTTCTTTTCCAGTGTCTGTTGTTGATAATTTCTCTGGAAAATGGGTCATTGTGCGTTGTTGGCAATAGCAAGTGCTTACAAAAGACAGCAGTATGGGGCCATGGCCAAAGCTGCCTCCCAAACGATTCAGGGAGTGTCAAAATCAGGATGTCACTGATGCTCAGTTTAAGTGACAGTTTTGCAATGGAGGGCAATTATTGCTGACTGTTAAAACCATATTTCCTGTATATGCATATATTTAGTTTAAATAGTTTAAGTATATGGAGCTAAAGTCTCAAGACACATTGTATATATGGTTATGTGGAATTTCTTTCAAGGATGACATATTGCTCAAACATGATTCAGCAACTGTTAATATAGAATTAAATTGACAAGGATGGATATCCCTAATGGCAGTGCAGAGCCAAGGAGTGTCAGTGCAAATCAAACCACCTCAGAAAAATAGAGCAATCTAAAGTCTCACTTTCACAATCTGTGCCTGTAGACCTGGATGTGTCCCTGGGTTCTATCTGTATAAGCGCTAGAGAGGAACAAAGCACAACCATACAGTAGAAAAAAGTTCAGCACAGACCTTGGGCAACAAACAAATAAATAAATATCAAAAGCCACTGAGTATATGTCATACCTAAAACTCTAAAAAAAAATCAAAACTGTTCACAATTAACTGAGTATAAAACAAAAGTAGCTTCCCATCTTGCTATTATTGCAAATCCTTCTGGTTGATGTGTGGGATTGTTATTTGATATCACATAACACCCCCAGTGCACTTTTCCCATATAATCGACTCAACCCAAGGTCCTGCTTACCTGATGAATAGAAAGTTACCCCATTTTTCACCTTTCCACTACCAAGTGGCTACCTGATGTACAGATCTCTACAGCACATCTCTTCTCTCCCACAACAGTAACAATAATAGAATGCCTTGCAGCAGAATATTAGAATGTTTTCTGTAAATGTAAAAAAGGATACAGTAAACTAATGTATTCTTAAGGGCTGTCGCAACAGAAGTGCAAGGTTATTTGTTACAGCTCAGAACAATTGCTACAGTTGTAGGTTAAATGGCCCAGATACCCACTTTGTTTTCTGGAGTAATTATGAACTCTGGAGCAATTAGAAAATGAACTAAATTTTTCCAGAAGCTTATGGTGGCACTTCCTAAACTTAGTATGCATGAAAATTGACATGATCTGACTTTAAAATACTTTTAATAAAAATATGTATTGGGGTGAGGTTATGACTGAGTTGATTGAAATTATTTATTGCCTGTGTTCAAGTCTTTTAGGTTTTGCCCAAAAAGCAACATGTGCAGTAGGCCTCTCAGCATACTCGTTGTGAAACGGAGTCTGAAACAAGGCATAAAGGGGGGTAAGGCATCCAAAATTTTCTACAGGACAGGCCAGGACCTTATCTGTCTTACTTAGTAGAGGCTCACCCTTGACTCAGCCAATCCCAAACTACTGCCTGCAGGCATCAACCTAACAGGCCCCAAAAATGGGGAGCTGGCTTCAAAAGCTTCAAAATATACTTTAATATCCCAAAGTATCAAAAATGCCTCACTAGATGGAGAAATTGTTAAAATTCTGGCTTTAAGAGACACATTGAAATTTAGAATCTTTATAAAACCAAATGTTTACTTACAAAAATAAACAATATAGCAAAAAAGGAGCAAAAATGAGCTGCCTGAAAAACAATCCTAAGCAATCATGTCCCAAAACACAAGCCAAGAGAATAATCTAATAAAGAGAGTAGGAAAAACAGTTGAATACTACAATATTTAAATAAAAAACAACACTTGCAATAAGACTTCAATGAACCACTGCTAAATCTTTTTCTTTGGGATAATTATAAAGCCAGATGGGGACCCAGCAATAATGATAGCTAGGTGGCCCCGCCTCCAGGGGCTCCACCCACAAAGTGCTTGGAAGAGCTGCACATTTAAATAGACAGCAAATAGAAACTAAACAACAAAAACAACAATATCACATAACAGTAGTAGGCAAGCCAATTACAGAGCTTCATACCATATACTATACCCTTGCCACTCAACCCCAGTGAACTCAAGCAAAATGGTAAGTTAATTTCCATCAATTATTTTAACATTAACATTAATTTTCCGGCAGTTTTATCATATTGTAACAATTGATGTATGGCCCTGAAGAATAACATGACTGGGTTGACAAATGTCAGGTCATACTTTTTCTACATTCCTATAGGCAATGCCAGATTAAGACCACCACAGGCCTCTGGGTGACTTAGCTCCTAAGCAGGCAATTGATCATATCTTTAATATTTTAGCACACAGACATCAGGCTGTATAATGCAGTGCACTATTTATATCTTTTGATTTCAGTGTAAGCCTTGATTGCTTCAGGGGGTCCCCTTGATCATTTTGGTACACAGATACTACATCATTTCGTCAAGCAGGGGGATTCCCCTTGGTCATTTCAACTCTAGATCACTCAATCACTTCATCAAGTGGGGGAAGGTCTTGGCGAAAAGGCCCCTTGCCGTCAGGGCCCCAGGATGTGCACCCAGAATGCCATCATAGTATATCCGACCATAATTATAGGAAAGCACAGCAATGGACGAGATGTATCCTTGTCAAAGTACAAATGTATCAGATTTTGTTCTGTCATTAAATTGGACTTACAGCGTACTCCTGGCACCACTTTACAATGATACATGAATAAGGGAAAATATGTGGTAAATAGAAGTTTACAGCAAACAAAATTAGAAATGAAAAGTATTTGATGAAGTTATGCAAAGAGAATGCTTGGAGTTAATAATGCTCAACTACTAATACAAATGTACAGTATTATTAATTATAAATATTTGTATTATTAATATGCTAGCTGTGTAAGCCCGTGCTGTAAAAAGTCCAGGGACCTAGAAACTATTAAAAATCGTCAGAAAAAAAAATTGAAATGTAGAGATGTCAGGTAATTGAAAGGAACTACTCTCGGCATCTCTCTCCTAGGAGGATTCGTGTGCATTAGAGACAGGAGGAAAAGTAATTTGAATACTGTTTTGCCGATGTTAGCAGCTAAGCGACTTTGTCTTTCTTCAGATGTGCTTGCCTCGCTTGTGTTATTAACGGTGGGAAGAAAAGTAAAAGGGATACCGTTTTGCCAGTGTTAGCGGCTAAGTGACTTTGTCTTTCTTCTGAGTTTTTGTTTTGCTGACGTGCTGGCCTCACTTGTATTATTAGTGGCTAAGCAAATTTTCTGTTTCCTCGATGGTGGAGCCCGTACCTCGACTCCACCTCTCACTTCTGGGCCGGACAGGCACACACACTCTTCCACGCGTAGACGTTTATATATAAGATATTATGTAATATATAATATATTACAGTATTATTAATGTACACTGGGACTGTGAGTGCTGTACAGAGTGGAGGGGTCCGTCAGGGGTGTGTTCTTGCTCCTACTCTGTTCAATGCTTGCATGGACTGGGTGTTGGGCAAGGTCGTGGGGTCCAGCGGCTGTGGGGCATCTGTTGGCGAAAAAAGATTTGCTCATCTTGATTTTGCTGATGATGCTGTGATCTTCGTGAAGTCAATGGAGGCTCTGATCGGGGCTCTCAAGAGACTGAGTGAGAAGTCTGTGTGTCTGGGCTTGCAAGTTCCTGGATAAAAACACAAGATCCAGGCCTTTAATGACCTCTTAGAGACAGCTATCAGCAGTGTGTCTGTCTGTGGAAAGAATGTCGACCTTGTTGAAAGGTTTACTTACCTTGGCAATGACATTCATGTCTCTGGTGATTCTTCCTATGTAGTCAGTAGATGGATTGGTAGAGCATGGGGGGTCATGAGGTCACAGGAAAGATGTGTGTGGCACTCCCGATATCTATGCAAAAGGACAAAAGGTCCAAGTCTTTAGTGAATTGGTGCTCCTTGTCTTGCTATATGGTTGCAAGACATGGACGCTATCCTGTCACCTAAGATGAAGACTGGATTCCTTTGGTACTGTGTCTTCGGAGAATCCATGGGGACCGCTGGTTTGACTTTGTGTTGAATGAGTGGTTGCTATGTGGCCCGATTTCCTGAGGGTGATCCGGCTCACAGAATTGTCATTGTTGAGGACCCAAGTGGCTAGACCAAGCCAAGGGGACGTCCATGTAATACCTGGCTGTGGCTAATAGATGGTCATTTCCGGAGGGTGGGACTGGGCCGCGTGTGTGCCTGGGGAGTTACCAACCAGGATCCTGAGCTGTTTTGTTGTTTGGTTGGTGCGGCAACACACCGTACCAGTGCATGTTCCCCAACCTGACCTGACCTGACTAATACTAATCAGGTATTGGATATGAATGAATGAATGAATGAATTAATGAATGAATAGCAACCAGTCAATAAAATACTGAAGTTTTGTGGTGATGACTTACATTTTCAAAAACTGTTTACAATGGAGCACTGGTTAAATACAAATGTTTATTTTATTAGAAGAGTGGTCAGTTTGTAAGTCACCACACTTACTACTAGGTTTGAAGTGACACAGAGAGGAAATTAAACTAGCTAAATGGAGAACAGGGTGAGGTAAAACAATGTTGGTAGTCACAGATAAATAGATAAAAAAATTAGGAAACTTAATAGCTCAGTTATTGATTATTAGTTTAGTTTCATCCAAGCTATGGAAAATTTATTTTTGCATTTTTGAGTGAAATCCAAGAAGAATGTCTCTTTTTTCTAGGGTGATGATTTTAGCATTAAATCCCAGTCAAAATAGTTGGTCATGAACTAGTAGATGTAGTATATTTACTAAATTTACAGAGTTTTAGCTACAGGCTTTCCAAAGTGTTTCCTGCCAATTGATCTTTTGATATGAAGAAGGATTGCTGTTGTGTGTGTGTGTTTTTTTTTTCCATCCACTGATTGATCGATAACAGTTTTTTGAAAGTTAATGTAAATAAGCTCAACTTTGGCTGCATCTCTAGAAGAATGCTATTACTTTGGCACATTTTTAAAAGAGCAGATTTTCAGTCCTGTACAATCTTGTTATCGTTAATGGAGGACCTCATGCTTTTTAATTCTATTTTTCTGTGCCTATTTTTCAACTTAGACAGGTTTAGGTTAGTTTTAATTAGGAGTAGTGTTCTCAAGTTTGGCCCTCATTTTGAAAAATATGAAAATCTAAGAGACAGTGTCATTGAATTGATGTAAGGGATCGATTATTTCAGTTCAGATAAACACTATTTGCTTTTATATGTTATAGTACCTCAGAGCTTATTGGGCTCAGTACAAGAACTATCACAAGACCCAATCACATACACACACATATTCAGATAATACTGATTCTTATACTGCCCTACAAACATGTCCTTGGTATATGGAATGAATGACTTAATTCAATTAAGTGTTGCAGAGGTCAGGAGCTTATCAGGATGGAATTGTACACAAGACGGGAGACAATCCACCAGTCCATCCCAGGGCCTGCTCATGACTGCACAGTGCCAATATAGAAGAAGCATCAGAGTACCCGCAGAAAAACCAATACAAACACAGGGAGATTGCACAAACTCCATAATAAGTTAAAAGGTCTCATATACCATTAATTTATTTGAAGTTCTTATATTTCAAGGCTATGGAGACTGTGACTTATAAATGCTGAAGAGAACGACTGGAGATAACATGCAACAAATTGTCAGACAGCTTGGTACACATGACCAGTCCAAAAATGAGCCTGATGAATATTGTAGAGTGTTGTGCATAAAAGTTTTGCAACTACCTAAATGGGCGGCACGGTGGCGCAGTGGAAGCGCTGCTGCCGCGCAGTTAGGAGACCCGGGTTCGCTTCCCGGGTCCTCCCTGCGTGGAGTTTGCATGTTCTCCCCGTGTCTGTGTGGGTTTCCTCTGGGCGCTCCGGTTTCCTCCCACGGTCCAAAGACATGCAGGTTAGGTGGACTGGTGACTCTAAATTGGCCCTAGTGTGTGCTTGGTGTGTGTTTGTGTGTGTCCTGTGGTGGGTTGGCACCCTGCCCAGGATTGGTTCCCTGCCTTGTGCCCTGTGTTGGCTGGGATTGGCTCCAGCAGACCACCGTGACCCTGTGTTCGGATTCAGCGGGTTAGAAAATGGATGGAATGGATGGATGGTTTGTTATTGGCCTAATGACAGATATTATCTGTATTCATCAATCGTATAGGTGTGGGCTTGTAGGTACCTTTAGAGACCAGTGGAAGGCTTACAAGGTTTTTTTTTCACTGATTTATTGAGTCCTAGAAATGCTCAAGCACTTTCGCATTGGATTTAATTGTCTCTAGGTACATGTAGTGAAATTTTAAAATGAGTAAAAAAACATCTAAATGAATGCCATTATTGAAATCCATTCATTCTCTCATTTTCCAAATCAACTCAATCCAGTTTTTAGACCCCAAGTCCATTGAAGTTCATTCCAGAGCATAACACACACACTTGCTAACACTAGTGAACTCAGCATACACATTTTAGAGATGTGAGAACATACTTAAGGAGACCAGAAGAAACCCACACTGACATATTAGGAATGTGGAACTGGAACATGAGAGATGGGAAGGAGTAACCCATATTAGCACACTCATATTGAAAATTTTATTTAAAAAAATGACATAAAATCCATAATATCTGGTTTCGGTAAGAACATTATCTTCTTAAATATACTTCAATTTACAAAACATTTAAAGTCACTTAAGAGTGCATTATACTGTAAGAAAAGTAGTTACGGTTGTTTTGTATTTTTTATACTCTATAAACACTTACTCTTAATTGATATGAGCACTATTTTCAGTCTTTAAATCCCTGATAATAAACCTATTAAACCTAAAAGTGTTCATAATAGATACCGTCTGGTCAGTTTATTGATAATAAACTAGTTAGCTGGTGAGTCAGCCATAAAATAAAAATTAAGTGTTGTTTTTCTTTGCTTTTGATTACAGTCATTCGGTCATTTTCTAGCCCACTTAGTCCTGCACAGAATGCAACGCAGGAACAAATTCTGGACAGGGCACCAGTTCATCACAGAGCGAAAACATACACCCACACACACCCAAATCCCAACCAGACACTAGAGCCAATGTAGGATCTTTTAAAGCTACTATATATAAAATAAACCTTACACCAAGTGACCAGTTGTTCATCTACTCATATTTAGTAAATTTGCTCCCTGATCAGCGTTAATTTCTTGGGAAACTAACTCAAGAAGCTATCAAAGGTAGGACATTGAAGATCGCAAACACTAAAAATGTAACTAGACAGCGCTACTAGGATAGGATAATGAATGAACAAAGTTTAATTTGCCTTTAGCCAAAATGAAATATAAAACAGGTGAGCAGTTTGGAGGCAGTTGTTAGTTTAGGAGGAGCATTGTTATACCTGTTGAAACCTTAAGTATACCCATCATGTATAATTTCAGACTTTAAGATCAGAAAGAAAGAATGTAAACCTGAACTTTTTGTAAAATACCTTCTCATCATTTACAGTGTTAAAAATACCTCATGAATGAATTGTAAAGAAAATAATGTGCTCGGGACTTGTTAAGGCTGATGTGTACTGCTTGAACAGTAAAATATGAAACAGTGAAAATGCTTATGATGGCTGATGCTGTGGTAGATAGTTTTCTGGAAAAAGGGAATGGCATCACCTTAGTGGATATTGTCATAATGGTTACTCAGTGGTTGACAACCTATCTGTGTTAATACAGCAGCTGTATCTAATAAAAGTAGATGCTGTGTACCAGCAGCTGCTGATTCAGCTCTGATCCCATTGAAAATACATTATCAGTGAGGTGTCAGCTTATTAAAGTTGCTAATTGAAAAGTATTGCCCAAGTCAATGAAACAGAATGTATTGCACTGCATTAATGACAGTTATTATGTACATTCTCTTGTGACAACACATTCCTTTAATGGCCAGTGTCAGAAACTCAAACAGAAACCCTGAAAATACTGTTTGTAAAATGTACTGAAATTACATTGAGCAATCAATAAAATAAAATAATAACTTTGTCTTTTCTTTTCTAGTGTTGTCTTTGCCATAATATTCTCATTTGTTCATATACTTTCTCCACTTAAATTGGAATGTTCCCAATATTAAAGAACAATAATGTTAAATAGAGAATGTCCTATGATTGCTGGAATTATTTCCAACTGCCTTATTGCCCTGCCCTGGATAAGTAGATTAAGAAAACAGATGGGTAGATGGATGCTTGTGAAAGTTGGTAGTCTCCCTCTTAGGTGCTGCTATGTTTTGACCATTATATTTGTACAGGGAACAGAGTCAGTACCAACATAGAAATCAATTTGTTCTCAGAATATTCTACTTTTTTGATGTAGATCAAGTATGCAGAATAGATAGAATAGACTGAATAAATCAAGTATGCTGAGGTTGTGTTCCCTTCAAACTTGCCACCTACACTTGGCAGCACCTAGATCCATACATCAACTTTGGCAGCAGTGGTCCAGTGAAAGGGTACTTTCTGTTGATTTCACATATCATAATCAACATATTGTAGGCTAACCAGTGTTAGCCAGTATTTTAAAAATAATCTGGGCTGGCATTTAGGAAAGATGGTTCAGATGTTCTTCAAACTAATTATCTGAAATTAATTCCATCTGTAGCTACTTCTTATCAGTTATGTTGTCATTCAATAACCTGAAGATTTCCCTTTTACTGTAAACATGATCTGCCATTCTGTTTCAGAAGTGTTACTTTCTCATCATGGTCAACAATATGAAAGTTTCAGTGAGGAGTGCTACCATTCTTCTGGCTTTTTTATTGAGCACATTATAGAGCTTCTCTGTTTTCTTTTGGCATGAAGCTTTTTTTGCACAGTAGCACCTTTTCTGAACATTTGGATACATTATGCCTTTTCAATGACATCACTTATTTCCTTCAGCCACTATTATGATGCTGTGGGTGCTCACCACAGGATATGGCAGTTATCCTCATTTTTTAAAGAGTTATAGTTTAGTCACCAAGTAAGCTTTTTTGATTCACTACACAATCCACTATGTAAACCTGTCAGATAGTGTCATTTAATGAACTGTTCTGTTAGTAGTTGTACATTTTAATGAGGCTGTCATATGATTTTGCTCCTGGCTTCTTAGGCAGCAGAAGACTTCAGAGTAAGATAAAGGTTTTGGTCCCAGACCATTAAAAATGCAGTTACCTTTCACCTAATCACTAATACTATTAGCTAGAACAAGGAGCTTGAAAGTTTGCATATATAATAACATTTTTCATTATTTACCACTCATTGCCTAACAATGAAAGATCTCTTTCATTAGATTACAGCCATGTTGTAATGAATTGTATGACACATCTTTTATTTTGAAATTCTCCATTTGTGAGTCATAATGTGTTTTACTGGGCTGCAGTACATAGTTGTATGTCTTTAATTTATCTTGGCAGTTTTGTGAATAATGCAATAAACAAATACCGCTGTGCATCCTCATTATTGAATACAGAAACTTTAATAACATCGTTACCTTTTAAATATCATAACCAGGATATACACATGGGATTTGATTTTACCTCATTGTTTGTGTTATAGGTAATTTTCTTTTACCAACAAATTTATTGATTGGTGATTTACGCATTTACTGAATGTTGTATATAAGGATTCCTAGCACTGCTGAGTATAATAACAGGTTAATTCTTCTGTAATACTAAAGTTCTCTTAATATAATGTTTATAATAAGGCACATCCATTTATCCACAATAAACAATATTGTGTATTTGTTTTATTCTTTTTTTGTTATTTGTCCATTAAATAAAATACAGTACATTTTAACACAAATAATGTCGTAATTAGCTTCTAAATCTCCCTTATCAGTCATTGTGTCTTAACCAGCAGAATCAAACCCTGGCTTATGTTCACAGTTACCCAGTGAACTCAATGTATGCTGTCAGATTGCTTATAGCTTCTAATTGGAGACATTAAATAAGACCTTCTTCAATTTGGGTTCTAGCCTCACTGATATTTATGAAAATCATAACAGGCTTGCATTTTAAATCCTTGCAATATACTGGTTTTAAAACTCATTTTATACATCTCTTTAATTTTATTTTTGAAGCACTCATTCATTTATGTTCTCTAGCTTTCTCTGTCTAAAAAACAGTAGCATTGTTGGCAAGCTAGAAATTGATTCTTGACCAAATGTTAGTCTATTGATAGGCATAAATACTGTACATTCACTCATATTTGGGTAACCTGCACAAAACAGTGCTGGGTTTGTATTTGAACTTGGGATTCTCAGTGCTAACATCACACTACCCTGATGTTAGAAACATAAGAAATTTGACAAACAACAGTAGACCATTCAGTCCATCAAGCCTGTTTAGCTAATAGCTAAGCTGTCCTAATTTTTCATCCAGATTCTTCTTAAATGTTGTCAAGCTACATGTCTCGGTAGTTTGTTCCAGACCCCCATATCTCCTTGCATAAAGAAGTGTTTTCTGACCTCAGTCTTAAATGCACTTCCCCTTAATTTCCAATGATGTCCTTGAGTAAGTGATTTCCCCTTAAGCTGAAAGAATGTTGCTGAATCTACTTAATCAATGCCTTTGAGGATTTGAAATACCTGGATTTGGTCACCACACGGTCTCTGTGTTTGAGACTAACATGTTAAGAGAATCCATATTACTAACCGAGAATGGTAAACCGGAAAGCACAGACGCAGGTCTCGGTAAACCGGAAGGCACACATGCAGGTACACGGCGATGGACCCAGAAGACATAGTGCGCAGGCGCCTACAGCCTGCGTCTCATAAACCACAAGCGACGTGTGATCCACCGCGAATGAAGGAGTTACGGCTCAAAAACAAAAGAGCTCAACTAACTTAAATAAGACATGAAGCAACAACGCGCCCATAGCTAACGACTAACGACACAGCCACACAGAAAAGAGGATTCTGCACTGCACCCCAGAGTCAAACGTAAGACACTACGGGGTCCGCAAAGGTCCACAAAGATAGTACGGCGCAGGCGCCTACAACGCGCTTCTGAACTAAACGTCCACACTACACAGCATGGTCCGGGTAATAAGAATAAACGAATTCTCCGTATTAAACGTATGGCATTCTCACACGTCCAAACCATATAGCATATGTGAGTCACATTACAGTGATGCATTATTAACAGTACAACCACAGAAAACACTCCGTATTAACAGTAAGTGCAATTATCCATATTACTAACGGTAGACAACGGATAACTAATGGAGTCACAGTCACGGCTCCAAAACGATCCAGCTCAACTAACGGAGCTACAAAAGCGAGCCCGCATGGATAAAAACAATAGATGTAGGCGCCTACAACGCACGTCTGAAGCCGCAGAAGCAAAACTGTCTCGGCTCCAAAACCAAACAGCTTGACTAACGGAGCTACAAAAACGAGCCTGCATGGACAAATACAATGTACATAGACACCTACAACGCGCGTCTGAAACTGCGGAAGCAAAGCAGGCACGGGTTCAAAACGAAAGACCACAACTGACGGAGATACAAAAACAAGCCCGCCTGGATAGAATCAATGAACGCAGGCACCTACAGCGCTAGTCTGAAATGCCGCAAGCAAAGCAGGCACGGCTCCAAAAAGAAAGAGCTCGACTAACGGGGCTACAAAAACGAGCCAACCTGGATAAAACAAATGAACGCAGGCGCCTACAAAGTGCTTCTCAAACAACGCAACCAAACGAGTCACGGCTCCAAAACAAAACATCTCAACTTACGGACATACAGAAGCAAGCCCGCCTGAATACAATTAATGAACGTAGGTGCCTACAACGCGCCTCTCAAACAGCGGAGTCAATAGATAAACGGCAAAGAAAGGAACGACAGACGGCCACTAAACAATTCCGTCAATTAGCTGACAACGCATTCTGTAATGAGTCCACTATTAGTGAACATTCATTAAGTTTGTCATCTACACCTTTACACTCCAATATATCTCATACATTCATCAATGTATTTCGGGTTACCCAACACCGGGGGTAGGCGAGCGAAGCGAGCAGGGGGCGGAGCCCCCTTGTAACCATAGAACACAGACTTACAGTTCTAAGGACTAAATGCTCATAACCTTCTTCTGATACAGCTAATGATGTGTTTGTTCAAGTAACATCAATGTGCCTGTCTAGCTTATCACAGTGATTACCTTGTTGTTTCTATTTTTGTGGTATGGGTTGTTCAAACTTTCAATTGTAGGTTGTTCCAAGACAGACTGAGTAACTTTCTGGTTTTGATTTACCAGATTCTGACTTTGAACTTTCTACTGGGAAGGTGTAAGGTACATTTTATATTTCACCTTTAAAAAAGTTTTAATCATTTTTTGTTACCAGGTTACTTTAAAATATTCAGAATATTGTGGATATCCAAAAAGAATTAGTGGGTGGGTGACAGAATAGTGGAACTTTACATAACATGTGAAAGCTTGGTGAAAGTGGTCAATTTTATAAATTGTGGTGAAAGTAAAGAGACAAGGAGAAGGATTACAAAAATCAAAAACATAGATATGACTGGTGCAACACTAAGGAACAGAAAATAGATTGAGAGTGTTGACAGCATGCCAAGGGCAAGAAGAGTTCTATTATTTTTAAGTTTATTATTGACCTTGGCAATGCACAAATAGTAAGACCTCAATTGGTAAAAGAAAGAAATCTAACGCATGTAAATAGCTTTGTGTCTAACCACAGTGACCCAGACTTAAATTGCCTTTTAAAAATTATACACTATCAAGGAAAATGAAGGACTATCTATCTATCTATCTATCTATCTATCTATCTATCTATCTATCTATCTATCTATCTATCTATCTATCTATCTATCTATCTATCTATCTATCTATCTATCTATCTATCTAGCCTTTCATATAGTGTCTATCAATTTATTTCTGACTGAAAATTTTAAAAATGTATGCATGTTTGTTTTTCTTTTTAGCACTAGGCGAGCAGTGTTTACTTTCTTGGCAGAAGCATCAATAATGGTAGAGCTCAGACCTATATTGGCAAATGACTTGACTGATGCAACCCACATATCAAAGGTTGTCAGTGTAACATGACCTTGGTTATTCTTTTCTTCCTATAATTACTGGACAGCACGTTCTATCAGAAGTATGTGCTTAAAAAAACAAGCATGGAGGGAATCAAATTGGGGCTGCAATATATTATATCTACTGTAACTGAAGGTTACTCAAATTTGCATATGGTGCATGTGATTTTGAATTTCTGAGGAAGATATTAACATTATTTTACATTATAACTTAAGGATTTTTCCTTATGCATTATGGCTCAAATGTAAATATCAAAATTAATTCGAGAAATGTTTCCAAAAGAACAGTTAGTTAAAATATTATTAAAGTTCCCTTAATACTGCTTAATAATTATTATTTATTAATAAAAAAAAAAAAATTTCAAACTGAAGTTAGACTTACTAATGATTTTGTATTAAGGAGGGTTTTGTCTATTCTTGTTGCTGATGCTGTCGGGAAGGACTCCAACCTTGTCATCACCAAATGTAATATAAGGAGTTTTAAAATAAATATTATCATGGGTGGCAGAGTGGTCCAGGTATCTGTGTTCATTCCCCACCTGGGCATCTGCCTTTGTGAAGTTTACATGTTCATGATATGTCTTTTATTTTGGGTTGTTCAATTTTCTGTCACATCTCCAAAATGTTCAGGATAGCTCAACTGCCCACTGTACATTAAACCAATAGAAGTACATGTAAGACAAGCTTCCATTTCAGAATTACTCCATAAAATTATAATTAACATGAATTAAAGAGTGCTGCCACACCTGATGACAGAAACGTTCGATCCCTGGTTAATAATGAAAACAGAATTACGTCAAGAATAGTCAAGTGTCTTTGAGTGAAAAGTTCTGGAAGCACTCCTTAATGGGGGACCAATAGAAAAGTTAATGGAAGGTCTGGCTTTCATTCCCAAGACTTCTTTGTAACAGGTAAGCTGGGACACCAGTATAAGGTAGACTGGCTGTGGCTCTTGAAGTTATTCTGGATTGAAAGAAAACAGAAACTCTTGGAGGATTTAAAAAGCCTGCCACACTTACTGAAGAAGAAGGAAATATTGCAAGCTAATGTTTAGTCTTGCCCCAGGTAGATGTAATGTAAACTACCATTTCTGTTAAAAAGACACAAGGATGAGCAGCAAGATTTTTTGCCATTATCAGGAGTTGAAGATAACCTAATATTTATAAATCTGTATGAAAAAATGTTTTTGTACTTTGCATTTTGGAGAGGTTGCTACATTTTGAGACAGAAGACCAGTAGGAACATTTTTTCCCTCCCACAATTCTTGGCCATTGATACAAAAAGACTTAATACACCACTAAGAAAATAAAAGGTAATTTTCTCTTTTACTTTTTGTTTTGAGTTCTGAAGAATACCATTTTAAATCCTACTGAGTAATTGTAAGAAGCACTGT
This sequence comes from Erpetoichthys calabaricus, assembly GCF_900747795.2. Classification (NCBI taxonomy): domain Eukaryota; kingdom Metazoa; phylum Chordata; class Cladistia; order Polypteriformes; family Polypteridae; genus Erpetoichthys; species Erpetoichthys calabaricus. Next base: position 237,404,050 of record NC_041394.2, read on the forward strand.
AACAACAAAAGACAACAGGATTCAGCTGCTCTTTTGATTTTCTGCATATTCACAGTTATTGCAAAACACAATGTCACAGCACAACCTATGAGCAACACCCACGGTCACAATGACTGGATTTCTTTTCTTTCTTCTAGCAAGGACTCACATTAGGAGGAGGTCTAATTGTGGCACTGAACACAAAAAAATGTAAAACAATAACATGTCTGTTTGCTGTGCAAGCTATCAAATCACTTGGTTGCCTTGACAACCACAAGGGGAAGCTTTTTTGTTCACACTGGACTTCTAAATCACAAGTTCTTTGATCTAATCGCCACCATTGATTAACTTTATAACCCCAATTTGTGCCCCATTTATGAAAAATACATTTGCTAATATGAGTTCTGACTCTTCCAATCACACGTTGGAATAACTGAGTATGGAAAATCAATGGCATTCCCGTAATACTTTAGTTTAGGTACTGCAAAAAATCCTCTATTACTCATTTATTTTTATGTAGCAAGGACTCAAAGAAGGCTTCTTTTGGTGTTGCTAACATTTACAAAGCATCAGTAAAACGGTAATTCATCTGTGCAATGTGGACTAATAAAATAACCAGTGACACTTTAGTTTAGTCACTGCAAAAATGCACCTATTACTCATTTACCCTTATGAAATAAAACCTTAACAAAGGGTTCTTTTGGTCTTTGTAAAACTTAAAAAACATCAGTAGATGGGTTATTCATCCCTGTGAAGTATAGCATATTGACAAAATGGTAAAATTACTTGTTAATGTGAAGGATTCAAAGATCTTACACTAATTATGTAATATCAAGAGAACTGTGTCTCAGTCAAGCCACCTCTGCCAATCCAAAGTGAAGTTTTGTTAGTAGGTTGCATTGCAGAGATGAATAAACACTTTGCTGATGCTTTGTAAGCATTATAAATGTAATGAATTATTATTATTATTATTATCCATCCATCCATCCATTTTCCAACCCGCTGAATCCGAACACAGGGTCACGGGGGTCTGCTGGAGCCAATCCCAGCCAACACAGGGCACAAGGCAGGGAACCAATCCTGGGCAGGGTGCCAACCCACCGCAGATTATTATTATTATTATTATTATTATTATTATTATAAACGACCTAAAGAAACCTTTGTTAAGGTCTTGTTATATAACAGTAAATAAATGATAGATACTAAACTAAATCTATGATAATTTTACCAGCGTATCAAAGGCTCCTAATATGCCAAACTGCACAGAGATGAATAACCACTTTAAAACTTTAATTAGGACCAAAAGAAGCCTTTGTCAAGGTCTAAAGTAAATCAAGAGTAAATGAGTAATAGATGCATTTTTGCAGCACCTTAACTAAAAAATAGTATGGAATCATTCTGGCTCTGAGTGTGTTTACATACACACATAAAACTGGGATAAGGCGAGTAACTGGTTAAGGTAGAAACCTGTTTTCTTAAAAAACCCTGTTTATATGGTTGAGTCCACTTATGGAGTTCTCCTTTGGCAACACACTCCAGTATTATTAAACTGCGCAAAAAAGAGTTAAATGTCATCATCAGCTGTCGAGAATCCATAAACAAGCATGGAGCCCGAGTCTCTCAAGATTGTTCTGCTGAGCTTAGCACTGTATATTCAAAATATCGACATAAATGTAGTTATTTCTGAAATATTGAGCTAGATTATTTCAACCAGGAGAAGGAATAATGTGAATAATCTGAGCAGTTGCCTCAGGAAATGTATCTTTGTGCTTGCTTCCAGCGTTTTCTACCCATGACTGCTGGATGCGTCTGCATAGCAAACGCTGATGGAATAGAGTTGTTTACTGACAAAGAATGTAGTAAAACTTCAGGATATCAAGAAATGCTTTTGTAATATTGTGCGATCTGTAAGTTGCGTGATCTGATAAACCCAGATCCATTGACAATGTGTGCACCTCTACCGCTAGCAAGTCGCCATTATTCTTTATAGGTTTAGTAGTTGTGAAGAGTACAAACTGATCATCAAGCAGTATAAACAAAAAACATTGTGCACATCTTCTATACAGGCATGGTGTTGGTAATAAGCAACTTTACGGCCACGGACATACGCAGGCTAACAAGAGGGCACAGACTAAGAAAACGGTTTACATGGTCACATAACCTGGTTACTGGTAGCCAAATCTACAAACATTATACTGGTTTCTCAGAGACCAGAATCATAGTTTCTCTAACCAGACATTTTTCTTGATACCTATGAACTGCAGTGGGTTGGTGCCCTGCTCGGGATTGGTTCCTGCCTTGCGCCCTGTGTTGGCTGGGATTGGCTCCAGCAGACCCCCGTGACCCTGTAGTTAGGATATAGCGGGTTGGATAGTGGATGGATGGATATCTATGAATAGCTAGGTTTTTTAAGTGCATACAAATACACTCACTGTTGTTGCATTTTAAGGGGGGGCATTGTTATTTTTTAACAATAACACTGTTGAACAGCGTAAACCGCAAAGGAACAGGACAAGTAACATGGTGTAGTGGACAGGCAATATGGTATAGCAGCTAATATGGTGGATTTTAAATCCCAATATTGCAGCTTCAGTTCCAGCCTCTGTCCTATTACATGACCCTGAGCAAGTCGCTTATCTTACCTTTGCTCTAAAGGAAAACGATAATTGTGAACAATTGCAACATATTCTGATCTTGTAAAGTTGCCTTGAATAAAGGCTTAAGCCAAATACAAAATAATAATAATAACATACGACAGCTGAATTGCAGTCTGATTAGGCACTGCATGCTAGTAAAGGTAATTAAATACTGTATTTCAAAATGGTTTACTCATCTCTAAAAAAGAATTTTTGTAACACTCATTCATAAATGATGATTCTTTCACACTGAGAAAAGAATTTATATATTTTATACAAACATTATTTATGAAAGGGAAATCTTGGCCTGCATAACCATTGATTAATTCTGTTTTTCACATTTATCCTGCCTCCAATCTGTCTATAGTCACTTTTACAGTAGTTCTCCAATCTTCAATTCCAAGTACTAACAGATGAGCAAATGATTTTTCAAAGAGTGGTTTGAAGAAAAATATATTCTTAAACATATTTTAAATACATAATTTTGTTTCTAAAATAATACCAAATCAAATTGTGTATACAACATAAAACATAAGAGGATTGATGCAACAAATTATTCACCCACTGCTGATATCTGATTCACATACTGAATGAAAAAATTAAATGCCCATAGGACATTAAGTCTCATTTGCAATCAATAAGTAACGTTAAATCTTCTCATTCATATTAGGCTGAAATGTTTTCAACATGAAAGCTTTACTTCTTAATCTTATGATGTGCTCTAAGGCTAATCATTCTATCAACATAGCTAAGCATGGTGAAATGAAAGCTGGAAAAGTCTTGTAATAGAAGATCTGTATAATAATAAAACTGTGTAAAGTCTGTTGCAAATCAACATAAAATAAAAAAAATATTAGACATAAAACAAATTATTACAGGTATAATATAATCTTTCAATTTTACCTTATGTATTCTTAATTTCTTAAGGTCTTTCAGGACCACATACACTGTAGTACAGCTACAAAACAGATATTGTCAATATTTCTAATACTAGAATGTGTACATCATAAAAGTAGATGTGGCTGGGCCAGTGTTTACAGCTCGTGCCGCACAGTTCCTGAAGACGCGATTCAAGTCATGGCCTGGTCTCTGTCTGTTGAGCTTGACATTTTTCATATGTTGACATGGGTTCCCTACGGACTCGATTCTATCTATTTTTCCTCTCGCATTCCATGTACATCAGGGCTAATTGGCAAGTGGAATGAGTGAGTGTCTGAGTTTGTCATGGTGTATCATGGTGTATCATTCACGTTTAATTCATGTTTTTTCTGTAATGCTGCTGAAAGAGGCTTTTTGCTTCAGTTTAGTCTATAATAGACACATTTAGACCATATTGGAAATGAATCAAATGCTACCACAAGAGAAGGTTGCATTTACCTTTGAATAGACTTATTCACATAAATTCTGGGCAAGTACGATGCTTTCAAGTGGGTGTTGTTATTCATTCACTTTTTTTCTTCATGAGAGCTTCAAAGCACAGAAATAACTTGGTCAAACAAATAACTACATTTGACTTTTAGTAGAAAGCAAGTGAGGTTCAAAACAAAAGAGTCAGTATCATCTTTTATCAAAGCCTTTTACAGAAACCAAAAAGCAAAGTCAAAAAGGAAACACAAAAAATATGAAACTGGATCATACGATCAAAAGCAAAGCACAACGTTAGGAAATGTTTCTAATTTCGGATACCAAGAAGTATATTTCAGCTGACCTTTATACTCATGTTCCCTTAATGACATGTGCAGAGTGACCTCAGAGTTAACCCAAAGCAAAGCCATAGCAATCACTACAACAAAACTGCATAAAATGGCATTGAAAAATAATACAAAATAATCTAAAAACTACTAAAGAAACACCAAAAATGAAATATTTGGGTTAAAAACTCCCAGGAAAGATATATACTTTAATGTAAACACTGATAGAAAGCCCAAACAAATTAAAACAAAAATACCAATTACAACAGACTTGGCCTGCCAAAACATTGTGGCTGGATATAAACTGGATATTATATAACCTCCTAGAACAAAAGATCAACTTGATGAGAACCCAATGAATTCAGAATACACTTGGTCCTTCCATTGCACTGGCCTCTCAGCCAGTTAAGAGTCTCTGTTCAATCCTGGCCACGTATATTCTGTCCATTACATATATTTAGTACTGTGACAGACTGCACCCTCACGTGTAGATGCATCTGGCCCCAATTACCTCACCAACAATCCACGGCTGCATAAGCATGAACACCCAAGAGATCAAGCCGGCCATTCGGTTGCTTATTTATTTAAAAACTGGTCACTAATTTCTCCAGCCATGGACTCACTATTTCACACCATCACTGACCCACTAGATCCAGCACCAAACCGGTCATGTTGGATGATATTTCAGGCTGCATAATGTTGACCACAGCATCTCCAGTATCTTTGATGTCTGTCACATGTGGTCAGTGAACCTGCTCTCAACTGTGAAGAAAATGGGGCACCTATGGCGGAGCAGCCAACTGTGGTATTCTCTGGCGAATGCCAATCAAGCTACACGGTGATGCAAAGGTCCCACTAGAGCAGTGATTCTTAACTGTTTTTGAGTCATGTACCTCTTAAAGAATCTAATGAAAGCCTCCTTCCCCAGAAATATTCACATAAACACAACTTTGCATGTAATGAATATAATGTACTTTATGTATTGAGATTTGATTGTCTCACATACAGTATATATGACATAAACAAATTATTATTAAACTTTAAAGTGAACAATCTAAAAAAACACTCCCTTTTTATGTAAGAAGTAATGGCCACTCATTATAATTATGGAATAAATCATCTTGTGCAAATTAAAACAGATCTGCTACTACTACGTTTTCTACTACCGTTACTACTACTACATCTACTCTAAAACAACAGTACCAGGCTTTATAGTGAATATAAAAGTTAAATTTTATCTGACCCTCAGGTCAGGACCTCAGGTTAAGAATCCCTGCACTAGAGGATGTCAGGCCCTCAGACCATCCTCATGGAGTCTGTTTCTAACAGTTTGGTCAGAAAAATGCACACCAGTAGCCAGCTGGAGGTCATTTTGTAGGGCGCTGGCAGTTCTCCTCCTGTTTTTCCTCGCACAATGGAGCAGATACTGGTCCTGCTACTGGGTTGATGCCCTTCTACAGCCCTGTTCTGCTCTCCTCAAATAACATTCTGTCTCCTGGTATCTCCTCCATGCCCTTGAGACTGGGCTGGGTGGCACATCAAACCTTCTTGCAACAGTACATATGGATGTGCTATCCTGGAGGAGCTGAACTACTTGTGCAACCTGAATCGACTGCAAATACTGTCTCATGCTACCAGTTGTGACTAAAACACCAGAAAAATGCAAAACTAGAGAAGAATCAGACAGGAAGGAGAAGGATTTTGGTAGTTGTCTTGCTGTTGCCTCTCTAGTGCACCTGCTGTCACTTTCATTTGGTCCAAAGCAGGTGAAGTTGACTTTTGTTCACTTATGCGTCCTAACTGGACAGATTGATATCCCTGAAGCTTAACTAACTTGGTGTTAGACTGTGATGATCGAGTGTTCCCTTTATTTTTCTTAGCTGTGTATTTCTGGCATACACGTGTTGTGTATTTCTGGCATACACGTGTTAGATAGGTTTTAATGCCTGCAAATGTACAGTACTGTATGCAAGATACAAGAAAGTCAGATTTTGAGAGTAAATGTAAACTATTACAGCTGTCATGTAAGGAAGATCTAAAAGAAGCAGTGGAACATTCCATTTCTGATGGTAGGCATCTTCAGGATACTCAAAAGGTGTCTTAAGAAGACTCAAAAGAAAAGAATAAAACAAACAGTAATATAGGTAATTACATTCCTAAATAGCACAAAATTAATAATCATCTTTCTGAAAACATACAGGCACACCAGGTACAATGGACTGACACTGAAGAAGGATAGATATAGAATATGTTGAAGGATGTTACACTAACAAATGTGAAACCATTGAAGTAGCCATATGTAGCATTGTGTAGCCATGAAATATGGCAGGACAAGACATTTTGTCAGGAAGTGATGGCAAGCTCAAGAGATCCTATGCCATGAGTGTATTTTGTTTTTCTTTCCTAGCTCTTTCCTTATAAGTACAATACATATTGAACTGATTCACAACAAACCCTGGTGAATGAAATGATACAGATTTAATGGATTTCCCTTGCCTAAACATCTCATTTCCATATAAGCTGTAAAAAAATGGAAAAATAAGAACAAAAACTGTTACCTTAGGTATGCTTATTGAGGCATAAAGCATTTACAAATTCCAATAGAAAAATGCATCAGATATAATACAGAGATTTAAATAAGCATGTCTTTGTTTAATTCAATCCCACACACTCACTCCTCACCTCCACAAAGATTATAGTGTAAACAAAGAAATTGATTGAATGACTTGCCTAATGCTTCTTTCACACTGATAACTAGGATGATCTGCAGAAGAAATGTTCATTTTAATACATGGGAAGAAATGAACATTTTATAATTTCCATTTCACTGCTATCATAAAAGAAACATAAGTGCCTTACCATTCAAATCAAATATGCATATTTTTCAGAAGTGGGTGCTTTAGCATTCCTGCTGTGCATAATAGCAAGTCCTCACAATCCCAACAACTACAGAACTATAGTGCCTATAATATATTTTTGATTTAATGAATAAATGAGTTAAGCAATCACTTTGGGTCATACAATGAGTTAAAAGCAAGAATTGAACCAGCCACCTTGTAGTTTAAAATTCAAAGTCATAGATAATATACATAGATACTATATAGATAATGTGCAGTAGGACTTTATTTGACATATTGCAGCCTACTCCATCCTATAACAAAGACGTGATAAAGAACTTTAATTATGTGACATTTCACTTATATTATAACTAAGCAATAAAGGTGGCATATGCAAAGGGAACACAAAGCAACTAAAGAAAAAGACATAAATAAAACTTTACAGCTCTATGGGCCATACTAAAAGATTTTGCCTTAGATGGGAATGCTTTCACAACTCAGTAGTACTCTAGAGCTTAACCAGTGATCTGCGTAGGTATCTGAAGTGTTACTGGTTCAAATCCCAGAAGGGATCCTACTTCATTGGGTCCTTGAGCAGGGCCTTTTACCTGAAAATTGCTCCAGGGGCGCTGTACAATGGCTGATTTTGAGCTCTGACTCCTCAAGTTCATGCAAAAAACAATTTCCCCTTGGGGGTTAACAAAGTGTTTAAAAAAAAAAAAAACTGCATTTCTCATATAGTTCTCTTTCACTGTATATTGTATCTTCTAAGCTTTCTTGCTCTTCCACCAACTGCCCTTCTCTAAACTCACAGTTTACTTCTCAACTAACATGGATACATCAGAAGATATATTTTTTAAAATCCACACTGTGTCTAGCTTCCCAGAATTACCTCATAGGTCAGTGGAGTTATATCATTTTCCGTGACTAGTAGTGTCCAGTGGTCACTAGAATCATAGCCCTTCAGGTTCCTCCAATCAACAAAATCTGTGGAGGAGGCTGCTAAACTATTTGTTCTCATTTCACTTTAGCAGCATCTTATCCACTCCAAGTGATGGCTTGTCTGCTACCTTTTGGTATACTGAATGAACAGTACAGACTTCTTCCCCGTCCACCTTAGTGTTTGACACTGTTGCCCCTGGAGATTACTTTCTGGGGACCTTGCTGTTAGCTAGTTGTACTGGCATACAGAGAAACTAATCATCTATTTTTCTATATGGGCCTTAGTGAATGCTTCTTCTGTCTAGTACCACATTGGGGCTATATTTTGCCAAGAAAAACTAATGTCAGCTCTACAAGCTTTCCCTAAGGTTATCAAGTGTTAAGTGCATATGTGGTTTTTAAAGTTAACACTGTGACTTTAAAGGTATTTGAACTCATGTCTTCTGCCCTGCAATATTGTATAGTGGTTCTCTTTAAAATGGCCAATGGCGTTAACAGCAGTACTATGGTGAGGAACTGCAAAATGGCTGCAAAAAGTAGATGGTGGCAGTGAACCAACATTGAATTGAGTACATTCTGATTTCTGCTTAAAAGGAATTGTGGCACGATCAGGGGAATGTATTAACTGCACAAATAAATGCAGCAATAATATTCTAACAAGGAATCAGGAGATAAATTGTAGTTAAAGGTAGGTCAGGAATCAGAAATAACAGATCAGTAAACCAGTAACAAGAACCAGAGCAGAAAACTTAAATCATAAACAATTAAACACAGATTGGTACCCAGTGTTGTGTGTACAGATGTAATGGAGGACATGAAACATAGAGTCAAACAAGAAGAGGTCATTAACTAAAAGACAGAAATTAACCAAGTTCAAAGTTGAGAGGGAAAAAATAAAAGAGAAGTCTTCAAGTAATACCAAACTTGAAAACTTAAATTAATCTTTCTACTTTTTATTTCAAACTAAATGACCAAGAATGTAAGAGAGATTTGGTTTTATCCACCAAGGGATAACTTTGGGATGGAATTTAGGTTATGGCAGTTTTGACTTTTGGACAGTTTGACAGGAATGAGCACAAAAAAACTCAAAATATTTATTTTCAACTAAATTTCATTTCATTTTCAACCATGTGGCACTTAGAAACAAAGCAAACCATTTGTGACATAGATGAATGCATAGCAGCCATCACTTCCTTTTACTGTAGTTCTATCCTGTTTTAAAATGGGGTTGCCATTTTTTTTTTACTAGACTTCTCCAATAGAGGTTTTGGCATAATATTTACAGCCAGATGTCTTTCCTGACATCAACCTTCACCATTAATCTGGGCTTGGGACCGACTCTATTGCTTGAGAGTAGCAAAGTGTAGTATGTGTTTTATCACCATTTTTTACTTATGTTGTGCTTTTGTTCACACATGTCATTGAATATAATTGGTCAATGTAGCTGGCAGTACAGACAACTGCACACTGAGCTTGGTCACAGGTAAGAAGCTCGATCAGCAGCTGGCTGTTTAGCTGAGTAGGTGTACTGTGAAAGAAAACACAAACTTTGCATGTTATAACATTTCGGCATTCACTTGGGATCAAATGACAAGATCCAGGCTGCCTGAAGATGCCGGCTGGGTAGGCTGTGCTGCAAAAGATAAGGGAGAATGAATGCTTAGCTGCACATACACAGGAAGATCATTGTTGTTAGGGGAATGAGGATTTCACCAATTAGAGTAATGAATATGAGGCATTCGGTACATGGCTCATGCATGAGTTTTGTGGTTTAACAAATCCATGAAGCATTATACTGATCAAGGTGCCATGTTTTTGAAGCCAGTTCTTCTGTATTATAATTGAGATATGCAAATCTGTTTTGTGAGCTCAATGGGCATAAATTAGACTGTATTTCTGCTCAGGGACCATCCCTCCTGCTTTTTTGTTAGCTGCAGGGACATCCCAAAAAGAAATAAAGACAAGCTTCCTCCTGCCTGGTTCTTTGGTGTGTTTATTATAATTTCTATCACAGATTTCACTACTTGTAATTCACATCATCCTAAGCACGTGTCCCGTCAATGTCGCCTCTGGGAGTACAGCTGTCAGGAGAGGAACCAACACACTGAACCATTCTTCAGTAGAGACAGCACATGTCTCACAAGCATCGATTTGAGGTGGATTTTCATGCCATCATTGTGTTTTCCTAACTTCATATGGTACTGTAGTATTTTTAAAAACTATAGAATAGTTAAGCATTAGGTCGACATTTTGTACATAAACTGTAGTTTAAATTATTTGTGTTTTAAAGTACAATAATATGGTTTCACTGTCATTGTATTCATAAACTAAAAGTGTTTTTGTAAAATAAAATAATACAGCATTATGCATTTTTGCTGATTTCACATTAATGGATATTTTTCAGTGCCAGTGTGTACTTATATATTGTCACGCGTGTGTGCATAACAGACAGTTTAAGGGCTCACCTAATAACATTTTTTCCTGTTGAAAAAAAATCAGAGTTTTTAACTTGTTTATCCAGACGTAAATATAACACTAAGGAGGCTACTGGAATAATTCAAACCTCATACCAGCTTCAACGGAAGAGAATTGCGCTCCTAATTTCAACCAGCTAATATCTGATTTGTCTAGAATAAGTCTGTTACAAGGAACACTGCAAAGAAATATACAGTAAGTACATGGATTTAAAGACTGCGTTAATCATGACAATTTCTTTTCATATCTGACCTGATGGATTGTAATTTCACCAAAATTACTTCACATAACCTTGACGGAAAGTCAGGAATTAATATTCAATTATGAAGCTGCCTTTAGCTCAAAGACCAGCACCTTTTGTAACCAGGCTCTCTTCACTTGGGTGACATTTCCTACAATGGTCATCCAGACTGGGCTCCTACCAAGAAAACCTGGGCCTGTACACCACATGGAGTGTGGAAAATAACTCTCTCAGCCAGTCACGCCAAAGGAGAACACCCTAGCTTATGTGACTAATCAGGCTTCTGAATGCAAAGGTGCCTTATTTCCGCAGCAACACCTTATTACCTCTACAAATGTATGCATTGAAGTACAGAGCAGTTATGCTGACTATATTACTTTTGTGTATTTTTTTAAATGCACTACCAAATTCAAAACCTCCCTGCAGAATGTAGGATCTCCACAACCACACATAAATTGAATGTAATATTTGCAATTGTTCAGTCCTTCTGTATATATTACTCTGTCACTACTCTCAGCAATAGTTTTGCATGTGTTTCTAAATACACTGAAAATAGAATGCCATTTCTTTTTCCACTCACACAAAAATTGAAACCTAGAGCTTTTAAAGATCATGCTAAGTATATTAAGTGAAGCCAAACCAAGCTTACATTGAAACTTTTTTGAACTCCATACCTTGTTTTTCAGATTAGGAAAAATTTCTCGATAAGCATCATACTGTCAAAGCAATGTGGCAGCTGATCTGCTTGCTGGCTTCCTGTTAGAAATACATCTTCCTGCAGAGTGCATGCATTAGTGCAGTCTTTTATGAAAATGTCATTAGTGCTTCCAACAGTAAACCAAAGCAAATTCTTCTATTCACAGAGGCAGTACAATGAAATAAGACACTGTGAGTGCTCTGTGTAAAGTATATATTTATATAAATATACATTTATGTATATATTTATGTGTAAAAAAAAATCAATGGTTGTTCCAATGCTGATAAAATAAGATTAGAGAGACAATGGTCCAGGTGTGTAGCCTTCAACACATTTGATTTTATTTCTCTTCTTTTCTTTTTTCAGCATAGGAATAACCTTTAATATATGCAGAATATACACAGTATACACTAAAAACATCTAGGACAAATAATGCATTTGAGTCCTGAATTAACCTACACAAAGTCCTTTGTTCAGGAAGATTTAGATCACATTTTTACTTCCATGATATAACAGATTGTCACTGGCTGATTCTTGCTTTGCAATTGATGCTGTCAAGGCACTGCAAACTCTAGATTTAAATTCCATGGGGTCAGAAAAGGCATAAATGGCTTGATACTATCTGAATGGACCGTGACTGAGTTTTACACTGTCAGTTGCATTACACAGATGTGTTTGTACAATTTTCTGCTGAGCTTGACATTATAAGTGTGGAGAAGGCAACCGGGGCCAATTGTTCAACCCGTCTCTGCCATTCATCAGGCAGCCTAGCAAATTCGGTGATATCACACAGTTAAGCTTTTTTTTTCTAAATTGCTTATAGGAAGATATTAATTTGTAAATAATACCGAATGCAAAAAGAAAAGGACTGCTTTTTTTTTTTTCTGGAGTGACTATGCCTAAATATAGCAGCCCAGCACTTTAACCCTTGTTACAATAATTTATCTAGCTAAAGCACCTGCTTATAAGCTGTTCTTCTGAACTGGCGTTGTTTTTAGTTTCATTGCATTTTATAAAGTGTCTGCTTTATACAGCACAGGACCATTAAATGCTGGGATTGAGCTTTGGAATTCATTGGACAAGAGTCCTTCACTTATAAATATAAGGGAACCCAAAAAGCACATTACCTGGGATCTAGTTTAGCCCAAAAAGGTAAACTGTGAGTTAGTAGCTACTGAAAAATCCTGAAAATGTTGCATCTCACTACAAAGATAAATTTCAAAGATGTCACAGTCAGTCCCAAAGCTTTTTAATCACAGCTATCTAACATGATGTTGTAGCTTTATGCTCAGCAGCTCCACTGGAAGGCATGTCATGTGGCTATGTATAAATATTTTATGAAAATTAAATTGTATGACTAAATTTAGACTAATAGCTAGCTGAGCTGTTAAGGCAAGAAATAAAGGAAGCAACAGGCATAAAACAGCAGCGGCTGCTGCAAGTTAATGTAATTAACTAAAGAGAGGAACATAAACTTTTAACCTGGGTTTTTAAAAACCAGGTCTGGGCACTGTCTATGGAGAGTGATATGTTGGAATTGGACTGATAGAATGTTCAATTAGACTGAATGTTCATCTTTGGTACAGTAGAAATGAGCAATTTAAGGGAAAAAAACAAATAAGTAGTTAAATTCAAAGCTAGACTCTGCTACAGAAGTTTCTTTTGGGATCGTTACCAAAACCAAAATGCTAACTAAATCATCAATTAAAAAGCAAATAATAATTCTAAGCCAAAAGATCTTTGTAAATTGTTTTGTAGTGTTTCCTAAAGTGCTAGCCACTTGCAAGTCTTCCAGAACTTTTACTAAAGTTAGCATGTTTGCTAAGTGGTCATCTTAATGTATTATGTTTGCCATGATGTCACACGGCACATGTCTGACATGTCTAGCAACCACAAAGCACTTACTGATCAGAAAAAGATGGCAGGGCCAGTGAAATCTACAAACAAAATGTAACAATTTAGAAAATGTATGCATGAAGTAACATTCAAGTGCATTTGGAGATTTACCTAACAGTTTTGAAAGTATTTTACATTTTTTAGTTATATTGTCAAAGAGTTAGTTATCATATTTTTGTTTATTACATTTTTTGTAACAGTAAATCATATTTATATAATATATGCAATTACATGAATGAGTAGATTACATTAAATACATGTTATTAACAGAACTTTACAATAGTTAAATATGCTTGTGGTTGCTCGATAGCTTTAATAGACAGCTGTGTCCAATTCAACTGATGCAAAAATGGCATCAGTTGACATCTTATTGTTAGTTGTGGGAGACTCTGTGATTAACTGTTGTTCAAATATTTCAAACATAACATTTTTAAAAGAAGTACCTGATTACAGAGTTAAAATATCTGTTGAACTTTCAAGATAAAAGTGCTGGATGCTTCAGACCAGGATCGAGAACAGGTGTGGTGTTTTGCTGATAAACTGTAGTGTTCAATGAATTATTATGTAAGTTTTTTTTTATTTCAACTGAAAATTTTTTATTTTTAAATAACAAATATGATCCCAAAAATAAAAACCACCGCAGTAAATTTTGTTTTTAGGGCAGTAAATACAACCCACTCTTCTCAGCTACAGTATGGTAACAATAACACACCACTCAGCTATCAACTAAATGCCAACATATCAACTGTAAGCAAAGTTACCAAAACTAATAAAACTATAAATGAAAATAAAATCACAACATTACTCCATGAAAGGGGAAAAAACTGCACTCAGTTCCATATCTAGTTATTAAAATTAGTAAAAAAAAAATAATTCATTAAAATTAACTGAATAAGTAAGAACTTGGAAAGGAACTGATTTATCGTATAATGGAAATACCAAAGGTTACAGTAATCTTAAAGATTTTAACTTCAGTATCACGATACACAGATGCAAAAACAGCTCTTCGGGCATGGATATGTCAACCCCTTCTCTGTTTTTATTAATTTAGAGGAACAGCACTTTCTTATGTAATTAATTAGTTCAAACACATTTTATTTGCCAGATGATAATACCTGCTCTTTACAATAATCATGTTCAGATTGTGTCATGTAAATACAGAGGACATAATTGTTCAATCTATGATTATAGAGTGACCTTTACATACAGTGATTTCTTTCTTCTTCCATTCACTTCCATGTAAGAGACTTTTTTTTTTTTTTTCTTAACATTTGTATTGAACTTACTTCAAGCAGCAATAGACATGAGTGACTGTTGAACTAAAAAATGAAACCAAAGCAAATATTGTTTAACAAGTTCCTAACATGGCGTTTGCACATTCTTCCCATGTATACTTCTATACTTCCTTGGAAGGCTGGCGTCCTTCAACATCTGCAATAAAATGTTGCAGATGTTCTATCAGACGGTTGTGGCGAGCGCCCTCTTCTATGCAGTGGTGTGCTGGGGAGGCAGCATAAAGAAGAAGGACGCCTCACGCCTGGACAAACTGGTGAGGAAGGCAGGCTCTATTGTTGGCATGGAGCTGGACAGTTTGACATCTGTGGCAGAGCGAAGGGCGCTCAGCAGGCTCCTATCAATTATGGAGAATCCACTACATTCACTAAACAGTTTCATCTCCAGACAGAGGAGCAGCTTCAGCGAGAGACTGCTGTCACTGCCCTGCTCCACTGACAGACTGAGGAGATCGTTCCTCCCCCAAACTATGCGACTCTTCAATTCCACCCGGGGGGGTGGGGTAAACGTTAACATTATTCAAAGTTATTGT
Organism: Erpetoichthys calabaricus; assembly: GCF_900747795.2. NCBI lineage: Eukaryota > Metazoa > Chordata > Cladistia > Polypteriformes > Polypteridae > Erpetoichthys > Erpetoichthys calabaricus. Next base: position 237,419,269 of record NC_041394.2, read on the forward strand.
CTGTTTTTACCTACATTTTTATTACTCTTTAATTTAATAATTTAATCAGTATGCTGCTGCTGGAGTATGTGAATTTCCCCTTGGAATTAATAAAGTATCTATCTATCTATCTATCTATCTATCTATCTATCTATCTATCTATCTATCTATCTATCTATCTATCTATCTATCTATCTATCTATCTATCTATCTATCTATCTATCTATCTATCTATCTATCTATCTATCTATGTATATGTAGGTGTATCTCTGGGAACTCAGATTTTGCTCTCGCATCAGTGATAGTTTGACTGGCTATTCCAACTTGGCCTAGTGTTACTGTAATAGGCCTCTATGCCTTGTCTAAGGTTGGCATCTGTCTTACTCTAAGTTCTACCGAGATAATTCCGAATTGTATGAGGTTGCTTTAGGAAAGTTTAATTATTTTGAATGCTGTTAAATCTTACAGATCTCGAAGAATCAATCAGGTACATTCTATTCATAATTAGCCAGGTATTTTTTTTTTTGTGCCAAATACAAAGAAGTTTACTGTAATTCAAAAATATAAGAATATTTGTGGTGGTGCTGACAGGTGAATTGGCATTGAAAAGCAGTGGACAAAACAAGTGCCCAGAATGTACTGTAGAGTTGCCAATCCTTGCTTATGGACCAAAGCTTGATTAGCAGTCGGAATGCCTTGTGGTTGGAAGTCAAGGCACATCGTTGTGGCTTTTACCTTTACAGAATCTTTTTTCTGTTTCAGTCAAAAACATTTTTCATTAACAAATACAACGAAATTATGTGCAGTCCAAGCGGTGTCAAAATATAAATAAACATAATTAAAAAAGGATAAGAAAGGAGAAGAAGACATAAGGTAGAACACAAACATTCAACATAAAACCTTAATTGCACATGAACACTATTGCACAAGATGTCATCTATTACACTGCTGCATTGGAGGTGATTAGGTGGCATTCAGTGCCCTAATAGCAACAGGGTAGAAACTGTTATTCAGTCTATTAGTCAAAGTGTGTTTAATACTATTTGGACACAATAATCTTCTTTAACACAACTTCATCCAATACTGTATTTAATAGATGCATTGTGCTACAGTATTTACGATGTGCTGTGTTCTTTGGGGCGGCACGGTGGCGCAGTGGGTAGCGCTGCTGCCTCGCAGGTGGGAGACCTGGGGACCTGGGTTCGCTTTCCGGGTCCTCCCTGCGTGGAGTTTGCATGTTCTCCCCGTGTCTGCGTGGGTTTCCTCCCACAGTCCAAAGACATGCAGGTCAGGTGGATTGGCGATTCTAAATTGGCCCTAGTGTGTGCTTGGTGTGTTTGTGTGTGTCCTGCGGTGGGTTGGCACCCTGCCTGGGATTGGTTCCCTGCCTTGTGCCCTGTGTTGGCTGGGATTGGCTCCAGCAGACCCCCGTGACCCTGTTTGGATTCAGCGGGTTGGAAAATGGATGGATGAATATCCTTCCTAAACTTCTTTAAAAGGGGCGGCACGGTGGTGCAGTGGTAGCGCTGCTGCCTCGCAGTTAGGAGACCTGGGTTCGCTTCCCGGGTCCTCCCTGCGTGGAGTTTGTATGTTCTCCCCGTGTCTGCGTGGGTTTCCTCTGGGCACTCCGGTTTCCTCCCACAGTCCAAAGACATGCTGGTTAGGTGGATTGGCGATTCTAAATTGGCCCTAGTGTGTGCTTGGTATGTGGGTGTGTTTGTGTGTGTCCTGCGGTGGGTTGGCACCCTGCCCGGGATTGGTTCCTGCCTTGTGCCCTGTGTTGGCTGGGATTGGCTCCAGTAGACCCCCGTGACCCTGTGTTCGGATTCAGCGGGTTGGAAAATGGATGGATGGATGGATGTGTTCTTTGGCTAGGATGCATGATTACAGAAATTCTGTTTTTTGGACTTGTTATTGACAGCCTCTCTTAATAGCCAAACTATTTTATACATATATTCTGCACTTGAGTATTTAGCTTGTCAGGGCAATGCTTTTTAAACCAGCAACAGCTATTTACATAATCCAATTAGTGAACTTCAAAATATTCTGCTCCTTCAATTATGATATCACATTAAACACCTCTTTCTACTAATTTTTGTTATTTCAACTATAAAACTGCATTGATCAGCAAAAGTAGTTTTCTATCAAAAGCAGTATACCAGGAAGAACAACATTTCCCATTGAAAGAGGAACACAATTGAATTGGTATGTCTGCCAAATGTACAGTATGTACATCATTTGTTCTGCCAAAAACCCTTGCAGCGACACCCCAGTTACAACATTTCTTTAAAAATTAAAAGCCCATATTTTGCCTTAGCAAGAATCTCCCTGTCAAGCAGTTATAGTAAGATAAGACTCAACAATGTAATTTTTCTAATTAGAAAAGAAATTCATAAAGCCAAAAATTCTCCATCTGTTCCATTAGAAATAACATGAATGGAAGAATTTTATTTGAATAACTTAACAGTCGAGAAACATATTTTTGATGTGTCTGCTAAGTGTAAATCTTTAACATACTATTAGTGTGCACATTCATTCATTGATTTCCTGAATACTGTTTTTCGATTTTAAGATCATGGCAAATTAAAGCTTATCCAGACATCATCAGATACCAGGCAGGAAACATTCCCTCCTGCAATATAGGGAAAATGTTATCCTTTATGAATACTGAGTTACTGTAAGTGCAAGTTGATTGTAATCCGAACATTCCTCATCAGACGTCAACAGTGAGCGATAGAAACCAAGATATCCAAAGAAAACTCACGAGCAACAGTCAGAGACTGGCCTGGGGACTGAACTTGGGTATCAGAAGCCATGAAGCACCTGTACTAACCACTGTGTTCCTGTCCTGCTAATTCAAACGTAAAATCTAAATATATCAATGTGTAATTAAAAGTATAACTACAAAATTAAGAGTATTTTGCTGGTCAGCAAAAGAGAAGAAGGAACTGTCTTTATAGACACAGACTATTTCAAGCAGATACATGACTATTTTTCTGCTTTTTCCAAAATGTAAGGCAGGCCCAAAAATAAGAATATTGCTGTCTCATAGAAATGGAATCTAGAATTTAAATATAATTTTCAAAGCCCAAAGGGTAAACAGATGTAATTGCTCAGTTCATCATCATCAGCTGCTACTATAGACAGCTCCAAAAAACAGAAACTTCAATGGTTTATACTTCAGTGGGTATCCAAGCTGCACTTCTTGACATAAATATTGACTTCAAATCACTCGGGCACCGTTTAGCAATTACAATATGCACCACACAACTGCTTCAACAGTTGCAAAAGGCTATATAGGACCTGATACCAAATAAACTAAAAAGGCAGAAGACTGCACCTTGGCCAGTGGCGCCGGTTAGACAACACATTTATGAAATGAGAATTCTATAATTGCCATCAACAAAGGGCCATAGTTCAGTGACCATGAATGATCTTTTTTAGTAGTGTCACAAGCTGCTGTTCATCCAAAAATCTCCAAATGTTCTTTCAGTCTTTATTGTTTGAATTTGTTTTGGCAAATTAAGACAAAAGAAAATGTTACCGTCACCCAGTTTAGACCTATAAAATATGCTGGAATGGACTTTTTGTTGTCGTTGGTCAGATGACACTACAGTATAATGGTCAATGCCCAAAATCCTTGCAGAAACAGCCTAGTTGTAACATTTAGGTAAAAATGCTTTCCAGACACGTATTTTGATTTTCATGTGCGTTTAGATGCTTTTGAGGGGTTTTGCTCAAGGTACTCAAATTTCCTGCGACATCTCAAAAAAGTTCATATTAATATTAATTCTTTACATTTATATAGCGCTTATCTCACTACTCAAAGCACTCTCCACACAGGGAGAACCCGGGAAGCGAACCCACAATCTCCTTACTGCAAAGCAGCAGCACTACCACTGCGCCACCTGTGAGGATAAACTGGTAGCTCGAGCATGGATCAGTATGAGTGAGTAAGTATAAATTTATTTTTAATAAATTTGCAAAAACCTCAAGTAAACATTTTTCACGTTGTCATTATGGGGTGTTGTGTGTAGAATTCTGAGGAAAAAATGAATTTAATCCATTTTGGAATAAGGCTGTAACATAACAAAATGTGGAAAAAGTGATGCGCTGTGAATACTTTCTGGATGCACTGTAAATAAAATGGTAATCATGATGTTTTGGTACATGCCTATTAACATAGCATCACAGTGACCAGACCCACAAAATGACAGTGCCCATAAAAAAAACACATATATATTACAAAATGTATTTCAGTTCAGGGCCGGGGGTGTTCCAATCTATCTTAAGGCCCAATTATGCACACACCCATTCAGACTTACACAGGGCCTGTTTAGAAACCCTAAGCACTGACTACTCCTGCACCGTGGTGAATAACAATGGGAGAGTATCATATAAAAATAAATCGAACTGAATAGAAAAATAAAATACATTACTGTATGCAAAGTTTCAGTGTGCATTTGTAATGCTGCAATTGGAGTATAAAGATGTCCTGTTAACACAAAAATAAAACATTTTTTCTCAAAAATTTATCCTCTAATAAAATCTGCTTGGCAAACTCAGCTTTTGACATGCATTCCCACAATGTTTGCACCCCAGGACAAATCGCCAAGCCCCAAGATTACATCTTACCCTAATGTGCCCCAGATAACTCCATATGCCTTAAACATAATGCTTCGAGTGATTGTCTTTTCTAACTGTAAAAGTCCCTGCTGCTAGAATTCATTATCCTGAACATATGAGTGTGCTAAAAATGCAGAAGAGCTTTAAATTTGGTCCTGTTGTCTTGAAGGAAAGGCCTCTTAATTACACAGCTTTGTGAGATTTCTGACAGACTATTAATTAAATATTAATAAAACCAGTGACTAATTTTGCAATCTGCAACCACATTGACATAAATATACTCTTCCAAAACAAACATTCTGTACGCCACTTAAAAAAGCTGAGAAATTAACTCACAATTTAGACAACTACTGTATGTTTGTAATCAGATAGAGAAAATAGTGAGCAACTAAAGACAACAAAGACCTCTCTACCATCTTCTGAAGCTGGTTCAGGGTTAAGCCTAAAGCACAAATATACCCTGGATGATGTTGGGGGGATTTGAAGCCAGAACTCTAAAGCTGTGGGGTAACAGTGTTAACCACTGCCCCAGTCCCCAAAGTACTACCATTGTTGAATGGGGCTGGGCTGTTTAGTTGAATGGGCCTTGCGAAAAAAAATTATTGCTGCCCTCCTAAAACATTTTGTACTAGTTTAACTTTCTTAAGGTATTAGCAGAGACCACAATCTCCTCTGAATCACACTGATCTAACAGATTAACTATCCCACAGTCTGCCTTCATCTAAAACTTAACACAAGTGGCAGTACTATAGCGCAGATCTTGGGCTGTGACACAAAATCACACAAACTGTGATCAGCATCACAGTGGCTCTGTATTTGTTAGTTTCATACTAGCTAATTTAACTGTCAATGCACAGTGTTTTATCTATTTAATGAACTCATTAATTTGCGTTTAGGTAGCTTGATGGTACATTCCTTAGTGCTACTTCATTATCGCTCCAGAAGTCTGAGTTTAATTTTTAGTGTGTCCACAGTTCATTAAAAATATGCACATTTTCCCCATTTTTCATTTGATTTTCTCCAGCTATTTTTGTTTCCCACCATACACCAAACACATTCAAGATAGGTTATTTGATGTGGACAAAGAGTTTGTCCTACATGGGCTGACATCTGTCTGCTGTGTAGCACACAAAAGTGGAAAAATTGAGTTTAAGTAATGGATGAAAATGCAGTATGTAAATAATACAAGAGTAGCACAGGCCTGCAGTGGTTTCAATTGTTGCCTTAAGAGGTTTAGAAACATAATAATCCTAGCTCAATCACTGTCTTTGTAGGTTTTGAATGTTCTCCCTGTGCCTGAAGGTGTTTTCTTCTGAACTAGTCACTCTAAAATGACTCAACATGAGTGACTGTAGAAGTCATTGTTCTGTGATGGATGGGCTTGACTACTGCCTTTCACTCAACGCTTCAAATATAGGCTTAAGGCCTTCCAAAGCCCTGTAATTAGACAAAAAGGTTCAACAAATGGATGAATAAATCAACAATAAACTTTAACTAACTGTTTTTAGTTAAAGTTTATTTTTCTAAACAAATGGATTGTCTGGAGTGGGCTGGCGCCCTGCCCGTGGTTTGTTTCCTGCCTTGTGCCCTGTGTTGGCTGGGATTGGCTCCAGCAGACCTGTAGTTAGGATATAGCAGGTTGGATAATGGATGGATGGATGGATTGTCATGCATACTGAATTTTGGGTAAATATATTTCATGCTTCTAATTTTAGGTGGCTACACATTAAAATGTGCTGCTAAATCCAGCCCTATGCCACTTAATTAAAACTAATTGGAATGCGAATCCTATGCGCAATGTTCTTCTGCCTGCTCTCCAGCTGCACAGCACAGTTTTCTGAGCACAAATACACTTACACCAGCTGCAGTATTGGAATGGATTGCCTTAATGATGATGGCTGACAATGCATCTGCAATACATTGAACTGAAATGGTATATTTTAAACATTATCATTGGATTAAACGTGTGACCTTCTTCTTTATCAGTTGGAAATATTTTGACAAGCACCATTTATGAAAAATACACACCATGTTTGTCTTTTTAGCATACTATCAATTTAGAATCTTCTGCAGTATAGTATCTGCAAATTATAAATTATATATATATATATATATATATATATATATATATATATATATATATATATATATATATATATATATATATATATATATATATATATTTATATATTGCATGTCTATTTGTGTCTGTTTATTCATGTTTATTATTTTAGTTTATATGAATTTAGCTGCAATAGGAACATTTTTTACAGAATTTTTTTTGTAGATGAACTGTAAAATGTTTATCTATAAAAACCAGCACCGAGGATGCCCCTGCAACCCATGGGTTGGGACATCCTCCAGACCAAAAAAGGACCCCTTATCAAACTTTTACAAAGCCAGCTAGAAAAATATATATGCATTGTTAAAAACATAAATATTTTGTGCATTTTTAAGCTAAACGAAATATCAAGAAACTGGAGTGTCGTGGCACAACAGATGGGTGGGTGTGATAACACTTGAAACCTGCATAATTTAGCAATTATACATCAAAAAGTTCCATCATGATGACAAAAAGAATACATTAAAAAGGTGCTCGAAACACACTAGCAAGTCAGTAGCAAACTATCAAAAAAAAACCATCTATGTTTAAATTATCAGTTGAAGAGGGAGCTGGCAAAATTTTCCAGTGCCATCAACTGAGCTGATCACATCAGCTAAATTGAGCATTGCTGCAAACTCATCAGAAGAGGCGTATTTTCCTTGTCCTCCCTTGCCCGTCTCCTTCCACTGCAGACAACCACAAATTTATAAATATGATTTGCCAAGTAACCTGACGATACCAGACCCAGGTAGAAACAGCAATATGGAGTGTTTTAATAGAAATAAGTAAATAAAACCACTGGGGGCTGAAGATGTTTCATGATTATTATGTTAATGCCACAGCAATATTCCCAAATTGCTACAAACTGGCCAGGCACAGCATGAGACTAACTTTATTTGGTCTCTGTAAAAACGTTTTGACTTTAGTGATGAGGCACATGGGTCTGATCCCCATTCAGTATTTTTCTAGAGACCGACAGAAAAAGGTTTAAAAGCAGGAATGTGTCAATGAGATTACTAGGAATCCCTTTAGTAGAGGTCAATGGTCACTTTGATTAGATTTTGTAAAATTTCACTGCAGTTACTTTTGTGAATACTACTTATGATCCTTTCTGAAAGTTTTCTAAAATCTTCTATTTAATTTTTGGATTGTACTTCATGGCATTTACAAGACATTTTTAACTCGGCTATTCGTCTCCTGCCACTGTTATCAACAATACTGGACATTATTTCCCAGATGTGAATTGCTGTCTGTCCTCAGCAGACAATTATGAAATAATAAATGAAAAAAATGTCACTCGCATTGTTTCACTGGGCGTGATGAAGAAAAAACAAATCTGAAAACTTTCAGTGCTCCAGTTATTTCAGTTAGGTTAAATAACGTCACTTGAAATGGCATTGCAGTGTTTTTCACCCACCCTGGAACATGAAACACACAGCCAGCTTGCATTTGATATGGGGAAGGGGAAACATGCAAAGTGTCACATAGAGGATAGAGTGATTGAACCACAAGTGAAGAGCTTTTGCGGATGGCAGCCCACTCACAAAGTTTTCACAGACGCAGCAGACCCAACAATGAAAGCAAATGAGTCAATAAATGGTGGCCTTTCTTTGTAAAAATAGAAGAATCAATAGAACATGATATTTGACTGTAACTAATGCACATTTTAGGAGAAAAAATATGAATTAAGTACAACAATATCAAAATGCTGGTACATGTGTTGAATTACATACACACAAAATTGCATGTATTGAATCACATACATGACAGATGTTTAAACACACAATAAAAGAACTATTTATTTTTGCATTAGCATACATTGTCATGTGTTCCATGTCCATGAAAATACTGTAAGTGAGCTGCATTCACTCGCAGATTGCACTATCCATAAAATGTCATCTTACGTGTTCTCCTTTCCCCATGTAAAACTGATGCTGGCTGTGCACTTCGTATACTGAGAGCTTTACTGCTGTATTAAACACTTGGCATGCATTGTACAGAACTGCATCATTCATTATAAATAAGGGATGACATACCCACTGATGAGCATCATGCCATTATGGGCTACTGAAAGAGAGCTTTAAGTTGTTTTTCTTCCAATCATAACTGAAGCTACTCAGACTCCATGGCAGATCTGATCACAATAGTGGCTGATTTTTTCCTCCGTACTCTGAACAGAATTGTATATATACACAGTACACAACACAACATACAGTACACAAGATGGTGGAAATTATCATTTGAAATGCTGGTCCATGTTGAAATGATTGCATCACACGATTTTTGCAAATTTGCCAACTGCACATTCATGCCGTGAATCTCCCATTCTTGCACATCCCAATGGTGTTCTATTGGAGTCAGGGCCAGTGACTCAAAAGGCCACTGAAGAATATTGAACTCTACGTCATATTAATGAAACTGATTTGAGACGACTGTTGGTTGCCCATCTGCCTCAAGGTTTGAAGTGTTGTGTATTGTGAAATGCATTTCTGCTCATCCCAGTTATACAGAGTGATTATCTGAGTTACTGTGCCCTTTCTGTCAGCTTGAACCAGTCTGGCACTTCTGCTCTGACCTCTCTTATCAACATTACGGATTTTGTCATCTGTAATTCTAATGTTGTACATTAAAAAATACCAGGAGATCATCAATTACAGAAATATTTAAACCAGCCTGTCTGACACCAACAGTCATGCCATGTTTGGAATCACTAAGGTCACCTTTTTTCCTCATTTTGGAGTTTTATGTGAATATTAATTGAGGCTTCTGGCCTCAGTCTGTATCATTTTATGCATAGTGCTGCTGCCACATAATTTACTAATTAGATAATTTTACCAGTGAGTGTATATTTGCTAGTAAGTATAATATGCGCTTCTTTAGGAGGTAGTGAAAAAAACTGGAGAACCCAGAAAAACGCACACTAACATGGAAATATTGTGTACAGTAAATACCCAGTAACAAAGCTGGGATTTGAAACCAGAATCCTGTAGCTGTGAGGCATCCAGCCCTGCAAGCACGTCCTTCAACTTGCAGGGACAACTTGGAGGTTGATGGCAGGATTGGCACTCCAGCCACTGTAAAAAACCTCACACTGTTCCATTCCAATTCAACTAGTGTGGTGCTGAGGTGTCACCCGTTGCATGACTGCACTTATTTTGGGATCCTGAGTGCATGTTCCCAACCTACATATGTATATATTGTGACATGTGAGTCCCTGCCCTGCACCCCAAAACACGAGGCTGAGTCTCAGTACTTTAGCAAAAGCAGCTTTATTTCCCTTGAAACAAGAAGAGCACAGTTATTTATGGTAGCAGGATCTGCCACTCTCTTATACACAGACACAGCAGTCAGGCATAGTCGTTGCCAGGTTAGTGGCCAAGTAATATTTTTCCCTGCAGTTATAATGTTCCTTGCATTACCCATTGACAGCAGGTGCTCATAGTGTGACTGCGATCTTTTCGGATTTGTTTTCGTAGAGTCCGTGGTTGCCCTGGCAACTGACAGGCTTTCTTCCATAGATGTGGCGATCATACTTTGGAACACTCTTCAGCATGTCGTCCAGTTGGGTGGAGCCCCAAAAGTGTTTAAAAATGTTGCAATATATATATGTATACATAAATATGCAGTATGCATAACATTATTGAATGTAGTACTGAATATAATAAAAACAATGAAGGAAAACAAATGTGTATAGCACAGAGGAATGGTGTGATGTGCATTGGCGGTCACTAGACCATTTTAGCAGATACACAATTTGTTCAAAAAGGTGTCACATGGGTAAATAGTCATATCATTATGCTGAGGTCTTAAACAATATTTACAAATATTAAATGGGGATAGTGCCAATGGCTGCCTAGTTCACTTTCAGAAGTTCTTGCCTATGTACTTATTATGGGTTGTGCAATTTAAAGATTACATTTACTGTATTGTACTTAACATAAAAATTTCTTTAGGTAACCAAGAGTGTAATTAACTGAAAATGAGTGACCCAGTGACAAAATTAATTATTAAATGAATGCCTTTAAATAACCATTTTATAATTAAAGGTGGGGAACTTCAGAATACAGAGAAACAGAACAGAACATGTAATTTAATATAGTGAATCAAGGAGGGAAATTTTAATTAAAACAATCAAATGTACTGGGAACAATCCTTGTAAAAGAAACAACTTCAGGTGTTTTTATTTTAATTTATTATTTTCTTGCTTTGGGTTTTTTTCTGTCTTAGTACCCTTCATCATAATGAAACAAGTTCCTATTTTAATTGCCATGTTTCATTACTAGAACATGCTATATGTCAATCAACAGGGTTTCCAGTGTGCGGGAGTAAAAAAAATGCAACATATTTATAGTAAATGCCTTAATGTACAGTCAGAACTATAGAAAATTAGACCGTGCAATTAAAATAAGAACTTATTTCATTATGGTGAAGTGTCCTATTATAGGACAGAAAAAGATTTGGAGAAGACTTTTGATAGACTACCATTTCGAGAGGTCTACAAGTGAATGAGAAAGAAAACAGTATGAGAGAAGTATGTGAGGATTGTCCATGATATGTATGAGGGAGTGAGGGCTTGGGTTAAAAGCAGTGTTGGTATACCAGACATGATCCCACTTAGAGTAGGTCTGCATCAGGGATTTTCTTTAAGTTATTACTACTTTGATATGGTTATGGATGTGTTGAGTCATGGGATAAAAGACCAATCTTCCTGGTACATGTGATATGATGATGACATTGTGTTGTGTAGCACCAGAAAAGAGGAACTGGAGAGGAAGTAGGAAGAATGGAGAAGGGCTTTGGAAGACAGAAGATTGAGGATAAATAGGAAGAAGACAGAATATATAAGTTAGCTTGCAAGAAGAACTATTGAAAAGAGTGAATAAATTTAAATATCTGGGATCAGTGGTAGCAGAAGATGGAAACTAGATGCATAAATAACCCATAGAGTGAAGTGTGGATGGAACAACTGGAAGAAGGTATCAGAAGTATTGTGTGATTGAAGAATTAAGGCGAAGGTTAAAGGTGAGGTTTTCAAGACAATGGTAAAACCAGCAATGATGTATGGAGCTGAGACATAGGCAGTAAAAGGAGCACAGGAGATGAAATTTGATGTGACAGAAATGAGAATGTTGATATGGATGCATGGAGTTACATAAAAGGACAGAATAAGAAATGAGACAATCAGAGGTACAGCCAGAGTGGGAGAGATATCTAAGAAAGTACAGGAAAGGAGGATGAAGTGGTATAGACATGTGATGAGAAGAAACAGAGAATAAGTGGGCAAAAGAGTAATAGGAATGGAAGTACAGGGGAAGAAAAAGCAAGGGAGACCAAAGCAGAGGTGGATGGATAAAGTAAAAAAAGGTTCTGACTGGGGAGGAGGTGCAGAACTTACAGTAGCAGTATGGAGAAGGCTGATATAGCACATCAGCCATAGAAGGCGGACAAGAGGAAGAGGAAGAAGATGAAGAAAAAGAACTCTAGAAAATTACAATTACATAACATAACACCCTTAAATCCCACTTACTCTAATCTGGATTATGGAGTACCAGAGCTAGCAATTGGTGCCAGATATTAAACAGCCTTCAACAAGGCACTAGTCCATCATAGGGCTCCACATCGACACACATTCACACAGTCATTTTCAAGGCATCAGTTACACTCACATGCATGTCTTTAGAGATGTCGGAGGAAAACCGACGCAGGCATAAGGAAAATGAGTAAACTCCATAAGGACAACAGTGGGTGCAGGGCTTAACCGAAGCATAAATAACCTCTGCATTACCATACCACCTAAAAATCAAAATAACAACCTTTAATTCTCTTTAACTGCGTTGTGAAATAAATTAATATATTTAAATGTTCTAAAGTACCTATAATGTGTCTGGCTGAGAATAATAGGTAGATTTTTATTACAGACTGACTATATCAAATGTCATTTGTTTTCCACTTATCTCTAAAATTCACTTTTTCCTTTAAATAATATATGTCTGCATCTCCATAGGATTCACCATAGAAAATTGAGCAAAATTTATTAATCTTCTTGCTTATATCTGCTCCACACTGTTGAAGACATTTAGATTTTTTTTTCTTTTACTCTGAGGCCAGGCCTAATTGCTAGGGAATGCCTTCCTGATATGACCTATTAAGTGCAGTGGAATGAGCTTCTTTGTCTGAGATGTGGATTCAATTATTAAAGAAGTGCTCTAACAAAGTCTTGTTTTCAGCATTCTGGTATTCTGCTCAGCAAACAGGCCTTAGCTTAATATTACTTGATTATGTTTGCCTCCTTTATAAAGTTGCTTTGGATAAAACCATCTGCCAAACAAATAAATGTAAAACGGTATTGACTACTTCTCTTTTGTTTTGACTTGGTCATTGTGTTGTCATTTTGGCTCTGGTTTTGTTGTGGAATTTTATTTTATTTTTATTTTAGTTCTTTCCACACAATGATTACAGTTAAGACTTCCAGATTAGGAGCTCAGAAAAGTTTACTTTTGGTTTTCATTTTTATATGTCATTTTAAAGAAACAATGGTTTTGTTTTATTTCTGAAAGGAGTGTGCATTTCCTGTTTAACTTGTTTTAACATCCAAGTAGTGCACTCTAACACATAGTCAACCCAGTGTGGACGGACTAGGAAAAGTACAGCTGGTGGGCATCCGAGCTACAAATCTTTTGGACTGTTTTTAGTTTTCTCTACTGGCATAACAATTAAGGTTTCTTGGTTAGCTAGCAGCTAAACTGTCCCAGTGCCTCCGCCAGATATTAGCAAAGCCTAGAGGGTTTTTCCTTGAACTATATTACTAAATAGTTTATTTTAGATTTCCACGCCTTTATATTAAGAAGCCTTTCAGGATTTCCATGATGAATGTACTTCCACTTAAATTCCTCCATGCGATTTACTTCTTAAATGAGCTGAAATAAAGAGTAGCGACAAATAGAAAAATGGTTTTCATTTAAGTGTATGCTGTTGAATTCAGAAGACAAGCAGAGTAAGTGACTTGCTCGGTCTAGCACAGTGAGTCAAAGGAGGAAGCTGACCTGACAACAATATGGTTTAAAGTTGAGTGCATTATTCACTTGGCCACAATGCCTGTCTTTTTTCTTCATGTATTCTATATTCTTGAAAATGTTGTGAGTTTGTAGTGAAGTGTCTTTTTAATTTACAGCAACGGCATTAGAATTTTTTTTCCTTTTCAGTTGTTACCCAGAAGCTCCTTCTGCTAACTCAAGTACAGAAGTATTCTTCAGGGCTCTCCCAAGGCAACTTACTCTAAAAGGTTGCTTGGTCCCAGGGGCTTAAATGTCACCCCTTCACAGAACACTTGAAGCCCTGGGCTATGAGGAAGAAAACCAATGTATCACAGTTGAAAGGAGAGCGAGAGAGAGAGAGAGAGAGAGAGAGAGAGAGACAGCTGAGGTGATTTGTGTGATTTAAATCCATTTGTAACTTAAAATAGTGAGACAGCCCTCTCAGTGATATCACAGCTACAGTAATTTATATTTTTATTTAGAAAAACACTTCCATCTCTTGCCAATGCCTGGATACAAAACCAGTTTAAAAAATTATAGGGGTCTGAGTTACAGTAAAAATTAAATAGGTTTTATTTTTATTATTGACTTCTATAACTGTATTTAAGAATGTGCTTTCATTCTTCAGAAAATATTCTTCTATATTTTCAAAAATATGGTACATTTAAGCATGGCATGATTTGATTGATTTTTCATCCTGTTTTTACATCCCTCTCTATTAGATTGAGAACTTACTATATTTTACAAACTAATTAAATGTGCTGAAATCTCCCCATTAAGAATCTTTTCACAAAAAATAATTCCATCCATTTTCCAAGAGTGGAGTTTTAAGTAGAAGGTCATTGGGAGCTGGAGCCCATCCTGATGGCATTGGAAGTGAAGCAGATTCTGATAAAACAAACCCCAGAAAGAGTGTGTATGTATTAGATATGTATCAGAGGCCTCATGCACCAACCTACACTCTGTCGTACATGTGGGAGGAAACCAGAATAGCTAGAGAAGACATGTAATATCCACACTGACACTTACTAGAGACAGACGACAACACAGGTGCCTAGAAACAGGAAACAGTCTGATGGACGACAATGCAACCCACACTGTTTTTATTCAGTACACAGTCGATATTCTTTTAAAATTACACAGAACATCGCTATCACAAAGAAAGGTCCCCGTTGAAAGATTTAACACATATCTACCTTATTAAAATAAATTCCACATGATGCTATCATGTGCTAGGCTATAATAGTAGATGCACAAGTACTTAATAATACATTTTAAGGTTACATTATTTATTTTGTTGCTGCCATCTGTTGGCACACCTTAACATTTGCTGTCAGTTTAATTTCCAAAAGGCTGCTGCAGTACTCACACATACAACAAAACACACCTTTTTCATTTTCTTTTTTTTTTTACAGGTGCTGTATTACAATTCTAACTGCAAGTAATTTAAGTCGTCCTACCAGTAAAAGGGGCAGTGAACATTTTTAACACATTTTGAGTTCTCAAAATGTTGCCTACATTTTTGGATGAGCAAAACAAGATACAAATGGTGCCTCTAAAAGCTGTGAGAAATTCAACATTACTGCTTTCAACATGCTGCGTTGATCATCATGCATCACTGCACATTTGGTCTGGAAACAGGATTGTGAAATAAATCAGGTAAGCTAATTTGTGTATTCTGTTCAGTAAAGTGAAGTTATTGTCATGTTACTAAAGAGCGTTAACATGGTGTATGTTTTTTCAACTTGCAAGCAAGAATTTCGGTGTACAAATGATAATACTACTATTGCTGTACAAAACTGAGTGAGGTAACTTTGCTACAAGCATATTAAAAGGAAAAAAATGCTCTAAACAGTGGAAAAATTATTAAGGGTTTTTACGACCTGAAGAGCTGAAAGATGTCCTTCAGTGGCAACAGCAGCAAGTGGGTTTTATTGTCATCCGTAATTCTAGCAAAAGCAGCTATAACTTTAATACCACTGTCACGGTCCTTTAAATTTCACTGCATTGAATCTGAATGCACTGATTTGAGATTTTCAAAAACATATATGACCTTGAGGTTTACCTTTCTATTGCATATTTCAGATGTAGATTAACAACCTATTGGCAGGCTCTGTCATTTTATGTAAAAGAGGATATACGGCAGACTAAACTGTAAATAAACTTAGCAAATCACGTTTTAGATATTTAAGGGCATTGAAAAATATTCTCTATTACCACAATTAAGATCTCTGTAACAAATGGAATGGTATTTCAGCCAAGATTGATTACCTTCTTACTTAGCCTGGAGGCCAACGTAATGAATTGTACAGATGGGAAGACCAACAGCACCGGCATCCAACCAGCAATGGATGGGAATCACATGCCCAGCTGGGATGCCAAAGGACAAAATGGATACAGCATCCTAACGGAATAAGTAATGAAGTCTTTCCAGGTTGGGAAACTACATATATAGGACAAAGAGAGATGAACTCTCACATGCAATTTGTTCCCCAAACACTGGGTGGACACATCCCTCATGGCAAACCCTGGTATGGATGTCCACAGGGAAGCATGGGAGACTTGCATTAAGACTGCTCAGTTGGGTTCCATGGGGGCCGCCCTGGAGAGATGAAGGCTCATGATCTGCCTAACCCTGAAGTGTTTTCCAGAGACAAGCAGTTGGGATTGTAAGTACTTCTAGGTTAGGGCTTCAAATGAAACCCTCCGCTTCACCTGAGGGGTAGGCGTTGAGAGAGGAGATGGGCAACACTCACCTGAGTGGAGTGAATGACTGTGCAGTGTGAAAAGAAGCTTGCTAAAGGTTCATTGTCCAGTAAATACTTGTTTTGAACCTGGGGACTTGTGTCTGTGGAGGTGTGTCTGGGATTTGGAGCTTGGTAGTGCCTCCTAGTGGTCAAACCAGCTTATGTTTTGCTGGAGGCTTTTGACATATTCAATCATTTTACAAAGATTATTAAATGCAAACTTGAGATTGAGCAAAGGGAAGTTTGTTTTAACACCATTGCAAATACATTGTTATTAATACATTTAAGTATTTTTTTTTACTAGTTTTGGACTCAGCTCTCTATTAAATACACTGTGTTTGATTTCTTCTTGTCTATTCTAGTTTGCTATAATCCTTTGAAAAATGATATTAAAGTTTTCTACATATAATGACTAACTTCCTAGAGGACTTTAGGATAAATGTCTGTTCTCAGTAATCTTATTTAGCATTAGTGTGGCATAATACCACAGAATTTAGTGTTGCTGTCGCACAGCCAATGTATCAAGTTTTGACTTCTGCCTCCGTCAAACTGAAGCTTGTACCTTCTTTCAGGTGCTACATGAGTTTTCTTGGGATACTCAGATTTTAATCCACGTGGAAATAATGTGAATGTTAGATTGTTCATATCAAAATAAGCCAATAAATCAGGTTTTAGATATTTAATTTGAAATGCATTCAGTATAGAAGTATCTTGTTACTTTCTTTCATTTTGCCAACCGCATAATAAAAAATAATGAAATCAAACTGAATTTTTAAGTGAAATGAACAAAAGAAGATACTGTATAATGATCCCCAAATGAAAACAGTAGATTAGAAGATATCTACATGTTGCATTATGAGAGGCAGATGCATTGGCAAGTTATATCATTTGAGACAATGAGTAGATATGTCTATAGTCTGCTGGTCTACCATTCTGAAGAGACTTAGACTTGGCCCAGGACCTTTTAACAAAATCATTGTTTTCCTCCAAGGCTAGCAGGGATATCTAGACCAGTGCACTTTCCCAAATTCTAGCCAATTTATGGATCACTAGCAAAATACCCGCGCTTCGCAGCGGAGAAGTAGTGTGTTAAAGAGGTTATGTAAACATATATACATATACATATATACATATATATACATATCTACATATACATATATATACATATACACATCCACATATATATACATATATATATACACATATCGACATATATATACACACATACATACACACACACATATACATATATACATATACACATACATATATATATATATATATATATACACACACAGACACATATATATATACATATATATATTTATATATCTACATATATATATATACATATCTACATATATATATACACATATATATACATATCTACAGATATATACACATATATATACATATCTACGTATATATACACATATATATACATATCTACATATATATATATATATATATATATATATATATATATATATATATATATATATATATATATATAGACATACATCACATATATATCCCCGCTGTTTTATAAACGAACGCCATATAAGACCGTCCTTTCTCCTTGCTTAGCGGTTCTGTATTGTTTTATTGTTCATTTATTACAATTGTTATAGTTATTGTGTAGCTATTCGAGACTCACTTTTCTGTTCAGGTACCCATTTCCTTTATGTAATCCGCGGATTCTCCGCTATTTTTTGTTCGTTTATTACGATTATAGTTATTTATTGATTCCCTTCTTTAGGTGACTGCCTGCTCATATAAGGTGCTCTGCTGTTTTTTTGTGAAGCAGCCTTTACACAGTTTCTCCGCTGTTTTATAAACGAACACCATATAAGCCCATCCTTTTTCCTTGCTTTGCCAAGGAAGCAGCCTTTTTATTTAATCCACGGGTTCTCTGCTGTTTTATTGTTCGTTTATTACGATTGTTATAGTTCTCTTTGTATACCACATTGTCAGTTCAGCACTCCGGTTGTAAAATGACCAAGCCGTGCAAGCTTACTGTTGAGAATGCAACGTATAGTTGTACAGGAGAAAAGCAATCTTGCCTCAAATCAATGGCAACCTTTTGTAGGTCTATGAACTTAATTTAAACTTTAGGTTTACACGGTGCTTTGTTTCCGAAGTACCTGCACTCATGAGTATGTCTGTATGCGTCAGTCGCTTCATATTCTTTTCCTACATTATCAATTGTGTAATGTGTTTTTTGAACAGGTTTGATTCATCGAAGTGATCACTCGTGCTGCGTTTAGTCAGTTCACGTGAGCCGCTGTCTTCTGTGATGTTGCGATGTCCACGGCTTTATTTAATGTTAGCTAAGACCCGGCACTTAAAAGTTTCTTGCTACAGCAATTTTAACTCTGTTACAAAGTGATCCAAAGTCTCGTTTATACCTCGTGTCTTCTCATTAAACTTGTATGTCGCGAATATGGTATTGCAAACGGCAGCGGGAGCGTTTCTATAAACTTAATTTAAACTTATGGTTTACACCGTGCTTTGTTTCCGCAGTAGCTGCACTTATGAATATGCTTGTATGCATCACTCGCTCGCTTCTTATTGTTTCGCTGCCTTCTCAATTGTGTAATGAATGTTTTCTTCAGCGCTGTTTGGGGCTTTTCCTTGTTTTCTACGTACTGCGTTCACAGTCAGTTCACGTGATTACGTGGGAGGCGTGATGACGCGATATGCAACTCCGCCTCCCACGGCCATCGAGCTGCAGTCTATTACAGTATATGGACAAAAAAGAGGTTCCAGTTATGACCGTTACGCGTAGAATTTCGAAATGAAACCTGCCTAACTTTTGTAAGTAAGCTGTAAGGAATGAGTCTGCCAAATTTCAGCCTTCCACCTACACGGGAAGTTGTAGAATTAGTGATGAGTGAGTGAGTGAGTGAGTGAGTGAGTGAGTGAGTGAGTGAGTGAGTGAGTGAGTGAGTGAGTGAGGGCGTTGCCTTTTATTAGTATAGATTAGACAATTCCTCTTGAAAAATGATCTAAAAATTTTGAATTCCTAACTGAGTTTTGGGGTATTTCACAATAGAATTTAACAAAGGTTTGTATGTGTTATTCATAGAAGTGAAATAGTATTTCTAAGCCAAACAATCCCTTCTTTGGGGGATTAAAGAAGAAAGCATTTAAATGTGTAATCCAAAACAGGTTGAAAGTAGTTTCTGGTTAATTAATTGGTTGAAATAAAAAAAAAAACAGAAGGCCCTCCAGTACTCCAAGTTCAGGATCAAGCTTGGGGAACACTTCTCTGTAGTACAGGGTGCAGTCTATTCCACTTTGCAGCCCTCATAATAATGCACATTTTGAGTTTTGCTTGAAGAGTCTATATATAATTTAAACAGAAAATGGCTGTTAAGTTTCAAGTTGTCATAAACAGAGCCCAAACTGGTACTTTATATTCTTGTTTGCTCTGTAGACTTCTACCACCAAAAGCTGTTTTTTTTAGAAAATATGCTTAATGATAATTCACTTGCAGCAATCATCTCATGTAATTATTTTATTAATACCTAGAATAGTTGCAGTACCCCATGTTCAGGCTCCTGTATTTCTATTATAGTTAAGGGTGTTGAAGTACTGAGTGGGTGCTGAGGTTCTGTGCCCCATTTTTTTCCATTCTGTGTATTTCATTTACAGGACTTTCAGTATTTGCTTTCCCACCGTGAGCTTTTCTTTTGTGCATAATGGTTCTATGGTTTAGAAAAACTGTGCAGTTCTGGTGCACTATGTAATTGAGAGATGGCAAGGTGTTCTGACTGTTTGAGTTTGAAGCTGTCTTCCAAGCTTCATTTGAAACTAGACACCAATCTTCATTGTCTCCAGACACATGCCTCCCTTTTAGTTTAAATACTAATCGTCTATTTGCTCATTTTTGATACTTATGTATTTGATTATAGATTGTCAGGGAGCTGGAGTGCATTCCAGTAGCACTTAATAGAAGAAAACAATGGAGTAGAATTCTAGAAATCACCAATCAGTTTAGAGGTCCCTTAGGCAGGGGATGAAACCAGAAGACCTGCAAACAACCACTTAAAGATCCAGGAAAAATGCAAAAATTCTACACAGCCAGTGATCGGGCTGGAAATTCAACTGAGGTCCCAGAAGTTGTGAGGTATCAGCATTAACCAGTGTTAACACACTGTTAATCAGTTGGGTACATGATGTAAATGTTGGTGATAGTGTTTACATTTGTTGGCACATTTCAGGTAGACATCTCTAATACTAAAGTATGAATAACCATCCAAAAAAAGTAAGTAATGTAAATTTTGAAACTAACATGGAAGGTAACACGTATGGCAGGCCATGTGACATAAAGGTTACGGCATTGCACTATAAACCATATGCTGCAAAGAAAATGGTCTATTTACCCTACTATTATTAGTACTACCAAAAAAAAAGAATTACAACTTTGTGATTTGTAGATTGTAAGTAAATAAGGAAAAATAATAATATTCATTCATCTACTGCAGCAGAGTACAAAGTTTCCTAGCAGGTTGTAGAGGCTTGGTGAAACAAAGGAATAAAGAAACCTCACCGAGCTGTTGTGAGTATCCTTTTTCCCTTGTTGCTTCCCTTGCACACATAATTTGTAATTTAGGTGCTAATTGTAAAATTAATCATAGGATAATGTTGGCAGATAGGCCAAGAAAATGCTGGCAAGTAACACCTTTGGAAAGTCGTTACATTGCTCTCCCAATGTCTGCTTTCTCTCTAGTGTAGTCTCTCATCAGAATGTGGAGGACTAATGTCCCAGCAAGGGCTGGTTCTTATATTGCACTAGCAAAATACCCGCGCTTCGCGGCGGAGAAGTAGTGTGTTAAAGAGGTTATGAAAAAAAAAGGAAACATTTTAAAAATAACGTAACATGATTGTCAATGTAATTGTGTTGTCATTGTTATGAGTGTTGCTGTCTTTTATATATATAATATACACACACAGACACACAAACATATATACACATATACATATATATATACATATCTACATATACACATATCTACATATACATACGTATATACACATCCACATAAACATATATATACATATACAAATTTACATATCTACATATATATATATATAGACATACATATATACATACATACATTCACATATATATATATATATATATATATATATATATATACTGTATATAAACATATGTACTTATTGGCTCCTGTATTTAGGATATGGCAGGTTGGATAATGGACGGATGGACATCTGTATGCATAGCCGTATTTGCCCGTTTTCGTTTTTTTTCTTTGTTCAGTAATATTTCCGTAAACCCGGAGCTTGTCAGTTCAAATCCTGGTACTGACACCACTGTGTGACCCTGAGGAAGTCACTTCACCTGCCTGTGCTGCAAAAAACAAAAGTAATGTAACAAATTGTACCTCAGATGTTGTAAGTTGGTGGAATAAAGGAATAAGAAAAATAGATAAATATGTATTATACACATAGGAACTATTCATTTATTTTCAGTTAAGTCATCTGCAGCAAACTTTTATAAATGAGGGTTTCTGATTTTTAGATAGTGCAAACTGTTTGTTCTTCATTGACGTTTTCTCTTGGAGAGCTTTTTTCATTTCATTGAAAATGAAAGCAGCAGCTGCCAAAATATGTAGCTTTCTTATTAATTTTTCAACATTGTGTAAAATAAATGTATAAACTAACATAAAAGGTTTAAATACTGGTTATCCTTTTACACTAAAATATTACTAAAGAGATACAAAAAAAGTAAAATGGATATGTTCTTTTTCTTTAAGGAGATTAAATATTACTGAAGAAAGAAATAGCCAAATGGGGCTATGCATACGAACTTAAAAGGTTTAAATAAAACAGAAATATATATTTTATTTTTACTTGGTTAACTTGTGGAGGGTGTATCCTGTAGCAAAGCCCTAACTTTTTTCGTGAAAGCCCGTTTCAGTAAATAAGTGTTAAAAACAGGTGTAAAGATATTGACAATAAGCTACGCAAACCCAGGAAGACATGGAATCATTTAAATCAATTATCATTACATCTTCCTTTCTTAAAGAGAAGTAAGGCAGTACTTATAAGCTTACATATTTATATATAAACATACATATATATATACATATATATCTGAAGCCGTGCAAGCACACTCTTGAGAATGCAACGTATAGTTGTACAGAAGAAAAGCAATCTTGCCTCAAATGAATGGCAACCTTTTGTAGGTCTATGAACTTAATTTAAACTTTAGGTTTACACGGTGCTTTCTTTCCGAAGTACCTGCACTCATGAATATGTCTGTATGTGTCAGTCGGTCAAATCCACGCGCTTCGCACCGGCGAAGTACCGCTTTTAAATTTTTATTAAGAAGAAAATAAAACGTTTTTAAATTGAGGGAAAATATACTAATAACAGTTTGTTAAGGATCTGTTTTTTTGTGAAGCTGCCTTTACTCGAGTGATCACTTCGACCTGACTTGGTGGCCAAGTATATGCGTTACCTCGTAGGTAACCACCCATACAATCAGATTGTGAATCAGACTACGAATGCCGTGAATGTAATTACACACTCACTGCACTTGCTTACGGTAATCGAAACTCGGACGTAAGCGCTAGAGGGGCTTAGCAGCGGTGAAGTATTGCTTTTAAATTTTAATTAAGAACAAAAGAAAACCTCAGAGCTTCGATTCTCGAAAGGGAAAGCTTATGGTTGGACAGCAAGTGACGTAACATCAGCCACGGTGCCTTCAGTTGTGAGAAGCAGATCATAGAATGATTGAAAATAGTTTTGCATTTACCTTTTTAGTAAAAGGCGAGCTTTTAAGCCTGAGAAATCACCCCGTAAATGCACACGTTTAATTGCACATGTGTTAATATGTATGGTTACACAGTATTAAAAGACAGTGAAGAACGTGATTTACCTTTGTTCCCGCGTTTGATAAAAGGCGAGCTTTTAAGCCTGAGAAATCACCCCGTAAATGCACACGTTTAATTGCACGTGTTACTATGTATGCTTACACAGTATTAAAAGACACTCAAAAATTAACGTCATTTACCATCAGCCACGGTGCCTTCAGTTGTGAGAAGCAGATCATAGAATGATTGAAAATAGTTTTGCATTTACCTTTTTAGTAAAAGGCGAGCTTTTAAGCCTGAGAAATCACCCCGTAAATGCACACATTTAATTGCACATGTGTAAATATGTATGGTTACACAGTATTAAAAGACAGTGAACAACGTCAGTTACCTTTGTTCCCGCGTTTGATAAAAGGCGAGCTTTTAAGCCTGAGAAATCACCCCGTAAATGCACACGTTTAATTGCACATGTGTTAATATGTATGCTTACACAGTATTAAAAGACAGTCAAAAATTAACGTCATTTACCTTCGTTCCCGCGTTTGACTCATGCTGTAAATGTCTTCCTTGTTTTTAGTTCACGTGATTACGTAGGAGGCGTGATGACGCGATACGTGACTCCGCCTCCTCCATTAGAGTATATGGACAAAAAATATGTTCCAGTTATGACCATTACGCGTAGAATTTTGAAATGAAACCTGCCTAACTTTTGTAAGTAAGCTGTAAGGAATGAGCCTGCCAAATTTCAGCCTTCCACCTACACGGGAAGTTCGAGAATTAGTGATGAGTCAGTCAGTCAGTCAGTGAGGGCTTTGCCTTTTATTAATATGTATAGATAAGATGTTGCCACCAAAGCCCTGACCCTACTTTGGAATAACTAGTAATTGCAGTTAGTTAACTTAACTCATATCACAAAAAACATAAGCAAGAGTTCACATTTCATAAGAAGTAGAATTTAAGATGTTATTTATGTGAACTTGAAAAATTACAGTTAGCCAACGACAGATAAATCGTTAAACTACAAGGGGTAAGAATTTAGAGCATGACATGTAAATTGGTGTATTATTGTCTTAAACCTAGAAAATCAGAGGTTATGGTCAAAGGAGCTTTTGTCTGAATTTGGACTCCAGCATTGGATTAGTGGTGTTCTTTTTAATTTATAAAAATGAACTGGGTAGAAATGTGATTAAATGTATACAGTAGATCACATTAAACTAGGTGAATTAGGAAATACTGTACTCTACAGGCAGAAAGTTTCTACAGACCTGGACTGAATTCAAGTAGAAGTCAATATGCAGGATTAAATAACAGACTAAGATTTTAATCTTTTCCTCTGTTTTATAGAATGGCTAATGAATTTTGTGCTTCACTCTTTTGATTTCCCTTATTTTTATTTACTATTTTCCCTTCTGTAGAAAATGATTGATTAGAAATATAAAGTACACAATATTAAAAATAATAAAATAGAAAGACCTTGTGTCCTAGTTTGCATGCTAAAATAATTACAAAGGCTGAAAGGGTACTGAGTGTACAGTGTGTGGAGTACAAGTCTAAAGATATAATTCATAAGATGAATGCCATACTTGTGTGGGCACATCTATAATATTTTTTGCAGGGTTAGTGTTCAAATTACAAAAAGGTGTCACACATGCATGACAGAGGATCACCTTCCAGTCTTGTTAGAGGTAAGCACTACAACTCTGGGATATGAGGAGCTGCTGTCACTGACAACATTGTCTCTTTTTGCACCCACAGCTCAGAGAAGATGTCCAACTAGTGCAACTTACTCCACTCCTTCTGGTTTGAAGACCGTAAGACCAAGATGCTCTTGGAAGGTGGTATTGCATTTGAGAAAGAGCTGATAGCTGGAAGGAGTTCCTACCTAACCTACCCGTCGACAGAAGAACCCTACCTTATTTTTGAGGCTTTAAAGCCTGGTTATTGTTCCTTTTGTTCTTTGACTATAGGGAAAGACTGAATTTGTGTGCATAAATATAAAAGGAGTGTGTGTCACATGCCAGCTATTGGTTTAAAATCCATTCTTCAACTAGAAATTTCACTTTACAAACATAGGGTTTGTTGACAAGTAATTTAATGGATGGAAGCAAACTGATGTATTTTGAAAATTAATAAAATTTTCAAATTATGTTGTCGTGAGCTCACCAAAACGTTTTCTTATATTGTTTTCAGTGATGGTGAAAATAAAAGCATTGATTAAATGTTAAAATTAAATGAGGACAAAGCTGAACTCCTGCAAATTGGCACTAAAGATTAAGAAAATTAGCTCCTTCTCAGTCACTCTTGACAGTGATCTCATGAGACCTTCTTCTGATGCAAGGAATCTTGGTGTAATTTTTAATTCCTCCCTTTATTATTCTGCCCACATAAACCACATTAAGAAACTTTCTTACTTTCAACTCCGAAACATATCCCGTGTTTGCTCCTTCCTCTCCTTTTCTAATGCTGAGGAACTTGTCCATGCTTTTATCATATCCTGCATCAATTATTGTATCTCCCTAATAGCAGGGGCCACTTCTAATCTTATATAACAGCTCCACTTGATTAAAAAATCTCTGCTGCAAGAGTCCTAACACAAACCAGCAACAGTGAGCACATAACACCCATCCTGCTTTTCCTTCACTGGCTTCCTGTGTCTTACAGAATTGAATATAAAATTCTATTATTAACCTACAAATCTTTAAATGGCCTTGCACCAGACTACATCAGTGACCTTCTCCATCCCTATCTCCTGCTTGCCCACTACGGTCCTCTGATTCTGGAAAACTTGTTGTGCCCCACACTAACCTGCACTCTATGGTGTTATCTGCTAGGCTTTTCTTTTAATATTGAGTTGATTATTTTACTCAGGTTTATTGTCTTTATTCTATTTAATACTGTATATATCCTGCATCCACCTGTTTTAGTGTTCTATTCAGGACATATTTGTATCCAATGTTACATATACCTGTTGTTTTCTTTCTGAGCATGGGAAAGGCACTATATAAATAAAATGTATTATTATTATTTTTAAATATGAGGTCATTGACAAATATAGATTTTATATGTTTCTTCTATAATACCAATAAATGGAAATGAGCCCAACACGGAACACGTCACACACACATTAACACAAAATCAATATAGTTACCTAATGACATACATCTTTGGCACACGGGGGAAGCTGCAGCTAACATGAAGAAAACCTATGCAAGCATGGGGAGAAAGTTCAAGCTCCTCATAAACTGTGACTGGGCTAGGATAAGAACCCCACCTTGTGCAGCTGTAGGACAACATTACTAGACCCCGTGCCACCATGCATTCCAATAAATGTATTATGGGTTTCAAATTACAGTCTATCTGAAAATACATGGTTTTCACTGATTGCCTTATGGATGAAAGACATTATATAATCAAAGACATATTTTCAAACTAATAAAGGTAAACTATACAAGAATTCCAAACCCGCTTTACCATCTATAAGGTATCAAAGGCCTCATGCCTCTCTTAGGATCATTTGGTGCAAAAAAGAAGTGTCAACTTTGCCTAAAATGATGATCCATTGAAGGCCATACTCACTCAGAGACACTAGACAATTTAAGTATTGGATGTGCTCAGTATGTAGAAGAAGAGTGGAGAGAAATTCATGTAAGGACAAGAAGAATGAATCCAAGCCAGGACCTGAACTAGCAACCTAATACTATGAGGCAGCAACAAGAAAATGGAAAAAATTACAAAATTTTATAAATACTTCATTTACAATTTTTATTTATTAAAAACCTACAGCGCATCTCTTAGTAATTTAACTTCTCTGTAACAAGACATAATAGTAATCATCTGATACTGTATGATGTAAGATCATAAATCTTATTTCACATCAATAGATGTGTACTGCTGCTAAAAAATTCAAGCTACATGAAAAATAAAATGCAGATCATGAGCTGAATTCATTTTGCTGCATTAATTTATAAGTAAAATATGACAACATAACACCTAAATCATAAAATACTTCATAGCATTCAACATCACAAGAGCTTTAAAGAGATAATTAGATTACAGAGTAGTGTTAGACCTACAATCTTCTGATTAAAATCAAAAATGAAAACAGTACAAAAATAAATAATATGAAGATAAAATGGTAATTTTGATTGTCTTTTTTATTTGCATCCATCTGTACGATAGATGGCAATGATCTGCCCTTTATGTTTCTAAAGATGTTCTGGTGGAGCACTGTCACAAATAATTCTTCCCTAACCTACAAACCTGTACCTGGTTCAAGCAGCACTTGCACATTTCTGGTTCAGCAAACATGTCAGTTTTTTTTTTTTTTTTTGGCTCGACTCGGTTTGTTTAGACAATTCGGGATTCTGCTTCAGTCTCTCCAGGTCCCACTGTAGTCAGTGCATGGCCAAAGTCAGCAGCACCAATTCAGCCACAGGGCAAGTGGGTAACAGTAAGACGGGGGTGTAGGAAGCCAACATTTAGTCTCTTGGCACCCAGGTCACCAATTTGGACCCAGAACAGATTCTCAGTACTCTGCAGCAGGCCTGTGGAAACTGAGAATAAGAAAGTGCTCATAATTGGTGATTCCATAGTGCGAACTGTTAGAATTCCAAACTATGTTAAATAAGCAGTTAATGTTAAATGCCTCACAGGGGCCAAGATTTCTGACATAGAGGCCACATTGGACAGTGTTGTCAACGATGAAGTATCTACCGTATTGCTACATGTCAGCATCAATGATATTTATTTACAGCAATCTGAGGTATTAAAGAGGAATTTCATCTCTCTATGCACCAAAGCTAAAAGAAAATGTCGGAATTTAGTTGTATCTGGCCCCTTACCAAGATTATATAGAGGGGATGTGATTTATAGCAGGTTGCATACCCTTCACTGCTGGCTAGAAACCTGGTGTGCAAATAAAAGCACAGTGTTTGTGAACAATTGGGATGAGTTTTGGGAAAGGCCTGGATTTTTCAAAAGAGAAGGTCTTCATCCTAACTTGAGGGGATCTTATGTATTATCCCAAAATATGGCAGCAAAACTGCCTGGATGCAGGCCGCAATCATGTGATCTTAAATCGCAGGCTGTTGTTTATCCCACCTGTTACTATCCTGAAGCTGTTACCCATAATCCCTGTTGTGGGACATCCAGTAAATTCAGTCTTGATGCAAACCTTAAATTACCTGATAACCAAAATAAGGTGTATAATTAGACCAAGGGATAAAACCACACCCTCCACCAGGGGCATCTGTAATAGAAATTTACTTCAAATTAAAACAAAAAATATATCACCAGTTCAGAAAGAAGCATGCAGTTTTAAATGCTGCTTATTGAACATTCGCTCTTTTGGCAGTAAAGCTGTTTTGGTAAATGATATCTCTCTATTAAAAAAAAAATCCTGGAGAGAAACAGTAGGATGTCGAGACGAGATCTTCATATTAAAATCACGGAAGACAGTTAAAAGACCCGCAAGGACCTTAAACATGAGACATTGTACCAAGAGATTGACCCAGGACCATCTCGCGATGATGTAGAACATTAGATTCTTGCAAGACACGCCCTACTTGCAATCAATATCAAATAAGACAACGGGGCAGCAAAACATTCAGTCTTGTGAAGGATTTGAGCACACACAGATCCAGGATCTCAGCGCATATAAAGCGTATAAGGACAATACGCTATAAATAAAATGTCGACTAAGCGAAGAAGAAAGCAGCGCAGAGAAAAGAGACTCAAAAGTGTTGGAGAGAAAAAAGAGCAAAAAAGAAAAAATAATCTAATTCAGAAAATAAGGAAAGTAATTATCAGCCCATAACAAGTGGAATTGAAACAAAGCATGTCCAGTCGGGCTCAGAATTAAAAGACAGAATAAAAGACAAAGTAGAACTTCATAAACACGTTCACAAACGTTGGCGCTATGTACATGCAGAGCAAATTCTAAAAGCAGTGGAATTTGAAAGGCTCAAAAAAAAATGTATGCGCAATAAAATGTGGAGAAAGTTAAAGAATATGAAAGTAGGAAAATTAGAAAGTATAAAAAAAAGAAAGTAAAGATCGCAGTAGCGCAAACAAATGCTCGATAAAGGGAAAATAATCACCATGTACCAGGTGCCATTAAAAAAAGCAGGACAAAGCGAGGTCAGAAATAAAAGACAGAATAGAAAACAAAGTAAAACGTCATAAAGAGGTTACAAAACAAAGGGGCCAAACACATGCAGAGCAGGTTAGAGATAATGAAAACTGAAATTCAAATGACTCAAAAAAAACGGCGCAAAACACATGCAGAGCAAGATACAGAATATGAAAGCAGAAAAAAAAGACAGTGTCAGAAAAAGAAAGTAAACATCGCATTAGCATAAAAAAAGAGAAATTATTACTCGGAGAAATAACTAAAAGGCGAATAAAGATCGAATATATGGACACAGGTGATATTTCAGAAGTATGTAAATATTGTAAGGCTTTGAAGTTTAAGTCAGAGAATTTCAAAAACGTGTTTTACCTCACATGCATTTATTGGTTACTTTGCAAAAAAAATTATTAATTGCTGATGATGCAGATCGCTTTGTCTATGCTGAAATTGCAAACAGGGAAACCTATCCTAAATTATGGTACAAAGTCATTAAACACATCTCTCAATGAACTCATTTAACAGATTCAGCATATTGGAATTCAAAAGATTCCAAATATTGTTTTTACATAAGTTCTGAAATAAAAGTGAAACTAATGAAATAGCAACAATTCAAAGAAAAAAAAAATCTTAAAGTGTGTATCCAGAAAACCAAACACGGGGGTTGGCGAGCGAAGCGAGCATGGGGTGAAGCCCCCTAGTTATATTAAGTACAAAATCTGAACTTTGTCTTCTCACTGAAACCTGGCTTAGTAAATGTGACACTGTTCTCCTAGCTGAGGCATCACCAGATGGATACTCGTTCCTTCGTAAGTCTAGAGATTCTGGTCGAGGAGGAGGCCTTGGAATAATTCATTGTAACAAAATGCAAATCACGTCTAAAAATTTAGGCAACTTAACATCCTTTGATGCATTCATTTTAAATATTAAAATAGATTCCAACACAATTATAGTGCTAGTCTACAGACCACCAGGGCCATATTCATTGTTCATGACTGAATGTAGCAACCTTTTATCTGACTTGGCTATAAATTATGATCACATAGTACTGATGGGGGATTTTAATGTACACATTGATGTGGAAACTGACACTTTTAGCAAATGTTTTACTTATTTATTAAATTCAGTAGGATTTTGTCAGATTGTCAAAGGTCCAACTCAAAATCATAACCACACATTAGATTTAATTATAACTTACAAAGTTGAAATTCAAAATTTAAATATTACTCCATTAAATGAAGTTATTTCCGATCACTACTTAATTACATTTGATTTAGTCCTGCCTTTGCCAACACACTCACAGATTAAAACAAAGACAGTGCGACATCTAGATTGTAATTCTGCTTCAAAATTTATAGATACTTTGAGTAAGTCGAGTATAATTGTGGAAAACCATTTAGATCAGTTAACATCAAATGTAAACGTGGAAAACAATTTAGATCACCTAACATCACATTATAATGTGACCTTGAGAGATGCTCTGGACGCAGTGGCTCCCCTTAAAACAAAAGTGATCAAAGCACATAGAAACTCTCCCTGGTTTAATGAAAAAACTCAAGCTCTTAAATTAGAGTGTCGAAAACTGGAGTGCAGATGGAAAACAACAAAGCTACATGTCTTTCAAATTGCATGGACAGAGAGTGTTAAAAAATATAAAAAGCTCTCTTTAAAGTTTGCTCAGAATACTATTCTACAATAATAGATAGCAATAATAAAAATCCTCGGGTACTGTTTAGAACAGTTGCTAAATTAACAAATGGGAATTCAGATCTACAGAGCAAAATACCAACAGCTATTAGCAGTACAGACTTTATGAACTTCTTCAATGAGAAAATTAGAAATATAAGATCCCAGATCTCAGCATCACAGTACAAACCACATGCTAGCTTAGCAGACCCTGCCTCACATTGCATTCGGCACTTTAGTAATTTTAATCCTGTAACTGAGCAGGAAGTCTTAACTTTAATTTCTAAAATTAAACCCACTACTTGTTCCCTAGATCCAGTGCCAACAAAACTAGTAAAAAGTGCAACGGATGTTCTTGCTGCGTCTATTCTAAACATTACCAATAGTTCATTATTGCATGGCACAGTACCTGATGCACTAAAAGTGTCAGTCATTAAACCATTACTAAAAAAGTAGGACCTAAACCTACACATACTAAATAATTATAGGCGTATTTCAAATTTACCCTTTCTCTCTAAAATACTAGAAAAAGGATTCACCAATCAGCTTCAGTCACACCTTACGCATTACAATTTATTTGAGAAATTCCAGTCTGGTTTCCGCACTGGTCATAGTACAGAAACGGCACTAACGCGGGTTGTAAATGACATTCTGATATCCTCTGATGAAGGAAACTCCACTGTAATTATGTTGTTAGACTTAAGTGCAGCATTTGACACCATTGACCATTCTATTTTACTGCACAGGCTAGAAAATGATGTTGGGCTTACAGGCACCGTGCTCGCTTGGTTTAGTTCTTATTTATCAAATCAATTCCAATATGTACAGAAATGTGCTGACAGTACTCCATCATTATACACAGAAGTTCAATATGGTGTCCCGCAGGGCTCAGTACTGGGACCTTTACTGTTTTCACTTTACATGCTTCCACTGAGATCTATCATTAGGAAACATATGTTAATGTTAATTTTCACTCGTATGCAGATGACACCCAGTTATACCTTTCATTTAGATCAAATGAAGTTTATTCGATGTTGTCTTTAATTAGTTGTGTTAGTGAATTAAAGGAGTGGATGGATGAGAACTACTTGTCTTTAAATACAGATAAAACAAAGATGTTAATTGTTGGAGGGAATGACGCTGATCACAACAATATTTTGTCATCATTTAACTCAGTTGGAATCACCATTAATTTTACCGAATCAGCCCGCAATCTAGGAGTTATCTTTGACTCTAGCATGTCATTTAAAGCGCAAAAGCGCATATTACAAAGTTGTCCAAATCATGTTTCTTCCATCTTAAAAATGTTGGGAAATGAAGGCGCTTTCTAAATAAACAGGATTCTGAGAAATTAATTCATGCATTTATTTCTAGTAGGATTGACTACTGCAATGCGGTGTTCACTGGATGTTCAAACTGTTCTTTATACAGCCTCCAGTTAATCCAAAATGCTGCTGCAAGAATTATTACAAGAAGAAGAAAATATGAACACATACTGTAACTCCAGTTCTTAAATCCTTACACTGGCTCCCGGTTAAGTGTATGGCAGATTTCAAAATCCTCCTTTTAACATATAAAACATTAAATGGCCAAGGTCCGGCTTACTTGTCTGAACTTATCATGACTTACAAACCACATTAAGATCTCAAGATGCCGGTCTGCTTATGATTCCAAGGATTAATAAAATAACAGTGGGAGCTTGAGCTTTTAGTTGCAGGGCCCCTAAACTGTGGAATGTTCTGCCTGCTACTATAAGAGATGCCCCATCGGTCTCAGCTTTTAAATCCCAGCTGAAAACTCACTACTTCAGTTTAGCATATCCTGACTAGAGCTGGTGAATAACTGTACAGACTGCATCTCTGTTGTTAGTCATTAGCACTAAAATATAAGTGACATGATAGTTATAATTTGTTACTAACCCATACCTATTCTGTTTCTCTTCTCGGTACTCAAATGTGGCAGGTGGTGCCAGGGCCCACCTGCCAAGTTGTTTTGCCTGCCTAAGGTAAAGTCATCCCTGATGGAGGATCGCAGGAATCGTGGGGTAGAGGGGTCCTTTCATCGGATTGGCAGGCCAAGCAATGTTTCAGCTGTGGAATGGCCAAATGGGGGAGGCATCTTGATGGCTGAGGTCTCCAGGACTCTAAACAAATCCAAATCATATTATGTGATATCATCTACTGTTAAATTCTGGTCTATACTTGTAAAATTTTTATTATTATAATGAATTGAGGATTTGTTCTGTGTATTGTTTTGCATTGACCCCCTTCTTTTTGACACCCACTGCCACCCAACCTACCTGGAAAGGAGTCTCTTTTTGAACTGCCTTTCCCAAGGTTTCTTCCATTTGTTTTCCCTACAAGGGTTTTTCTTTTGGGAGTTTTCCCCTTGTCTTCTTAGAGAGTCAAGTCTGGGGGCTGTCAAGAGGCAGGGCCTGTTAAAGCCCATTGCGGCACTTCTTGTGTGATTTTGGGCTATACAAAAATAAATTGTATTGTATTGTATTGTATATCAGTGAAAGCTTCTTAACATTCATCACCAAGATATACTTTTACAATGCTGTTTTCAATAAAAGTAGCTTTAATACTGTGTGAATTTCCCTGGATGATGGATATTCCAGAAACAAAAATCCACTCTAGTGTCAATGGGCATTTTGGTGAAAGATTACGTTTGATTATTATCAAATGACAAGAAGAATTTCTTTTATTGAAATAATGCATTATTATCAATCATATAGTGTTATTTTGAAGGAAATATGAAATAAAACCACACAGTTTATAAAGAGCAGCAACAATGTCTTGTTTGTCAGATTGATGTCAATTTTGTTAAGTTTGCTAGTTTCAGTTTGTAAAGAAAAAAGAGTATTTGTGGATATTTACATGATTGACATATTTTTTATTTTGATCAAATCTTTATTGAAATATATTTTGACATTGGATATAATAAAATAAAAACCAATGCTCAGGAAATCACACTACATAACACATCCCAAGAGCAACAAAAAAAGAATAAAGGAGCCCATGAGAACCAGCAACTGGGGGGACAGCACTATTAAGAAGAAGAAAAGCTAAAGATTAGGGTTGCAGCCAGGACCAGTACAGGCCAGCTGTACTGTATCAGTCCTTTTATCAATATAAGAGCCAGAGGCCCCATTCTTCCTGCTTTTACTCTTCATATTTTCCCACATCTAGGTGGGGTTGATCAACATTCTCCAAACAACTCAGTCCTGCACATACTCACCAGTCAAGCACTTTTTCTTCAGATCTTCTTTTACTTTATCCATCAACCTCTGCTTTATCCTCCCTCGCTTTCTCTTCCCTTGTACTTCCATTCTCATCACAGTTTTTGCCCATTTATTCATTGTCTCTCATCATTACATGTCCATACCACTTCAGTCCTTCTTTATTGCACATTCTTAGATATCTCTCCCACTTTTGTTGTACCTCTGATTGTCTCATTTCTCATTCTGCCCTTTTTTGTAACTCCACACATCCATCTCAACATTCTCATTTCTGCCACATTCAACTTCTTCTCCTATGCTGTCTTTAATGCCCATGTCTCAGCTCCATACATCATTGCTGGTCTTACCATGGTCTTAAAAAATGTACCTTTACACTTGGCTTTAATTCTTCGATCACACAATGCTCCTGATACCGTCTTCTAATTGCTCCATCCACACTGCACTTTATGGATTATCTCTGCATCAAGTTTTCCATCTCAGGCTACTACTGATCCTGATTCTCATAATTCCAAAAGATTCAGATTAAAAATGGTAGGCTTCCAGACAGCAAGAGAAAAAGAATAAGATTTCCAGCAAGAGGCAAGGACAACTATAGCAGTTATTGCCCCTTGTGCAAATAGCCTCTGCTGGATAACAGATAAATGAAGTGAGGAAAAGTCTACATGTAGAAAAATGTGAGAAAGAAAGGGGATGCTACTAGAGAGTATGGAAGTAAAAAAATCAGACACCCCAGTCCAAAAACTGAACACAGAAGGGCATTCCCGAAACATATGTCTTGGATGTCCAGGAGGCAAAAGTGACCATTAAAATCAGATAACAATCTCCAGGCACATAGGTGGACACATTTAAATTGAGTTTGTAGAAAATTGGAATTCTTTGATATCAATGAGACATTTTCAAGAACTAAATTCCATGAAATTGAATGAGTGAACGAAAAACATAAGAGCCACACTGACTTAATAATAAATAATAAATAATAATACATTTTATTTATATAGCGCCATTCCCATGCTCAAGGTACTTACAGAATATAAGAAAGAATGGCAGGGTATACAGTATATAGCGTTGTACAAACCAGATAAATAAATAAAGAAGATTACGACAGTGGATTCAGAGAAAAAGCCTAACAGACAACATAATTGATGGTCTAGCACACACACATACAGGTTACATGAGCATCTTGACAGAGAGGTAAACTGAGAGAAGGGCAATAAAGTCAAGTATAGCTAAAAGCCTTCCTGAACAGATGAGTTTCGAGTTGTTTTTTAAAAGAATTCATGGAGTCAGCTGACCTGATTAATTTCGGTAGGTCATTCCAGAGTCTGGGCGCTATACAACTGAAGGCCCTGTAACCCACGGTGTGTAGATTAGTGTGGGGCACAATAAGATTGCCAGAATCAGAGGACCTTAGTGGGTGGGCAGGCACATAGTGATGGAGAAGGTCACTGATGTAGTTTGGCGCGAGGTTATTTAAGGCTTTGTAGGTTATTAGTAGGATTTTATATTTGATTCTGTAAGACACAGGTAGCCAGTGAAGGCAGAGCAGGATGGGTATGATGTGCTCGCTGCTGCTGGTTCAAGTAAGAATTCTTGCAGCTGAGTTTTGAATAATCGATGCGGGATGTGATAAAAGCATGGACAAGTTTCTCAGCATTAGAGAAGGAGAGGAAGGAGCGAACATGGGAAATGTTACGGAGGTGTAAGTAAGAAAGTTTCTTAATGTGGTTTATGTGGGTGGAATAAGAGAAGGAGGAATCAAAAATAACACCAAGATTCTTTACAGTAGAGGCAGGTCTGATGAGATCACCGCCAAGATGGACTGGGAAGGAGCTCATTTTATTAAGTTGTATTTTAGTCCCAATTTGCAGGAGTTCAGTTTTGTTGCAATTTGATTTTAAAGAGCTCTGCTCCATCCAGGTTTTAATTTCACTAAGGCAGGTTGTGAGCTGAGAAAGCTCTGATGAAGTTCCACTTTTAACATTGAAGTAGAGTTGAGTATCATCTGCATAAAAATGATAACCCAGTCCATAGCTACTGTGGTGGATTGCCGGCTTCCTATTCCAGCCCTCACCCCCAGGCCGCCAGGAGGAGCTCTCCCAACAGCATGGACGTGCCCCGCGCTCCAGCAGGTCCTCATGGACTATGTAGTTTTTATACACAGCCCTGCTGGATACCTTGGGGACCACTGGGAGTCGCTGTCGGGAAGCCTGTGGACTCATATGTGCCCTATAACCTGGAAGTACGTCCTGGTCACGTGAACAGGAGAAATGACGTACTTCCAGGTTGAAGATAAGGACTGTTTACCCTGACCCGGAAGGAATAAGGAATTGTGGACTGTTGGGCAGGAACACCTCCGGGTCAGGGTGTATAAAAGGACTCTGGGAAAGCCCAGACACTGAGCTGAGCTGGGAGGTAGGGTGGCGAAGTGTCTGGGAGAGGAGGAGTGTTTATTTGTGCTTTAATTGAGAGAATTGTGTATATGAGTAGTGTGGAGTGGAGGGTGCTTGGTGCACTGTGTTATTGTACTGCTGTTTGGAGTGGACACACGCCTCTACTGCTACACTACGTATAATATGGCCAAGGGGAAGCATATAAATACAGAAGAGAAGAGGGTCGAGGACAGAGCCCTGAGGAACTCCTTGTGTGACTGGCGCTGAGCTAAATCTGCTGTTGCCAAGACTAACAAACTCTAGCTTATCAATCAGATAGGACTTGAACCACTGGAGGGCAGTGCCAGAGATACCCAGCATGTTCTCCATTCTGGACAGTAGAATGTCATGTCTGACAGTGTCAAATGCTGCACTGAGGTCTAATAGAATTAATATGCTGATTTTCCAGAGTCTGCTGCCATAAGCAAATTATTGGTTACCCGTAGCACAGCAGTTTCACAGCTGTGCCGCACCCTGAAACCAGACTGAAAGGGTTCCATCAAGTTATTAAAGGTTAAGTAATTGGTGAGTTGGGAAGCTACAACACGCTCAAGAACTTTTAACAGGAAAGGTAAGTGGGAAATAGGCCAGAAATTGTTAAGATTGTCAGCATCAAGACCAGACTTTTTTAACATTGGGGTTACAGAAGCAATTTTAAAAGTGAGCGGTACAAACCCAGTGTCAAGGGATGAGTTTATTATTGTTGTAACAGTCGGGATTATGGCATGAAGGCAGGATTTAAGTAGTGTGCTGGGGATGGGGTCCAGTACACAAGTAGTCGGCTTTATTTTACAAAGCAGGTTATTAACAAACGCAGATGTGACTGGTGGGAACTTAGAGAAGGAGCTGGATGGAGTGGGAAAACAGAGAGAGATATAAACAGATGATGTATTTATGTTAGTTGAATTATTTAGATCTTTAATTTTGTTACAGAAAAAGTGGAGGAATTCCTCACAGACTTCAGTAGAAGAGGTAGTTGGGCCAGATGCGGGTTCGAGTAGTTTATTAACTACAGAGAACAAAACCCTTGGGTTATCATGGCCACTTTCTATTATTCTGCCATAATGGGTGTTCTTGGCAGCAGTTAGTGCTTCTCTGTAAGCTCTTTAGTGGTCAGAGAAAGCCTGGATGTGCACGGTGAGGTACTAACTGGTAGTGGGTCATATGATGCCTTACAAAGAATTGTGTATAATGTAGACACTGGTTTGCGATTGAGCGATAGAGTAATCTAGAAATTATACAGAGGATGGAAGGAAGGGCAGAAGAGATTGGAATCCTACAAGCTTTCAAAACAGATATAAGCTGAAAGTAAATTATTGACTTTTCTGTGTTGATATCCTTTCCTTTGACAGTTTTTTAGAACATCAGTTCTCATACATTTAAAATAGAATAAACCATTTCATTAAATTATTTAGGAAAAATATTATTGACATACAGTAAAATAACATTCTCAAACCCATTTAATCCAATTCAGGGTCGTGGGCGCCAGGAGCTTATCCTGGTAGTATTGTGTAATAGGTAGTAACAAACCTTGAACAGGGCGTAAGTTCATCACAAACAGATTTGTATGCCAATCTGGAATAACTAACCAACCTAATCAGGTCGTCTTAGGGCATGCTAGGTAAAAACTGCTGTACTTAAAGTAAAATCTATGCAGACACAGGAAGAATGAGGCAAATTCTCATGAACAGTAACTGTGTACAAAATTCACATTGAATGCAGTGGATCTGTGAGGCAGCTGTACTAATCACTCTGCCACTGTGCTACTTTTTGATATTTATATTTACAGTATAATTAAATAATAATCAGATACACTTTTGGAATTTTGTTAAATTATTAGTTTAATTCACATATGCCTTTACAATGTTGCAAGGGGATGCCATTTGTATTACAGAACAGCAGTTTAGGTGTAATCACACACAATAGACATCATGTCAGTACATCATGGCGCACACTGATACAAGGCCAATTCGATGGCAGGCCAAATCAGCATGGACAGAAGGAGCATACTGCACACAGGCAGTGCCCTTGATAAGCATCAGACATAAGTCCCTGGAACTGTATGAGGCAGCAGTGTTAACCCTTGTGCCACCATGATGTCCACTTTCTAGCATCAGTTTAAATATCCATGGTCAATTGATATAGAAGATTAGTATGTGTTGGCATTACGTTTTTACCTAGGCATTTCTTTATGTTACTTAAAACATATAATTTGATAAATTGTGTACTGTAGGGTTATTACTAACTGTGTAAAAAGTAGCTGTATTTTAGAGTATCCTCTGTAACATTTCTAAAGGTTCTGCATATCATTTCAACTTTTCAATCAGTAAAAGAGCATATGCTTGTAAATAGTAAATAGTCCTCTTTTCATTCCAGAGCAGGTTTAAAGAGCACTAACCAGATTATTTAAAGGCATATTTAGTGTCAGTCTATTATGAGGAATCCCACAGACTTTGTAATGCGCAAACATCATAATTTATTAAAGAACTGTCTTATATCCTTAGACTTGTGCAGTAACCAGTAACATTACCATGTGAACAAAATACTCAAATGTTTAAAAGGCTCATATCCAATTCTGAGAATTGATTTCAATAAACTAAGAAATTGTTGAGGCTTTAAACTGTGGTACAGTCCTATAATGAATGTCATAAATTATATTCAGTGCCAGTCTTTGGTATTGGTGTTTATAGACCTCTCAGATAGTGGATTAC
Organism: Erpetoichthys calabaricus; assembly: GCF_900747795.2. Taxonomy (NCBI): domain Eukaryota; kingdom Metazoa; phylum Chordata; class Cladistia; order Polypteriformes; family Polypteridae; genus Erpetoichthys; species Erpetoichthys calabaricus. The sequence continues at coordinate 237,458,798 of NC_041394.2, forward strand.
CGCATTAACCAAAATGGCTTGGGACCAGAAGCAATAAAATAGACCAATACTTATTTTACTACTCACACATGTAATAGAGAATTTAGGTTGGAGCAACTCATTTCCGTTTCAATATTCCGTGGAGAATTCATTCAGGACCTTGACTTTCATTCTGTGCAAATGAATATTTTGTGCAGATGATCAAAAGGGTATACCTATAGAGAGGCTATATCATCTCCGCAGGGAACATTTAACACTTAAATAAACTTCAAAGAGCCCACTTTGGATTAAACTGTTATTCACTGACAGATTATAATTCTAAGCAAGTTCCCACTTCCACTTAAAAACCTGACACTTGGCAAAACTGTTTCCTTTACCAAGCCTGCTCTGCATCAACAACTGTTTCTTAAAATTTTTTGCTGTAAGAGCGAAGAATGCATCAATTGAAAGTTATGTAACCATAACAATCAACAGCAATTTTGACAGGTTCTATAAATAATGTAGAATTTGAGATACAAATGTTGGTCTGTTTTTACACTAAATCTGTCAAATTCATAAGATTGTTTTTAGGTATAATGAATAGGCATGAGTTGTTGGGGATTGGTGTCAGGGGAGAATCGTTCTTTCCATTCACCCTCAAATAAAATTTACCATTCAAATATTTAGAAAGGTCAATTTCAGTTTTAAATAGTGTATACTTGCATAAGTCCCTTCAAAGCAATTAGCATTATAAGAAGTACAATGTATCCAGTTCTGCCAAGTTAGGCAATGACTCCTCAGGCTTGGAATTTGAAGGATTATGAAAATTATGGATAAACGCATTTTTGTTCTGAACATTTATTAAATTATGTAGAATTATTATACAGTTTAGATCTGTAATTTGCTTCTTGCTACACTATTGAATGGAGGAGCTGAAAGAGGAAATTATTTCTAATACATGCTCATGTGTGTCTACTGAAGAGTCACAGTAAAAAAAAAAAATCAGAAAAGCAGTGTGGCTGCATTAAGAAAAATGGCTTTGTGCATTGACCGGCCTGGCAGGAGGTATCTTAAATCAGATGAAGCTGAATAAGAGGCACATTGAAAGAACACCTCAGGGCCAAAGAAATGTACAAACTCTTTTGTATGTGGCATGAAATATAGAGAATTGGGATTCTCTGTGTTGTGGAACAAGAATAGGAGTGGCTTAATGCCACCCCAAGGTGAAGCCCTTCATGTTTATTATTTTAATAAAACCAGTTATTACCGTCCAGTTGGATGAGCTTTAAAAAAACAACAGCTGGTGACATTTTTAGGGTTACCAATACTTAAAATGGGAATACAGGGATGTAAAGATGACAGGTGATCCTTATTTAGAGTATACCTAATGTGAGTTAAAAGGTTACTTTGCATTATGTTGGCAATAAGACTGGCCATGTCAATAAATAGATGGACTTTATAGGTTCCTCATATACAGGTGCTACTAATAATACACTGAATGGTATACAGCATGTATATAGGATGATTGGGGATGGTGTTCATTATATAAAAAGTGGAATATAAATTTAAGTGTTTTGCTGGTTTGATCTAACAAAAACTATAAAGATAAAACAAAACATTCCGGTTTTCAGATGTCTTTTATTTCGGTAGTTTCAGTCTATGATGTAATGATACGGCATGTAGAAAGATTGTATGTGCACTATGCTGTATTTACAGGTCTGGAAGCCTGAATCAGATACTCGTATTTACCTAGCATCTTCCAAACCTACTGAGGCCTGACTATCTTGTACAAATCCTATTTCACTTTTCCTTTCTCTCTGTCTCTGCCATCCTGTAATAATCATAGTCAAACACATTTCTTTATGAGCTGACACTGGTCTGTGACACAAACCAAAAAATCCATCCTTTTCTGCACAGCCTCTTTGTTATGTTAGCGTCATAGATCGTTACCATGGAGATACGGTAAAAATCTCAAAAATATTTTTGGAATTATAGTCGCATCATGTAAATCCTTCAAATTACCCAAATCCTATACCAACAATGGTAATCCATCTGAGCTGATTTCTTTAGAAATAACTTTTATGTTGTTTAGCCAATTAATATCTTGTAGAATGAAAGAAAGAAGTGACAACCAAGAAACACCTGTCTTAAAATACTATGGAGCCAGGCTACACGACTCAGTCCACTCTGGGGCCATATTTGGTACTGGTTTTCATTTCCATCAATATCTTATATGAATGATTGAACTCACTGCTTAATTAGAATTCTTGTTTTACCTGTTTCTGAGATCAGCTTAAGAAGTCCAAGTAAATTGGATTCTCTAAACATGAGAATAACAATAGAATTGTTTTTCAATTAAGTGTATTCTCTCACTTTGATGGGCCTGTTACACTTTCTGTCTAAACAATTATAAAATTGAAGAAAATTCCAATGACTGTTATACTGAAGTCTAGTAAGTCTAGCACTAGAACAACACTTTCATTCTCACTGATTCACTAACAATTCAGAAATACAAAAATAGTAAAATACTCTGTTGACCGGATTTCTTTAACATTAACGTATTAATAGTTAAACTTTAAAACTCAGATAATTTCCAAATTCACAGGTCTGGCACAAAAATGAGAATTGTGACGGTGGCAGTGAGAGCCAATTCCACTACCAATTAGCTACTGTATAAAATTCTGCATCACTGAAATGGTAAGCTTTGCTGCCTCACAAATCCAGTACAGTATTTGCAGTTCAAGTCTGAATAGTGTCTGCACATTCTTGCCACATCTGCAGCCTGAGTTATCCTGTCACCTTTCAAGAGTTTTTAAGATGACAGGTAATTCTGCATTAGCCCTGTGTTGACAGTGAGAGCAATTGGACCTTGGCTGGCTCCTGTGTTGTGGCCAGCACTGCTGAAATTGGAGCTGGCAACCGTATGACTCTTAATTGGTTTAAGTGGATTTGATAATATCTATCTATCTATCTATCTATCTATCTATCTATCTATCTATCTATCTATCTATCTATCTATCTATCTATCTATCTATCTATCTATCTATCTATCTATCTATCTATCTATCTATCTATCTATCTAATATGAAATTCAGCAGGAACTTAGCAAAGTATCTTAATCCAAACATTAGAGTTAAGACAAAAAAAAAACAAGTACAAATATAACATACACTACATTGGGCAAGCATATTCCTTATTATTACTCAACTGTTTGACTCATAATGCAGAAAGTCTTTTACTTTTATTGTAGTACTAGGGTGTTGTACCGTGTTAGCCATTATGAATGTAGAGAAAAGCCAAGCAAAGTGACACAACTAAAAAGATTACAATATGCAAGCTTTGAACAAACTTGCTAAGAAATAAACCTAAACCAGAATATCTGTGTTTATGATGTGTAGGTAATTTTTTTTCTCCCTTTGATGTGTTTTGCCGGTACTTATTTTAATTTAAATATTTTGGAAGTCAGTTTTTAGGCCAGGTACATGCCTGTATCACAAAGTGAGTGAGGTACTCGCCTTTATCCATTCATTGCTATTTAATGTTTTAAAAGCTATTTTAAGGTTAACAAAGTCTACAGCTGCGGTTTTATCACAAAGAATGATTGATAGAACAATAATGCATGTTTTCAAGAATTTCACTTTTTGCTCAATCCTTTGATATATATATATATATATATATATATATATATATATATATATATATATATATATATATATATATATATTATACTAGGAGTTTCATTAAAAACAGAAATTGGTGTCTCATTAGGAGATTACTTGAAATGACAACCTACAGCTACTGTTGTCCTCCCGGACTGGGATCAGATTTTGTCTTGCAGAAGATAGAACAGGGGTTTCGAATTGAACTCACGGAGACCTCATTGGCTGATATTTTGATTGATGCCACTTTTTCTTTTTTTTATTAGAAGTCAGTTCTTGCTCTTAATAAAAGTGGAATTAAATTAGATGGCTTTTTACTGCCCTCAGTCTATACCATGTTAGAAATTCCAAACAGGTTAAACTCTTTTTTTGAGAAAATCAACAAAATATATGGTGGAATGAAGTGTATTAAAACCCTAGATTGCCAACTTTTTTCTCTACTCTTTCTTAAACACTGTTTGAATATAGAAAAGATAAAAAGGCTGTATCAAATAAGCTATATGACTTTTATCTAAGTGGCTAAAGTAGAACATATTGTTAAAAGCCAGCTTGTAAAGATTTTTCTTATTAAAAGTAAATAGCAATAGATGTCAGTTAGAGAATGCTGTATCACTCTGGATGAAAACTGGAGAGACAGGTTTGAAAAACAGATTAATATTTTTACTTGAACAATTATTTAGAAAAACGTTGATGCATAGGTCACTGACAAACTACAAGGAGTACACATTATATTCAAAGCCAGTGCTTTTACATACATGAGGTCTTTGAGGTAAATAAGCAATTAACATCTCAAAAGACGTAAAGTCTTGGATTAATAGACCGAACAGACCCAGTTGTTCATTATGGTGGCCACCTCGGCTTGATGAAGATGAAAAAGAACAGGTTCACTGATCAGGACTGCTCAACACACTATCATTGTCTCAAGGAACAGTTTCTAAGGTGAGATTGCAATTAATTCAAAATGAAATTTGAACTTTAAAGGTTGCAGGCTCAATTCCAGCCGTGTGCTCCTCATCAAACGTCTTAACACGCTCCTGTTTCAACTATTCAACCATTGTGCCTTACATTATGCAAGCTTTGTGTTTCAAGTCAAAGACCTGACGTTTGGCACACAGGTACACTGCACCATAAGTTAGATTTTTGATGTATAATTTTCAGTCTTGCCCTCACTGGGAATCAGGTTTGGCACGAATTTGGAGTGAGTGGCAAGAAATACTACAGCATGATCTTTCAGCAGAGAAACAAAACTACACAGGTTGTGATCAAGATGTGATGGTAACCTTGCTTGCCCTTCAACCAAGTAATCCAGGCCATTACATTTAACTTTTTCTTTAATCAAGCACTTCTCTGAGTATTTTTGTTCTGCCACCAAGCTGCCCCTGGTGGGGTCATATTGTCTCTGGAGGTATTTATTGTAATTTGGAGTCACAAGTATAACCTATTACACCACCATTGCAGCCTCCCTGGCACTGTTTTGCTGTTGTGTTTAAAGTTTATTATCTGACATACAACTTGCAGTCCTGCTCTATGGTTTGGTCGCTTGGTGGTGAGTGAGTGGGCTTAATTCCACTATTTGACTCAAATCTCATGAAGAATTCCTATTTACTCTAAACACAATGCAGTAATTGCATTTCCATTTTAAATTTACAACCAAGTATGGAAATAATACCCAAGCAAAACAGGAGAAGAGAGTAACAGTTTCAAAATAGTGAGGGGTATGAAATAAGACAGTGACATTTATTGACAGAGAAACAACACCATAGAGAGCTTGCCTTACAACATGGAAATCTGAGTTTGCTACCTGCCCACAGCATTTAACTTTTTCTTTAAGCAAGCTTTTCTTACATTATTTTTGCCATGGTACCAAGCTGCTCAAGGTGGGGCCATATTGTCTCTGCACTTATTTATTGCATTTTAAGCTCTTTACACCGGAAGGAAATAAAACTGCATTGTATATAAATATGCTTTGCAATACTATGGTTATGTACTAAATGCAACAAGTTTAAGGATAATAAAATGTGGTAATATATGTATTTTATAATAACTTTTTAACTTTCCATATTTTTACCTAGACAATGCCAGCTAGATAAGCTAGTTTATTATAAGGACTGATAAACTGTAGTTCATTTATTTTTCCTATATCTGCTATTTCTTATAGGTCACAAGGCAATTCAAAATTAAGTCAGAATTTTGCACTGTAAGAAAAAATGCAAATGTGTCTGAACACCAGAATTGCAACATTATGTCTTGCTCATTCTCTAATTATTAGATGAAAGTTTTCATGCACTTAATTAACTATAGATAAAAATATGTTCATAAATGCTACTGAAATATATATTGCTCTCAAATGAATGAAAGCAAGACAGCAAATTTAATTTGTTATTCTCTGCAGCTGTTTCCTCTTTTCACATATGTTAATATGAATTAAAGAGGAGACACAGACTTTAATTATGCTTAAATGCTGACAATATGATCAACAAAACAGTGTGAGACAAATTGGGTGTTGTGATTGAAAAGAATTCACATAAATTACTGAATTGTAAAGGCTGAAGAATGGTTGCACCAAAAAGAAAAAGGATACCATTCATCACCAATAATTACTGAGTGGTAAACACACGTCACAGCTCAATTGCATTAATTTAGTGTCAATATGGTACAGTGATATCATAAGGACTTTCTGAGCCAAGTCAAACAAGAGTAATGATGTTATTTGAGTTTTACATGGCAATCATACTAATTTTAATTGATTTCTCATAATAACACATTAAATTATGCAAATAAAGGAACAATGTAGATTTCAATATTCAGATTCGAAGTTTGGATGTAGTTGATGCACAAATGCAAAGGCATCTTCTTCTTCTTCCGGCCGCTCCCATTAGGGGTTGCCACAGCGGATCATCTTCTTCCATTTCTTTCTGTCCTCTGTATCTTGCTCTGTTATACCCATCACCTGCATGTCCTCTCTCACCACATCCATAAACCTTCGCTTAGGCCTTCCTCTTTTCCTCTTCCCTGGCAGCTATATCCTTAACATCCTTGTCCCAATATACTCAGCATCTCTCCTCTGCACATGTCCAAACCAACGCAATCTCACCTCTCTGACTTTGTCTCCCAACCGTCCAACTTGAGATGACCCTTTAATGTACTCATTTCTAATCCTATCCATCCTCATCACACCCAGTGCAAATCTTAGCATCTTTAACTCTGCTACCTCCAGCTCTGTCTCCTGCTTTCTGGTCAGTGCCACCGTCTCCAACCCATATAACATAGCTGGTCTCCCTACCATCCTGTAGACCTTCCCTTTCACTCTTGCTGATACCCATCTGTCACAAATTACTCCTGATACTCTTCTCCACCCATTCCACCCTGCCTGCACTCTCTTTTTCACCTCTCTTCCACAATCCCCATTACTCTGTACTGTTGATCCCAAGTATTTAAACTCATCCATCTTCGCCAACTCTACTCCCTGCATCCTCACCATTCCAGTGACCTCCCTCTCATTTACTCACATGTGTTCTGTCTTGTTCCTACTGACCTTCATTCCTCTCCTCTCTAGAGCATATCTCCACCTCTCCAGGGTCTCCTCAACCTGCTCCCTACTATCGCTACAGATCACAATGTCATCAGCAAACATCATAGTCCATGGGGACTCCTGTCTAATCTCACCTGTCAACCTGTCCATCACCATTGCAAATAAGAAAGGGCTCAGAGCCGATCCCTGATGTAATCCCACCACCAACTTGAATGCATCTGTCACTCCTACCGCAGACCTCACTACTGTCACACTTGCCTTGTACATATCCTGTACAACTCTTACGTACTTCTCTGCCACTCCTGATTTCCTCATACAATACCACAGCTCATCTCGAGGCACCCTGTCATATGCTTTCTCCAGGTCCACAAAGACGCAATGCAACTCCTTCTGGCCTTCTCTAAACTTCTCCATCAACATCCTCAGAGCAAACATTGCATCTGTGGTGCTCTTTCTTGGCATGAAACCATACTGCTGCTCACTAATCATCACCTGACTTCTTAACCTAGCTTCCACTACTCTTTCCCATAACGTCATGCTGTGGCTCATCAATTTTATTTCCCTGTAGTTACTACAGTCCTGCACATCCCCCTTATTCTTAAATATCGGCACCAGTACACTTCTTCTCCACTCCTCAGGCATCCTCTCACTTTCCAAGATTCCATTAAACAATCTGGTTAAAACCTCCACTGCCATCTCTCCTAAACACCTCCATGCTTCCACAGGTATGTCATCTGGACCAATGACCTTTCCATTTTTCATCCTCTTCATAGCTGTCCTTACTTCCTCCTTGCTAATCCGTTGTACTTCCTGATTCACTATTTCCACATCATCCAACCTCTTCTCTCTCTCGTTCCCTTCATTCATCAGCCTCTCAAAGTACTCTTTCCATCTGCTCAACACACTCTCCTCGCTTGTGAGTAAGTTTCCATCTTTATCCTTTATCACCCTAACCTAATGCACATCTTTCCCAGCTTGGTCCTTCTGTCTAGCCAATTGGTACAGGTCCTTTTCTCCCTCCTTAGTGTCCAACCTTCTCATACAACTCATCATACGCCTTTTCTTTAGCCTTTGCCACCTCTCTCTTCACCTTGCGCTTTGTCTCCTTGTACTCTTGTCTACTTTCTCCATCTCTCTGACTAGCCTACTTCATCTTTGCCATCCTCTTCCTCTGTATACTCTCCTGTATTTCCTCATTCCACCACCAGGTTTCTTTTTCCTCCTTCCTCTGTCCAGATGTCACGCCAAGCACCCTTCTTGCTGTCACCCTTACTACATCTGCTGTTGTTTCCCAGCTGTCTGGTAACTCTTCACTGCCACCCAGTGCCTGTCTCACCTCCTCCCTAAACTCAACCTTGCATTCTTCCTTTTCATCTTCCACCATTTGATCCTTGGCTCTGCCCTCACTCTCTTCCTCTTCTTGATCTCCAACGTCATCCTACAGACCACCATCCTATGCTGCTTAACTACACTTTCCCCTGCCACCACTTTGCAGTCTTCAATCTCCTACAGAATGACTCTTCTGCATAGGATATAATCTATCTGTGTGCATCTTCCTCCACTCTTGCACGTAACCCTATGTTCCTCCCTCTTCTTAAAATATGTATTCACCACAGCCATGTCCATCCTTTTGGCAAAATCCACTATCCTCTGACCTTCTTCATTCCTCTCTTTGACACCATACCTACCCATCACCTCCTCGTCTCCACTGTCCCCTTCACCAACATGCCCATTGAAATCCGCTCCAATCACCACTTTCTGTCCCTTGGGTACACTGTTCATCAGTTCATCCAACTCACTCCAAAAATCTTCTTTCTCACCCATTGCACACCCAACTTGCTGTGCATTTGCACTAACAACATTCATCATCACACCTCCAATTTCCAGCTTCATAATCATTACTCTGCCTGACACTCTTTTCACCTCCAAAACACTCTTGACATACTGTTCCTTCAGAATAACTCCTACCCCATTTCTCCTCCCATCCACACCAAGATAGAAGAATTTGAATCCACCTCCAATCCACCTGGCCTTACTCCCCTTCCATTTAGTCTCTTGCACGCACAATATATTAACCTTCCTTCTCTCCATCATGCTAACTCTCTTCCCTTACCAGTCATACTGCCAACATTCAAAGTTCCTACCCTCAGTTCCACTCTCTTTACTTTCCTCCTCTCCATCTGCCTCCGGACACGTCTCCCCCCTCTTCTTCTCCTTCTTCGGCCAACAGTAGCCCAATTTCTGCCAGCACCCTGTTGGCTAACAGTACTGGTGGCAGTCGTTGTTAACCTGGGTCTCGACTGATCCGGTATGGAAATTTGTATTGTTGTCCATATATTGATTTGGCAAAATTTTACACCGGATGCCCTTCCTGATGTAACCCTCCTCATTTTTCTTGGGACTGGCTTGGGACTGGCATGAAGAAACACACAGGTTTATGCATCCCCTGTGGCTGGGTTGCACAAATACAAAGATCTAAAAAAAGTTAATATCATTGGTATTTGGCAAACCTGTTATTCTAGTAATCTTTATTCTTTTTTTATACTTCTACATCAGGCACTGCACAATACAGACATGTCAATTTTTAAGTCCCTAAAGAATAACAAAATTTTGAGAATCAAAGACACTGCTCACCCACTTTATCAATAATTATTAAATGTTATGGTAATTTATAAGTATAAGTTTGCAGGGTGACACAGTAGTTGAGTCCCTGTCCAATCACTATGTGGAGTTTATATTTTTTCCCTGGGTCTGCTTTTTTTTTGAGGTACACCATTTTACTTCTAATATGACAATAATCTGTAGGTTAGATTAACTGATTTCAACTGGTCCAGTACAAGTTTGTCATGCAAAGAAATAGCATCCAATTCAAGGTTATTTTCCAACTTGAGGTTGATGCTGCTAGGATGAACTCCAGCGGACTATAATCCTGAACTCAGAAAGGCAGGGACAAGGAATGGACATTAGGATTCACAGTATTATAGAGGAGACCATTTCCAAATTACCTGAATCTAAACAAACCTTTGAGAATGTTGTATGAGTCAATATGTTGCATCCTTCACTGAAGGCAGCAGACTTACATACCACATGGAAATTCCATGATAGAAAAAATACAAAATCAATCTACATTAAAGCCATTCATAGTTTCAGTGAGTGCAGTAATATCAATTTCAAATGCTCTTCTGTTAGATTGAAAAAGATAAACATTCCATAGTGGTATTGTAGTTCTAGTGGTGGTAGTGTCACGTGTACAGAATACAGTGAAATTCTGACTTGCATGATAAACAAGACTGATTTAGAGAAATGCACCTCCTTGGCTTATAACAAGTTAAGCAAACAAAATGTCCTACCAGTCTTTCATAATATATGTTTATTTCAGCACAATTAATCAATAATTAGCCTTTCAGGGAACGATTTATATATAGCCAGGATAACTACAACATAAGAAGTAAGAAACATAAGAAATTTGACAAATGAGAGGAGACCATTCAGTCCATCAAGCCTGTTTAGCTAATAGCTAAGCTGTCCCAATATCTCATCCAGGTTCTTCTTAAACGTTTCTGCTTCAACTACATGTCTCAGTAGTTTATTCCGAAATCCCACAAGTCTTTGTGTAAAGATGTGCATCCTGGCTTCAGTTTTAAATGCACTTCCTTTTAATTTCCACTGATGTCCTTGAATAAGTGATTCATTCCTAGGCCGAAAGAATGTTAATGAATCTACTTCATTAATGACTTTGAGGATTTTAAATCCCATACAGTCTCCCCTGTTCGAGACTAAACATTTTCAAAAGCAATTGTTTGTTTTTCAGTGCTAGAGGTTTCAAAATGTCTAGAAATTGTACAGGCTCTAAGGTATGGAAATTACTCTCCACAGAGCCAAGGATAACAGTAAGATGGACAAATTAATTTGTAATGCCTGGAAATCTGTTTCTCGATAAAACAGTGACTTTTGCCAAAATACGTCTGAATGATATTTGTCCAGCAACATTTATCACAATCCAAAAGAGCCCCCCTTCTGTTTAAGATACTGTAGCCAAGTCTGGCATCCATTTAGATGTGAACCCTGGGCCTTCACATGTACTGTACACAGCTTAGCACACATGCAACCTTAGCCAGATGACTAACATAAAAACATTTATATGCTGAGCAGTGCTGACTGGAGGAGGTTCTCTTGACCAGACTTTGAACACAGATGAGGCCAGGAAGCCAAATCATATAAAGAAAGGAGTTTATTATAATATAGCAAAACACAGAAGTGAGCAGGTAATAGAAAAAATATTACATGGGTAGAATGATAAAACAATATACCTATCTGGGTCTAATTCAACAATGGATCACTCTGTCTTCCAGGTAGGGTGGCTGACACTTTTGTCTCCTTCAATTACTTTTCCTTCTTGACCCTTTCACCATCTCTTGTTTATCTAGTCTTTCTTCCTCTCACCAGGTAAACCCTTGTCAACTTCAGTCTTCCATATTCCAAGCTTACCTGTAATGTAGCTGGAAGGAGCCGTTAAGGAATCCATTACGAATTATGTCCAGGACAGGCCTAGAAATTACTTCTGGAATCAGGTGTATGGACTCTTGATGCTATTCTTCTACAACTCTCCTTGCTAGTGGCCTATATTTTCTGTACAATGTTGGTTCTCGTCAACCTCCTAAAGCGCATGATTAACCTAAGGCCACCTGCCCATCACACAAAGCAGTAGGAAGCCATTCTTAAGCCAAAGGGTCTTGCTGCTACCAGCTATCAGCTTGAGAGGTGGTGGGATTGAGGAATGGGGTTCTTAATATCTCTTGCAGATGCTTTAGTTCCACTAGGGTATTTTACACCCCAACTATATTCTTGCATCATTTCATTTATACTGCAGTTGCAGTTTCAAACAGTTGCTCCTTTATATCAGTCAGTATAAGTGTAAAGTGCAGTGGTGATACCATTAAACGAAACATTTACCTTGGTTTACTTTATCCAGGCACATCCTACTTCATTCAGTGAAAGTATACTCTGAGACAATGTGGCCTGAAAACAGTCACTTATGCTTCAAATTAAAGGAATCACCTTGAAGTCCAAGTTTAATGCATTATTTCCATTGCAGAATGAACATGAAATATGACTCTGATCTTTTCATAAGCATACCAAATGTGTCCATTTAAACAACATCTCATTGAACTGTACTTTACCAGTAGTTTATGAAGCTCAGACTGAAAAGGTTTCAATGACATTCATTTATAAACAATGGAGATTAACTTTAAAATCCCTGAACAATCGCCATAAACCATTAGCATTGCAACAATTTTAAATTAAATAGTTAGAGCACATAGCAATTTGACATCTGGTATGTTGCAGTGAATGTTAGATTTTCTTCTGAAAATTAGGGCAAACATATACAAGTGGTGCGAATGAGGTTGAAGTATCAATGGATTTTTTTAATGAGGCTTATTTTCCTATTTTTAGCATTTCTGGTGCTCCATACTGCACAAACACAGTTCATCAGGTACAAATTAAAAGGGAGCCCACAGATAGTGAAATATACGTAGATAGGAGCTTCTTTGAAGAGAAAAGGTGTGGAAAAAATTGAAGGTTTTGTAAAACCTAATCCATGTAATTTACATTTGCTGGTAAAACTGCTGCGTTCTTAGAAGAATGAAGACTGTTATGAGGGCTGGAAGGTAGTGAAATATAGCAAAATAGGCAAACTGAAAAGATTTCAGTCTATTATCAATTAACATGTTTTCAGCAATGTTAAAACAAAGGTTTGTTTTGCACCTATTTTTAGTCATATATTCTTGAAATATATATGTTTTTTGGTTAATTTCTTTTGAGCATTACTGGGTGAGACCTTCACTAGCTACCGTCGCTAATTAAGAGACAGCATTTTCCGCTGAATTATTTAGAGGATTAGAAGGTAGCGTAAAAAAGGCAATTAAACAAACATCATTTTAGAAAACAGCTGAAAGGTTCATAGGCTGCCCAGTTTTCCTAGTACACAACCATATGGCAGCTGCTTCATCTGAATATCTCTGATAACATGTAGTTTTCTATAGGTATCTCCTGGTGTTATCGAAATCCTTCAGAGTCTTTGTAGTCTTGCAGTTCCTCCTACATTTGTAAGTTTGGGGCACCATTTGAACTTGGCTGCAGTCCAGTGAAGCTAGAGAGTCAGTCTAGTCAAATAAATATAAGTACAGAATGAGATCTCTGAAATCACGCTTTATTCAGACCAGTCACTGAGGACATCTCCCTGGGCTAAGGTATACCAACATAGATTAGCTACTCTTTTGGCACTCTCCCTCTTTCAGCAGGTGGGTGCCCCATACCTGGGCTAGTTGTGCCCTAGAAATATGGCTTAGGGTGAAACATGTTGGACTGTAATCCTTAAGGTTACTGATTTTATCCCCAAGACTGACTCAGAATGTGGTGTCATACAAGTCCATTCTGCTAACAGTGCTCCAGTCATAAGGAATCATTAGTACAGTGTCCAGTATTAAAAAAAGGTTCTATAGTAGAGTTTTCTTCGTAAACCAAATTTTGTAGTATTTGCACGAGCCTATTTCCAAGAGTTCTAACATACAGCATTAAAGATTTTTTAACAGAATAATTTATATTTCATATGTTTCCACCAAGGTGGATGATTGCTAGTGGTGTGCTTTGAACCTAATTACCACCCAAGTCATGAAGGGAACAGGGGGACCAAGCCTTCTAGTTATATCCACTCTAGGGAGTATAAAGGGGGAGAAACTGTGAAACACTTCAGTATGCCATTCTTATGTAAAGAGACTAAAACTCTGTCTGGGAAACTACTTGAACCTGGTTGGCAGGTTGACAGGTGTCCCTAAACTGGTCCAGAAGGAGAGTGTAAGCCTGCTGCGTCAGTTTTCCCTGCAATAGCATGCAGCACTATTCAGAGATGGTTCCTATCTTGCACATGATATTTCTTGAAAAGTACCCATTGACAATAAGCAGTTTTTCAAAATAAAAGAAATATTTCACCAAAAAAGTCTGAGATTTCATAATGTGATAAAGGGTATGTTTCAGTTATACAGCTAGCAAAGAATATTGCTGTGAAGAGAAAATGCTCCAGAATGGGGCATCAAATTCAGTTTTATTACAGGCCAAAAGTAACACAATGTGGGAAGGAATATGTCAACAAACCACTACCACCACATTTTCTTTATAAACAAGACACACAGGTACCTCTGTGCTCACCACAATCATGTATTCAGCCTTGTGCCTCTTTGAAATGGTCTTTCCTATTTATCAGGTTTTCTTGTCTTGGAGATTTACTGTGGGTTTGGCAAGCTACAATGATCACATTACTAAAATTAGCATTAAGTGATAAAATAATATCAGCTCATAAAGTCATGTGAGACTTTCAGTCAGGAGTCAGGCAAGAATTTGTAGCTAAAGCAAAATACCTGCATTAACATACGTCATAATCATTAATGAACACACAAACCAAAATCCACACCATATTAAGCAACCATGTGTAAACGCACTGGTGATGAATCACATAAACTATATTTGGAGTTAATCACCAATCATGGATTTAAAATGCAAATGTGTTTTCTACCTACATAAAATAAGTCAGCAGAAAAGACAAACAATGACTTGTTTGGTGGCAGCATTCATATAGTCTGTGGAAATGTGGCCAGTCCTGACACCTGTGCAGTTTTCAAAAAGTGATTAGAGTGGCAGCAGCAGTGATGTGCGTTCAACTGACCTATCATCTCCTCCATGACACTGTCATATCTTTGACATTATGACAAAACTCAACAGGTGGAGGCCACTGACATTTTTCCCTCCTCATCTTTTCTGACTGTTTTTTCACTAGTTTTGCATTTGACTATGGTCAGTGTCACTACCGGTAGCATGAGGCAATACCTGCACCCTACAATGATTGCACAGGTAGTCCAACTTCTCCAGTATGGGAAATAAATATGTACCATTGCCAGAAGGTTTGCTGTGTCTCCCAGCACAGTCTCAGGGTCATGGAGGAGATTTCAGGAGACAGGCAGTTACTCTAGGAGATCCGGACAGGGCCATAGAAGGTCCTTAACACATCAGCAGGACTGGTATCTGCTCCTTTGGGCAAGGAGGAACAGGATAAGCACTGCCAGAGCCCTACAAAATGACCTCCAGCAGGCCACTGGTGAGAATGTCTCTGACCAAACAATCAGAAACAGACTTCATGAGGGTGGCCTGAAGGCCCAACATCCTCTAGTGGGCCCTGTGCTCACTGCCCGGCACCATGGAGCTCAATTGGCATTTGCCATAGAATACCAGAATTGGCAGATCCACCACTGGCGCGCTGTGCTTTTCACAGATGAAAGCAGGTTCACTCTGAGCACATGTGACAGACGTGAAAGGGTCTGGAGAAGCCATGGGGAACATTATGCTGCCTGTAACATCGTTCAGCATGACCTATTTGGTGGTAGGTTAGTGATGGTCGCTTGACCTAAATCCAATAGAACACCTCTGGGACATTATGTTTCGGTCCATCCGATGCCGCCAGGTTGCACCTCAGACTGTCCAGGAGCTCAGTGATGCCCTGGTCCAGATCTGGGAGGAAATCCAACAGGACACCATCCGTCGTCTCTTTAGGAGCATGCCCTGACGTTGTCAGGCATGCATAGAAGCACGTGGGGGGCCATACAAACACGAGTATGATTTTGAGATGCTGCAATAAAATTTCAGCAAAATGAACTAGCCTGCCGCATCATTTTTTCACTTTGATTTTCAGGGTGTCTTTGAATTCAATATTCAATATTCAAAATTTCATATATATGCATTGTGGCCTGGAGGCGATGCTCCAGCTCCCCAAACAGCAATATGGACAGACACAGACAGAAGTTCAGCAACAGACATGCTTTTTTTATCGGAAACGCTTCCCAGAATCTTTTCCCACAGTACAAAGTACAATAATAAAGCCCACAGCACTTTGCCTTCTCTCAATCATTGTGGACCATATATTCTCAAGAGTCGTGTACCAGTCGGTATTAGTGGAGAGACAAATACATGTGGCTGATTTGGGCAACACATTTCCAGTTATCTTCCAAACTTTACAGCTTCAGAATTAAACTGAAAGAAGTATGAGAGAGCCTGTAATTCAACATCTTTTCCTCAGTATTTTATACTGCGTTGTTTTTCTTTTTGTATACATTTTGGAATATTATAGTCATTATATATACTGCCTGAATGCTTTTATTTTACTGAATGCTTGTATTTATTTCTGTTTATATTCCCTTTTGACTGAATCCATATTTAATATTTCCATTGTACTGGGTATATGCGGCAAATAAAGCTGAAACAATTGGATATTGTTAGCAATTAGCTCCATGTTTCATTATTGATGTTTTGGTTGCAGCTCCCTGATTAGATTTTGGTTTTACTACCATCTTCTCTGCTGACAAATTAACATGTGAAGACTTGTTCCAACTGTTTTTTTTTTTTGCCAGAGGAGCCTTTCCTCTCACACAGATAAGCCATTAAATTTCTCACCAGGATAAAAAACATAGGATGGTCACAAATCTCACAAAATATCAACATTTGGGAGGAAAAAAAATTAACCTCAGTATTTACATATATGGATAACCTTAAAATGGGAAAATTAAGGTTTGAACAAACAGAAACAGTTTAATTTGGGATCCTCAGGTAAGTGTTGATTGGGGTTTTGCTTTCCCTTACAATTAGAGCAATCATCATAATCATTCCACAATTGTATTTGACTCAAGAGCCAGCAGTTATAATTGAACCTTTGACACTGAGAGAGACTTGCTGTCTGTAGATTGGCTATTTTATTACCAACCTCTGTAAATGCCTTTTAGCTAATTAGCAGAGGTGCAGAAAATTATAGGACATCTTGCACTGTCCTAAGCTGTCATTGATTACCTGTTACTATACTGATGAGCCATGCTCTAATGTCCCCTGGCCATATAGTGTGTATGTGCATGTGTATCTAACAGAATATGTTAACAAGATGGGGTCATCCTAAGGCCACTGGTGTCCCAAATATTCTTTATTGCCCACACCCACACCAGTGTGTTACTTACATATCTTGACACATTTGCAAATGTGAAGCATACTGCACAGCACTAGGGAGAGTGCACCAATTTGATATTATTACCACTGCCATTTTGAAGAGGTCTATAAAGTGAGTAAACCTTGTGATCATAAAAGCTACATACATGGTTCTTTTGCTTACTAGCAGAGGAAGAGTTAAAAGAACACTCTAGCATTTATCAGAAAGTCAAAGAGAATGCTCTGTACCTAATGTAAATCAGAAATCAAAACCATAAATACATAATCCGAAATATAACACTTACAAGATCCAGGCATTTGTATTTACTGACCAAGACAGATGAGCTGAGCAACATGAAAGAGATTTAATCAGACTTTCAAGAAAAGCAAAAAATGAAAGCACTGAATACATTTTGAAAGAATGTAAATGCTTATAGGGTACAAAAGTGGATAAGGATTCTTCCAGACAGCAACCAGAATTAGGGTACAATTCTTGAAATAGCAACACAATATTGAGTTTGCGCTCTCTTTCCATTTTTGTGTAGATTTCTCTGTCAGTATTAAACTTCGTTTCAGAGACATTGGTGTTAGATTAATTCATATATCTAAATTTGCCCTGTGTAAGTAAATGAATGTGAGTGTGTGTGGCTAGCAATAAACTGCTGGTTAGACCAGTGCTGGATCTTGGGCTGGGTCCATTGGTTTCAGGATTGGCAGTAGGTCTGAGCAAACTGCAAAATGGACAGCTTAAGCAAGTCAAGTGAAGGCTGTGCCAGAGTCTATTTGTAAATAGTTATTCGTTTCTTTGGAGGCATAGATGCCATAATAAAAATAGAGGTTTGCTGGTAAAGTCTCCCTAAAGGTAACGTTAAGAGCCCAAAAATGTATCCACCCAACTGCTAAATCCAAGACAGGATTGCAGAAGTCAGAGCCAGCAGCCTTAGATGCAAGGCAGAAAACGACTCTGGATGGGACAACTCTATAGATAACAACAAAATAATAGGGATTATGTTGGTCTTTCTTAATATTGCACAGCTGTCAATTTTGTTTTACACATCTGAGCCTGGAAATATGGCTTTCACACACAACAAAGGTAGATAGATAGATAGATAGATAGATAGATAGATAGATAGATAGATAGATAGACAGACAGACAGACAGACAGACAGACAGACAGACAGACAGACAGACAGACAGACAGACAGACAGACAGATAGATAGATAGATAGATAGATAGATAGATAGATAGATAGATAGATAGATAGATAGATAGATAGATAGAATCCCACAATTTCATTTTTTTATAGATTTGCCTGAACAGATCTGAGCAGTGCTGTTGTTGATGACAACTAAAAAGCAACTCATTTTATTTTTAAATAGCTTTCCTAAGCATTAAGGAAGCCTGACCAATTATCTACCATGTTAAGCAATTCTCAGTGCTCAACCCAATTTTCTTTATGACATTTAAAATGCCCATATACTTACTTTGAAGAGTATTACATTCCCACAAATATTACTTGCTCAAAAATTGGATTATTTACCATTTTCAGCACTCTCTAGTTCCCAATAACTGGCACACTATAATAGAAATGGTACAAACTGAGTGTTCAGAAGATGAATGACTGAAACTAGCAAAGAAATCTATGAAATGGCTATTTCATTCCTTTGGATATGAAGAACCCAGAATACAAAGTTTTTCTATTTATTGATGGGTTTTAATTGTCAACATACTGTAAAGACAATGGATCTCAGAAAGCTTGGTGTCAGGGGAATGTAATCCTCCCGAGAGACTTGTCAGTGTGTGTGTTATTGACTTGTTAGATTACATTGTTTTTAGCTGGAATTATTGGCCATTGTCACTAGCCTGGCAGTCCTCACAAAGCTTCGGCCTAGCATTCACAAACCTTAGGGGCATAATAAATGCAGGACTGAAGTGGCTGTTTGCTCAATATAGACTTGCTCAATCAAATCCAATTTTAATCCACTAGCTGAGACATACTCAACACGATTATGAAAAATTAGAAGTTCTTTATAGCATAGGCCTAAAACAGTTCCTAAAGGGCTGCAATAGCTGCAGGTTTTGTTCCAACAAGTTTTTCAACTGCTGTTAATGGAGCACATGATTTAATTAGATGGCTTGCCACTGCTCTCTGCCTCAAATGGCAGAAATTCCCAATAGTCCAGGCTTTACTTCACTATGAAAGTTAAAAAGATGTACACTGGAGTCAAATCATCCCTACCCTCTTTCTTGCTTCATTTCATTTAACTTGCTTGTTGAAATTCTGAGTCCTTCATTTCTTCCTCTTTCTTCTGAAGCAGCTGGCAAATAAAGTAGGCAATTGTGGAGCTGCCAGCCTGATACCGTTTGCATCAATGTGCAGTTATAATAAACAACAAAATTAAATGAGAGAAGAAAATATGGAGTTAAAGTATACCAATCCACTCTAATTAACACAGTATTTTGTTGATTTTTCTCAGAAAAGTAAAATATACAGTACACTAGTAGGCATATCTGGCATGGAACTAGCCGCATAGTTAAATGCCACATTCACTGAGAGCAAATATTGTCTTCATAATAAGACATCGGCTAGAATAAATAGCAGCTGCCTATCAGGAGCTCAGTTTGAGGCCTCTGCATATCTTTTACATCTTGCACAGTTTGCCATTAAAAGAGTAATTTAAGTAAGGAATAGATTTTGCACTTGTGCCAGATGGGATTCCTTTAAAATGTACATACTGTAGATATTCAGAACACCATGTTCAAGTATATTCATCCATCCATCAGGTTATTTTCTGCACTGGTCTCTTCCTGTTCCAGCCAGGAGTTAGCTCTGGCTCTGCCCTGTCCTCTTCTTTTGCCTACAAATTGCCCTAGGCTCCACCCATTAGTGTTTGTTGCAATGCAACATTGCAGGTGACAGGTGATGGGAGGGGCAAGAGAAACCACAGAATGTGCTAGATTTAGGTTCTGTGTTCTACCATAGTGTCATTTGTCATTACGTAGCTTCCAGACCTCAAGTCCAATTGTTTTTTTAATTTCTGCTTGCCTTTTTAGATCCTGTTATCATTATACTGTATGTTGTGTTTGTAGAGGCAGCTGTCTGTGCTATGCTTTGCTACTTTTAGCTTTTTAAACTCTGCCAGTTTCCTCAAGTATTCTTTGGGTTACATATTATCATTAAAAAAATGTCTGTTTTACTATTTGTCATGCTTGGCTTTATCTTCCAAAAAAAAAAAACAATCCACTGAAGGGCTACAGTGTGCATAGTACTACTTTTGTAGGTATGTCTGCTTGCTGTACCATGATACCTCTATTATAGTGGCACTGGAAGTGTAAATTAACCTGAACGCTAGGTCACTCACTGGTCTTCTTATGAAACACAGAATGAAACTTAGTCTTCAAAATCTTGCCTCAGGCTTAAAACGAGGCCTAAAAATGACCAATGAGCCTCACTCCTAAACCGTAGAAGCAGGCTTAAAACAGGCCGAAAAAAAAGATGTAAAGGGCTTTAAGTCCAAAAACCGAGATAGACAAGAAAACAATCTTCAGTTATGTTTAATGGTTTGTTTTACAAAAAGCCAAATATATAACAGAAACATTCCGCAAAATGAAATAACAAATCCAGTATCCAAAAAATTCAGATCCTTAAACAAAATCAGGAGTACAAAGCCAGCATTTCAGAAACAGGTATTTACACATGAAGTAACCAACAGACATTTTACCACAAAGACACAATGCCGAACTGAAGCACTGCAGTGTATTTAGTCCTATAAAGGTCTGAGAGGGGTCCCCATCTGCACCATCGGCAAGGATGATCCCCCTTAGGTCCAGAACTAGTAAATACATTGTTAACGTAATGCAAAACTTGCAAAATAATCAATAAACAAAACAATATTTTTAATAAAATAAAATAATAATACAAAAATGTAATACGGAACTGAAATATTTGATAATTGCTGTATTTTTACAGAGGGAATTATGTGAGATCTCCAGGGTCTTAAAAAGTATACAATTAACATGATTACTGCTCAACTGGATGATATAAAAACACATTAACATTTTTTCACCAAAAAACTTAAGCAAACAATTGAAAGAGTTGCTGCGTTAAATAATAAATAAACAGGATCTGCAATATAAACTTACAGACTTTCCAGAAAACATCAAACGCTGAAACTGAGATTTATCAAGATCACGAAATGATATGAAACATGCAAGTCCCAGTAAATCGATGCCAAGGATTCATCACCAAAATCCTAAAAAACATTCTTAAATTTAAAGAGCGAATTGCTTACCTGGCCAATTCTTCACCGATAAGCTCCGGATTTCAGAGCTGAATAGCAAATTGAAGGAATAACCATTTTTTATTGTCAGATTGTGAGACAGGTAAAATTATATTTTTTGATATAAAACAAAAAAATACTAAATAGGTCATGACAAAGCTTAATAATTGGTAGTCAATGACACAGTACGTGAAATAATAAATACCTCTTATATTGTCATACATGACATGTCCATGTACTTTCTGAATGCTTCTGATCCAGGCTATGATCACTAAGGTCAAAGCCTATCCGAACAGCATCAGGTACTAAGCATGAAGCAGCTCTGAATGGGATGGCAGTCCATGGCAGGTTGAATGCACACCCTCAAACTCACCAATACTGGGTACTGATTTGATAGAGTATTGAATTAATCTAATAAATGTGTACAAGTAAGCAGGAGTAACAGAGAAAACTCAGCAGGCTATGAAAAGAACATTTAAGCTCAACACAGATGATGACCAAACTTAGATTTAAACAAAGTTACCAAAAATAAAAAAAGTGAAGTAGTATGAAGAAGGTTACACAAAGAATCAGTGGTGGGACTTGAATCTAATCCCTTGAGATTAGTATTACAGTTTATGCACCATATTTAGACACCAGGGCATTTACTCTGCTTTTATGGTGTTGTACTAAAATGATTATTACAAGAACCCTCCAGAACTATAAACTACATTTCCAAAATGGAAAAATATTGTTTTGCTGCTGAAACTAATGTCATCCATTACTGCCTGGCTATCCTTAAGTACAAAATTCGTATTTGTTGCACACCCTATAACTTGCATGGATTTTAGTTGTATTGAATGAAATTTAGGTCTCATGTCCCCAGGACACAATTCTTAGCTGTAAAATAAACTCGCTGGCTTAGTTTCTCAATCCCCGTAAGTGAAATTGATGTGGTCATGGATACATACATTTATATGACTGCTTGGTATTACATTTAAAAGTCTTATCTGTAGTGTATAAACTTTAACTGAGGATTTTCCTTATGATTTTATTTAGTGGATTATATTTCACTGCTTACTAATCACAATTTGAAGTATAAAGGTATTTACAATTTCAAATGACTTCTGCTAATGTTGTGATTAATGCAAGTCTATTAGTCAATTTACTGTATTAGCATAACGCAAGAATAAAAGCTCCTGTGGGCTAATGATAAATGTTCACAGTACCCTTGGTTTCTTACTTGTTTTAAAGTGCTAAAAAGATGTCACATATAACAGCATACACAAAAATACACTATTTTAAATCATAGTACTATTATTGCAGTCCATTTATTCATTTTCAAAATTATTTCTTAACATAAAAAATGCAGTCCTACTTAACAATACACCATACATTTGACACTGTCAGACATGACATCCTACTGTCCAGAATGGAGAACATGCTGGGTATCTCTGGCACTGCCCTCCAGTGGTTCAAGTCCTATCTGACTGATAGGCAAGAGTTTGCTAGTCTTGGCAACAGCAGATCCAGCTCCGTGCCAGTCACACAAGGGGTTCCTCAGGGCTCTGTCCTCGGCCCTCTGCTTTTCTGTATTTACATGCTTCCCCTTGGACATATTATCCGTAGCTATGGACTGGGTTATCATTTTTATGCAGATGACACTCAACTCTACTTCAATGTTAAAAGTGGAACTTCATCAGAGCTTTCTCAGCTCACAACCTGCCTTAGTGAAATTAAAACCTGGATGGAGCAGAACTCTTTAAAATTACATTGCAATAAAACTGAACTCCTGTAAATTGAGACTAAAATGCAACTTAATAAAATGAGCTCCTTCCCAGTCTATCTTGGCGGTGATCTCATCAGACCTGCCTCTACTGTAAAAAATCTTGTTGTCATTTTTGATTCCTCCCTCTCTTATTTCGCCCACATAAATCACATTAAGAAACTTTCTTACTTTCATCTCCGTAACATATCCCGTGTTCGCTCCTTCCTCTCTTTCTCTAATGCTGAGAAACTTGTCCATGCTTTTATCACATCCCGCATCGATTATTGTAATTCCCTACTGGCAGGTGCCCCTTCTAATCTTATATCACAGCTCCAGCTTATTCAAAACTCAGCTGCAAGAGTCCTTACTCGAACCAGCAGCAGTGAGCACATAACACCCATCCTGCTCCGTCTTCACTGGCTCCCTGTGTCTTACAGAATCAAATATAAAATCCTACTAATAACCTACAAAGCCTTAAATAACCTTGTGCCAAACTGCATCAGTGACCTTCTCCATCACTATGTGCCTGCCCGCCCACTAAGGTCCTCTGATTCTGGCAATCTTGTTGTACCCCACACTAATCTACACTCCATGGATGACAGGGCCTTCAGCTGTATAGCGCCCAGACTCTGGAATGACCTACCGAAATTAATCAGGTCAGCTGACTCCATGAATTCTTTTAAAAAACAACTCAAAACTCATCTGTTCAGGAAGGCTTTTAGCTCTACTTGACTTTATTACCCTTCTCTCAGTTTACCTCTCTGTCAAGATGCTCATGTAACCTGTATGTGTGTGTGCTGGACCATCAATTATGTTGTCTGTTTTTTTTTTTTTTTTCAGAATTCACTGTCTTAATCTTCTTTATTTATTTATCTGGTTTGTACAATGCTATATACTGTATACGCTGTCGTTCTTTATTATATTCTGTAAGTGCCTTGAGCATGGGAAAGGTACTATATAAATAAAATGTATTATTATTATTATTATATTTCAGTGTGTGCATATTCACATAGGGACCATCTAGCATTTCCCTTTTACACTGGGCATATAAACAAAACCCAGACTCAAGATCTAGATGGCATATTTTGATTCCCAGCCAAGTCAGTGTCTGTGTGAGTTTTTGCAGTTTCAACACAACTTTTTCTGCCGTTTCCTTCCTGCATGGCAGAATAATTTGCTCACTGAATAAGTGCATGCTGTGATAAACAGTTGGCTCCATAAGGCTTTGTTCATGCCTTGCATCCAACACTACAGGGAAAGGCCTTGGGTGCCTGGTTCAAGTAATGGATGGATTAACGATCTGTGAAACAGTTTGTCAGACTACCAGTGTGCTGTCTGGTTTTTATTTGTCTTTCAAACACAATGTCAAAAGTGGTAACTTTGACAACTTTTATAAAGTATCTGCATGACATATTGGGACAACTTAGCTATTAAATAACCAAACAAACTTGAGAGACTAATTGGTTTCCTCTTGTTTGTAATACTGCTGTTGTTAGAGACAAAATCTAAGTTACTCTTCATAAATTATAAAGTTTTCTCCTTGCTTATTTTTCTGGTGAAAACATCACAGCTATGACTATTCTTAGTGTTATATAGAATTTTCGAGAATGGTTAAATTATTTAGGAGCCTGTTGTTTTATTATCATTTTCTTAATCTATAAGAAGCATTTGGAGGATATACAGAGATAAAAAAACAGTAAAATTCCCTTTAGCCAAACATGCCTCTAACAAAATTTAAATTCCACCATTATCTAACACACTTATTCCAGTTGAGGGTAGTGGGTGACCAGGCTAATACTGGTGGAACAGGGCATAAGGACGTCATCACGCCTAGGTTGTGCACACTGATGCCCATTGATGAATTGAACTAACCTGCAACCCTAAGGTACAGCAGATAAAGAAAGAAATTGGCAAGTTACTGTATGTATGTTAAGCATGAGTGTGAAAAATGGAAGAAAACCTTGGATAAAGATAAAGGTAATACATTAGTGTAGGTGCAATAAAGATGCATCTATTGCTCATTTACTCTTATGTAAGATGTTAAAAAAGACTTCTTCTGGTACTAATAGCACCTACAAAGCATCAGTTGAGCAGTCATTCATCTCTGCAATGCTGGAACGATCAGACATGGCTTAAGTGAGACATATTTCTGTTGATATTGCATGCTTAATTATAAAATCTGCAAATCCTTCATATTTGTAAGTAATTTTGCTAGCATATGAATGAGTCTTATTATGTTATTATGCACAGAGATTAATAACCTATCTACTGATGCTTTATAAGCCTAATGAAGACCAAAAGAAGCTTTTCTTAAGGTGTTGTTAGATAACAGCAAATGAGTAATAGATGCATTTTTGCAGTACCTAAAGTGCTACCAAGATGAAAAACACACACACAATGACACAGCACAAACAAGCAAATGTCACTGTGGTAGCATCTAGTTCAGGGTTCATCTTAAGCACGTCTTTAGGATGTTCAAGGTAAACTGCAATAAAGAAAAAGTACATACACACACACAATGAGTATATTCAAGTTACACAGATGAGCTAACCCAGGTCAGGATTCGAATCCCGAACACTGGAGCTGCGAGAGAGCAGATCTAACTGCTGCAGTCTAAGGCGATCAAAATATGAAACACTTGAAAACTCATTAAACACAAAGTTCAAGAAACACAGGCAGTTCCAAAGTTCAACCAACTCAGAACCAAATCTAATCAAACCTGCTAAATCTCCAGCTTTTTTGGTTGGTTGAATTTTCTCCATTCTTCTTTAGTCACCTGTTGTTATCATTTTATCTCTGAAGCTTGCCAATAAGACATAATTTATTCAGCAAGATGAGTTTCTTTTGAATAAGGTGGAATTCCAATAAAGAATCGAGTTCAAGCGCTTATCTTTCCTTGTTATGGTAATCAGATTTGCATCAAAATAAATGAAAGCAGGAATTAAAAAAAATAAAGAGACATAAAACAAGAGAAGCTAAACAGTCATTAAATAACACAATTTTAGATTTGGGCAAAATATAAATTCCTCAGAGAGTCCTCACCTCAGAAGTAAAGGTTCAATTCACATATTATTGATGCATATTCATATTATGTACAAGCTTTCTAATTCAATTTGTATCCATTTTCATGTTAATTGGACACCTACCTGATTATGAACCTTTGGTTATTAGACTAGCTGAGAAGCATGACTTGTTGAGCATGTTATTATTGTGCAGTCATTACAATGATTATAACACTGCAGGGTCACCAATTTATACAAAGGGTTGAAATAATCAGAAATGAACAGGCTCGTGAGCCATACACAGATTAAATAACTCAATGTTATCATTACCTCTGGCAGGGATTCTGGGAGGGTGGGGCAGGGCAGTGAAATCCTGCTGTTGGCTTGTTGCAGTTTAGCCTTTGTCTGGGTTCAGTGAATAGAAGTTTAAAGATGTCAGACATGTTACTGATAGAGCAGTAGTTCTGCGGTGGGAGAAGGCATTAGCTTGTGAGGTTGAGGAGCTGAATTGTAACCAAGAAGCTGTTACCAGTGTCTTGGGGGTTTGTCACTGTGGTGCGATTTATCTAATTACATAACCCAGAGTAGCCACTGTAATAACTGGCTTGAAAGTCTTTCACGGCAAGAGCTCTTGTCACTCCTTCTTTCTGTGCAGCTCATTTATGAATATTGCTATTTTAGACTCAGTCCAGATTCCCTGTCAGTATGCTATAACCTTTTTCCCTAATGTGAATAGACAACTGATTTGTAAAGCATGCAAAATGTCTTCATGTCAGGTAATCAGATTTAGAACTTGATTGCTTCTAAAATTTATTACATTTTAAGATTGGATTAATTAGATTTATTAGGGAAGCCTCGTAAGGAAAAAGGGTCAGCTTAACTGGTTAGCTCAGAACAGGATGGTCCCTGGCAAGATCACAGTGACAGTGTCTTAATATGGGTTCTGGAATAAGAAACAGCTTATGGATCCCAAATTCTACAGTACATGGCTTGGCCCCTTCAGTATTTTACTGTGGAAGAATAAAATCAAGAAAAATGATTTGTGTGTTTGGGTGTGGGTGTGTGTGTGCGTGCGTGTGTATGCGTGCTTGCGTGAATGTGCGTGTGTGGTGATGGGGAGTGGTTTTTGCGTCAAAATGTGAACACGGACATGTTAAAACCTTCCATTATTCCCCTCTGAACTGTTGCCATGATTTAAATTTTTTTAATTCATTTTTTTATATTCCTTGACAATACATTTATAATCATGCCTGTGGATATACTGTAAAGATCAAAGTAATTATTTTCAAGTTGAGAGGATTTTGTTAATTTGAAACACTTTTAAACATCTTGAACCTACCAAAATGCCTGCTGAATCGTGTGCTGTACCCTGGGATCCTCAGGAACCTGTTATAAAAAAATGTTTTAACTTGTTAGTATGCTTCTCTAAAGGCTGAATGTCTCCTTGATCCAAACAGGCAAATAAAATGCTATCTATCTATCTATCTATCTATCTATCTATCTATCTATCTATCTATCTATCTATCTATCTATCTATCTATCTATCTATCTATCTATCTATCTATCTATCTATCTATCTATCTATCTATCTATCTATATTGTGATGGACAGCTGGCAGCTCAACCTGGCCGGGACGCCCTGAGAATGAAAGAATGGGGGAAGGCAGCTACTTTTAGACACTGCCTCCCCCAAAACACTAGATGGCAGCTCCCATGGAGTATAACGGTACTCCAGATTCCCACAAGGCATCCGGGGACTTGTAGTTCGCTACCTCAATCCTGTTGGGTGCCGTGGGTGCCACCAGGGGGTGCTAAGGAAGGATCGGGGGAGTCGTACTTCCCTTATAGCCCAGAAGTACTGTTGAGTCATGAGGTCAGAAATCCTGAAGTACTTCTTCCAGGCTGAGAAAGAAACTTGAGTTTTCCATCTGACCAGGAAGTGTGAACAAGTCACATGACCGGAAGAACAGAAGCACTTCCAGGTCAAGAACTATATAAAGGATTGCTGAAGACCCAGCATGCGAGCCAGAGTCAGGTGGAGGTGGACAAAGCTTGCTGGGAGGTTTGGAGGAGAAAATAGAGATAGTGGAAGAGAATTGTGATTATTGTTATTATATTTATTTGTATTAGTGGTGGCTGTGGTGCTTAGGGCACTGTTTATAAGAAGAACAATAAATATCTTCTTGGTGCTTTTACCCTGTGTCCAGAGTACCTGTCTATTGGGGTTAAAGGGGCGACAGCGACCCCCAGCGTCCACACATTTACACTATCTATCTATAAACCAAAACTGCAAAGCCAATTATGTTAACAAAGATGACTTCAAAAAACACAGAAGAATTCTGTGGTCCTATGCTCTTTTAAACACTCCTTGCACAACAAGTGTTTTTTGTTTTGATTAATCAAAACTTGTGGATGTCAAGAGGAATGCACTGCTGTCTTAAATACCTTCTGTCTCACTGTGATGTCTCACTGCTGAATTGTCTGGTGCCATGTGGTAGATGTGCTGCTAACCACCAAATGGTGGTACCTATGATAATCAAAATGGCAATGAAAAGATGATACAATCAGAATCGATACAAAAATAGTACAAAACTAAAAACATTGCAAAATTTCCTCAAAAATGTTTTGAACTAGCACTACAGTCTGAATGTTTTTAAAGAGAATCCAGTACTCAGATAACACACTGCTGGGTGCCACGATCTTAAATGGGAGTGTAAAGCCATAATGTGTCATCTGACCTCCAAGTCACGTGCCAACAGCAGGCATACAGTATCTTTGAGAATGTGAAAGGTCAGCCAGAGTACCTGGAGGAAACATAGTCCTAGGGACAATGTGCAAACTCCACAATTCCAAATCTAAAAGTGACAAACTTGCATTACACCTTTTAGGATTAAAGCAGTGTGTCAAACTAGTTATGTTGTGGGATGTGGGATGTGGGAAAAGAGACTGAATCACTGACAAGAAAGAAGGAGATGGCATTAGGGAAATCATACAAATTGTGAGCATAATTCCAAGAACAGCATTCATCTTGACAATGGCCTAGCGGGAATAAAAAAACGTAGGAAAATTTGACCAGGATTGGATCAGCAATTTGGATTCTGCAAAGACATGTCACAAGTCTGAACTGGCAATGTTATACACATAGGAGGAAACTATATTAATGCCCAAGTTATCAGAATTCTATCTGTGCCTCACTCCTGGCTGTACCTTTTTTGCCCCTTTTATTTCTTCCCTGTCCTTTTTCTTTTAATTTGATAAGTATTGTTAATCTAGTGCTAAACCTGGAGAGGTAGGGTCTTATATACAATGTGTGACTTTTTCTGTGGACATTCTTACTGTATTGTAGTAAAGTGAGGTCCTCGGCTGTTTGGTGGTTTAAATAAATAATCACCGCATTCGCGTCTTCGTGTGGGGGGTGCGGTAGCATGGTGAGAGCGGTGCTGGCCCTGCACTTAGTGCACAGGTGATGCCAGGAGTTGGTGATTTCCACAGCTTTGCCACGTTCCCATCTTAAAAGGGAAGTGCGAGTGTGAGAGTTGGAGAATCGAGAAAGAAAAAGAACAGAGAAAAAGAAAAGATGGATGTTAAAGGGAGAAAGAATGAGAGAAGGTGGGACGTGGAAGGAGCTGGTGCGAGCAAGAAGGAGGGAGCAGGCTCGAGGGAGAGAAGGCAGGCAGCTGGGAAGGACAGCCCCTTGAGCAGAGTGAGAGGCTGACACCCAGGGGCTGAAGCAGTAATCGCTCTGGCTGAGCAACTTGGTGAGCTAGAGCAATGTGTGTTAAAAGGAGCAACTCACCATGGAAGACGGGGAAGGTTGCAGGAGTCGAGGAGGCTTGGGAGGAGAGCTCCAATGTGAGCGCCATAGCCGTTGGGTCCCAAACTCAGGTCCGGAGAGGGAGACTTGGGAAAGCAGGGACCTGGACCTGTGGAATGTCAGCTGTATCCTGCAAGGCCCATATGGGATAAGCAGCAAAGCTGCCAGTGAGAAAGGAGGCACCAGGCTTTTTAGTAAAGACAGTTTCCTGCCGGCTGATTATAACCTTGTTTTAATGGATTTATTTATGTGATCATTTTAACTTCCACACAAACACTTTTTATGGATTATTCATTGAACATTATTTTTGAGCACTGCACTTTGGGGCACTTGTTTTATGAATCTTTTTAATAAAAGCACTTGCATTTTTCACCATCCCCTTGCTTCATGTGTGCTTGTCCTCAACTGCCAAGCTCATCTCGGTTACAGTACTGATGGTGTCGGGTTCAAGAGGCTACCATAATAGAAAAAAGAGCCAGGAGGTGACCTGCACCATCACATGTAGTCACCCAAGAGGAACATTAAAGATCTGCCTCAGCTATGGCACCCTTTGGATTCTTGAGCAGATCTTTAATGAATCTATAAAAATATATTAGATTGCTTTATCTTTTGTATTTACAAATTGTGCTAGCTTCAGGAATAATATTATAGTCTAAGTTTGCATTTTTGGCTTAATTATATTTATGAATTAGTATTTAATTAATCCTATTCAAGATATATGGCTTTCAATATTTATTCTATTTTTTTTTATTTCCTACTTTTTAGTCCAGTTATCATTTTTTGTGTGTGTATGTCTTTAAGTTAGTGTAAGGTCAACAAACCAATAAACATTTATGAAGCAGCCAGGATACAGATTATAAAGACAGAAAATGGGTCAAAACCAGGAGGTTGAAAATATATACACTGTGATCAAGACAAAAAACAAAAGTTGCAGTTAAAAAAAAAAGTAAAAGTCAAAAATAGAAGAGTCCTTTATATCAGTTGAATATCATAGCAAGTGCTTTGAAATAGGTTTGTTATTCACAATTTGGATAAGGAAGTGAACTCTTAACCGACCTTTTAATCCATCGTGTTGTAACTCAAAGGTTACATCCCCTGAGGACACACCCCTAACAACTCAGGCTGTTCATTTGTTTTCCTTTTGTGTTGTTACTATGAATTCCTCCTTGATTTGTTACGATTAGGGGACTTTTATTTTTACACACTTTTTGCAAAAGTTTTCTTTCTGTTTGTTTGATTATTCATTTGTTTTTGGCAGTAATTTATTTAATAAATGAATTTAATAATATTAGTGGTTGTGTGTTGGTGACGGCTTTTATAGGTTTAAGTTTTCCTCTTGCATACAATTATTAGACAAAAATTTGAACTGGTCAGTAATAGGGATAGAAGTCGGAAAAATAGCAGTCTGAGAAGTGGTATTGAGTGGCAGCAAGGAAGCCTTTGGCCAATTAAATTTATAGACAGACATTGTCTGAAGGAATTTCAAAAGGTCTAAAATATAAGCAAGATCCTTTAGTGCATTACCCAGTTATAGATGGATATCATCAGCATAAAAAGGGAGATCCTGACTTTTGTATTATGTAGTGAAAAAGGAGTGAGTAGCATAGATGTACGTATCGCCTCTGCCAATGGCTCCGATAACATTTTAAAGAAAGGAGATGATAAAGAACACCTCTTCTTGGATCCCTTTTTGATGACAGAAGGATTTGAGATGCCTGTTTTTATAAACTGGACGCCTGATGTATAACATTTTAATCATACCCAAAACTACACACCAATGTCTGTCTTGCCCAAAGCCTACCAAAGGAAAGCCCAATTTAACAGATCAAATTCATTTTCAGCATCTAGTTAGAGCAAAGCAGCCAGATATGAAAAGCAGGAGGCTTCATCAAAAATATGCACAGAGTATCTGAGGCTGAACAAAAGAGGATAAAATTGGTTTGATTGGGGTGAAATGGTTTATGAATAAGAGATTGCAGTCAGTGAGGTAGAACTTTAGCAAAGAGTTTAGCATCTGAATTCATTAAAAATAATAGTGGGAAACTCTGGGGTCTTAACCTTGTATTTATTAGGCATTGTTTCTTAAATGTCTGATGAGAGCTGTAGCAGAATGCTATCAAGCCCACTAACTGTTCCTTTGTTTATAAAACATTTTGCTATAATAATTTAAAGAACTTCTTATTAATTTACTTTAGTTACTAGTGATTGAACCTGACTCAAGTCTGATGGAAGATATGGTAGCAAATGACTCATTACAATGGTGGTGGAAAGCCTATAGCTTAGTGGGCTTAGTCCCACAGACATAATAGCAAGCCATGAGCGATGAATCTGAAAGACTGCCTTTTGCAACCAGGACCAACACTGGAAAATTTATCTACATGGATTTTGTAACCTATGCAGATATAAAACTTTCCCATTCAGAGAGCTGACACTCACATTCAGCTTCTGTTTTGTAGAAATTAAAATGTGATGTAAAAGACATTGAAAAGTTTCAAATGCAGTCCTTTGCAGCTTCACAGAGAATCTCTGGATCCTCAATTGAGTCAGTATTTATCCAGAAATTTCATTTAGTCTTGTGTTTAACTGATTACAAAATTGTTTGATATTTTGCAACAATGTTTTAAATCTCCATTTACTGCCGTTGTTTTGAAAGTTATGGTGATGGATTTTGAGGAAAACGCTTTTATGAACAGACAGGGGGCAGGACTGAAGAAAGAAATTTAGAAAATATGGGAAAAATGTTCAAGAAATAAAAACATAATTAATCTTTGACAGCAATTTATGGCATGTAATAAAACGGTAATACCAGCCTAACCAATTTATAAGTCAAAAGCCTTCTGTTCAAACAAAGTCTTCAATGAACTATCAGAGAGAATGGCTTGAATAAGGGGATGTGCTTGCAGACCTTGGGATCGATTAATATCAAATGAATACATAGCCATAAAAGTTAAACAACTGACAGCATATAACTGTCAGAAAAGACCCCGATACACAGTGAACTGTGAATGCATGCAATCTCCTGCCGTCTTATGTATTTACATAAAAATCATATCTTGTCATTCCCTCAGTCACTTCTCTTGCAAGTTTCTCCTAACTAGAATAAACACCCCACACTGCCTAGAAGAAGCTGTCAAAGAGGTAACAACTAGGCACTGTTTGTCTTTACAGAGCGTGACATCAGACTCCCTTAAGTGTGATTGCTGTAATATTGTAAGGTCAATATGGCAATGATGGAGAATATGAAGACATCAAGAATGATGAGTCATGGAATTCAGATGCCAAACAATCCATGATTAGCCATGGTTATACAAAATAATGATGAAAAAAAGATCTGAAAGAAACAGCCTGCTGACAGCAGTGTGGCAGTATGTCAATCTACAGTATACCACCATCATGACTTTCTGAAGCACAGCACAGGGCTCAGAACCCTTACACCCCTTGATACTCTATATATCCACATATGAGAACCAAAGAAAATTAAATAACAAACAGAACACTGAAAAACCACCAACTCCACCCTCCCTGCAATGTCACAGCAGACAAAGCACACCACATTAAGACAAACCCAACCATCCCCAACATCCCCTAAGTTCATAAGTATACACAACATAAGTCTAATATATAGAAATACTGCTCCCCCTCCCAACTAAACTGAAAAAAGGATTCATGCAAGAAATATAAACAATCAGTGAATTTAACAAAGGCAGAGGGTCAACATCAGAAAGACAAAATTATTGTGCAACAAAGCCAAAACTCCAAGTTTAAGAAATTCAAAGTCAAAAAACTGGAATTCTAAATGAAGGCTTGTAGAAAGATTTCAGAGAGGTAATCCACAAACTTGGAAATCAAACAGCACACATCACTTGCCTATAAATCATTGTGCCAATGACGCAAAGTGATGCGACTTCCCCTAGCAACAGTTTGTCACAGGGACTACAAAGTTTTGCTGCCTGCTATAAACACAATGGTACAATGGCAAATTGCAAAATATAACAGTAAGTTAAATTAACAAGGCCAAATGTAAAACCTAATTGCAAAATGAAAGTATATTTGAAATCTGAAAATCAAAATATTCAGTTGACATAATAGGGAGAAGTTCACGTTTTGGAACCTCATTTTGGAAACTTGTATTCGCAATCTCATTCTTTCAGACACAGTTCAGAATTTGTGACCCTATTTGAAGATGGAAATGAAGGTGGAACAGTAGAAGTGTAGAGTCTTCCAGGAAGTATTGAGATTAACACAATGATATGATGGTCAGTCTCACAATCACATTTATCCTTACTTGTGTAAAAAAAAAAAAAAATCTACATTCACAACTGAATTCACTGCTAGTCCGAGTTACTTGAACATATCCACTTGCTTCCCCTTACCAATCAAAAGGCAGTCGTTTGCAAGAACATAATTATGATCTAACATGTGGAGGCATTGATTTATATATCTGCATGCCACAGTCAGACACCGACTACTCCGGTGTATGCTGGAAATCAGTCAAATGAAACTGCAGCAAACATTATCATTATTAATTATTATTAACATTATTAAACATGCACACTTGAGATCCCCATACTGGATGTTTTACAAGGGTTGATATTCTCTTCATGATGTCCAATGGAACCATGTTGACTTATCACCAAGTATTCAAACACAACTCTGTTTAGTTGTTTTAGAAAGCATGAATATCAACTCAAGTTAACTACATTGCTTTATTTCTGGGTATAAGACTACATTCACAAATACTGTACTGGATGTTAGTTTTTGATTAAATATATATTTTAATCAGAAATGTACCAATTTTAACAAACACTTTTAGTTTTATTGCTTCTTGGTTCTCTATGTCTGCATTTTTTTTTCGGGGTGCTCTGGTTTTCCTTAAATATCCTAAATACCTGCATTTTGGACAAATTGGTGACTCCAAACTGAACCGAAATGAATAAGAAGTGCAAATTGTGCCCAGGATACTCAAAGGCTCCAATCATTTTTTCAAATGGTCCCAGAATAAGCTCCTGTTTCCATGACTCTAAAGCAAATTAAGCTAGTTTGATAATGTATAGATAGAAGTTTCCTGTGTGTGGATTCAGAACACGGATATAAAAATGGTGTTAAATTGATGTTAATGAATGGAGATCTTTTTAAATATGATGCAGTGGTAAGACAGATAGCACTGCTACTTCACAGCTCCAAGGAATTGTTAACTCTCTTTGTTGAGTTTGCAGGTTTCCTTCATGTCCAGACAGAGTTTCACCAGGTGATTGGAATGGATGTTAATACAAGTGTTTACAACTTCCTCTGTTTTATGTGTTGTGACAGACAGCAGGGCTGAGATGGGCTGACATCCCAGGTCTGAATAAACACTGTACCCTTACCTGGCATGGAGGCCAGTGTAGTGGATGGCTAGGAAGGGACAGCCTCTCAAGAGTGCATGCTCCCCTGACACACTGAGTTGGCCATTATGCCCATTCATGTGCCTGCCAATTTAAATTAAAATAATTCAGTAGAATATTTTTTTAGAATGTATCTTAATTTTTGAGGGCTAGATCAGTTGTGCAGTGGTTAGCACTGAAACCTCATGGGTCCCGGAAAATGGTATTAATTCTTGGTTGGGTCACTGGTTACATGGAATTTGCCCATTCTCAGTGCCTACTCTCTGCCTACTTATTGCTTTTTGTAATAAATAATGACCATGTATGCTATGTTCTGTGTTATCAGTTGAGTAAGATTTTAAGTTACATAACAATGAGACTTTTTCAGCATCCTGATGATTGTTAGTTATATCCTAATGCATGAAATTGTACAATTGAAAGAGAGTGTCCTTACTGGTACAATATTTATTACTTTTTATAAAGCTATTAATGAGAAATAATGCATAAAATGCTTGTTAAAAAGCAGATATTCATGTTCTTATATGTAAAATACTATAAAACAGCTTGAACTGTGGCAAATACAAGTGAGGAGACATGTAGTGATTACTATTTACCTGTGAAAAATATTTTAATTTTCAATACTTCCACCAGTCTAGAATCAGTGAATAAACATCATTTGAGGTAAATCACTGACTTGGCTCTACAGAACCCTGCTGTGGTACAAATGCATGACTTTAAGTGGTTGTTGTTACTTAGGGCAAGTTTGTTGCCTGTCATACACATTTTTTATTAAATTGCAGTATGAAACATTTTCATTATTTCTTCTTTCAGATAATGACTGCCTTCAGCTACTACACAAATCTAATTAGGACCAGCCTGCAAATATGCAAATGTTAAATATGGGAAGTAAATTTGCTTCATATCTCTATGCCACAAAAACTCTTATCGCTTGTGATCACACAAACCTGATGCATGCCATTAAATATTTTAACTATTTGTATTGTGTTTTTGAGGCTACTTAACAGCATATGCCTTTAAAAAAATTGTTTAAGATGTCACATGAAAACAGCTTGATGAGGAAGCAACTAAAACTTTTCATAGGAGTAGAACATTCAAAATATTTTTGATGCAATAGCCCATAGGCCGACTAAAATTATGTCATATTGGTTGGGGCGGGGTTACCCCTGAGAGGTCACCAAACCCAAACTATGACCCAGGAGGTCAATAAATATAAGACAAGAAGGACGTCATTGACAGACAGAACAGTTAGAATACAAAGTACAACAACAGGGGCAAAATAACAAAAGTCCCAATGCCTTGAAGGGTCTACCTACAAAAAGAAATGAGTGAGTGGTCTCATTGCCCATATGTGCTCTCTGCAACACTCCATGTTCAACATCCACTAAGAAAAACACCAAAACATCTCAACAAGCCATAGTGAACCGTGGCACTAACTTTCACATCATCTACTAGAACACAATTTCTTAATACATGAGTTGTCTTAATTTGGATTGCTCAGTGTCGTAATTCACAATTGTATTCAATGGGGAAGTGTCTTTAGGATGACTAAGCAATCGGCAATCAGCATGGCTCTGCTATGACCTGCTGTAGTGATTCTCCAAGGGGGAACCAGAAGCACTGTCGGCAGCGATTCTCCAAAGTGGGATTGACCCGGGATGACTGTTGGCACAAGCGGGATCAAGACACAGGAAAGGCAAAATTGGGTCACAAGAAAAAAAGTTTAAGAAACTCTATATCGGAGTTTTCTATGCCAGGTTTAAGAAAATGAGCCTCATTTTTCCCACACAAAAGAAAAAAGTGTAAGGGAGAAAAGAATAAATAAATTTAAATATATATATCTTGGTCCCAGAATTCAAGTCCACAATAAAATGTACTATATTTAGAAGGTCCCAGATAGCAAAAAATGTGGATCACTGTTCTGGCTATGGAGCAGGGAAACAGCAGATTACAGTGCAAGGAAATTTTGTGAAATTTAGAGATGTCAAAGTGTTGTGTCACTGGGCTCAGAGCAGGACTAAATGGCAAATGATAAACAACTAAATCATTAAGAACAATTTAATGGTTAAACTCACTCATAACACAGGCAGATATCAGTATAATCATCAACAGAAGTAAGTTTTTGGTTGTGAAAATCAACTCTGGACAGAATACACCTCCATTGCAGAGTACACCAGTCACTATAACTCAGCCTATTTAACATATTTTGATGTGTTTTAGATTTGTCTTTGATTTCTCGTGTTATGACATCGATCCACCAATAGAATGTTTCAGATTTTCCTTGGAACCAACACAATTAGAACTGAACAGACTGAACTATACATGTGTTAGGAGATGAAAAGATGCAAACATTTTCCTTTGAGATAGCTTGTAGATCAATTTTATGAAAGACTAGTAAACTCGCATAAGTTCTACCCACTGGTCTAATGAGGTATGGAGATCTTTGTGTGATTTTACTTAGCAAAACACTTCGCTCTTTTACAAAAAACCTTTGGGATAGATGACTAAAAGACATTTTATACATCCAGTATGTTCTAGAGCTCCTTTTCAATCTCCTCTTCTGACTCGCTAAGTAAAGCTGAGCTAAGTCACTTAGCCTGTCTGTTGTCCAACTACGAAAATTAACATGTAAACAACAGTATTATATCTGTGTACTTATGAAGCATTTTAGGCTGTTTGTGATTTTTTTAACTATTGACTGTGCAGCAATTATTAGTTTAATTGTCAACTCCATGCCCAACCAAGTACTGAAAAATGTTGTCAGTCAGTCAGTCATCGTCCAACCCGCTATATCCTTACACAGGGTCACGGGGGTCTGCTGGAGCTAATCCCAGCCAGCATAGGGCGCAAGGCAGGAACAAATCCCGGGCAGTGCGCCAGCCCACCGCAGAAAAAATGTTGTGTGTCATTATAAACACTAATGTGATTACAGCATCAATTAATGATATAAATGTAACGTTAACAGATATTCTCTATTCTGCTAACAGATATAATAGATATTCTCTTTCTGCTAACATTATGCTTACATCTAATTATTATTTGGTTATTCATTTTGAGTTATAACTTGTAATAATACAAGATAGATATTGACGAAAGACACAAATATCCATTTAATAATCATCAGCTTATGTCTTGGTAAATGATGAAATTTCACAATGACAGTCTACATCTGCACATTTTAGTGTATATCTAAATAATCAATGGCGATATAAATCTCTAAACCAACATCCCTCGAGGTGCATTTTGACAGACTTGCAGGCACTCAGATA
The DNA here is from genome assembly GCF_900747795.2 of Erpetoichthys calabaricus. NCBI lineage: Eukaryota > Metazoa > Chordata > Cladistia > Polypteriformes > Polypteridae > Erpetoichthys > Erpetoichthys calabaricus. The sequence continues at coordinate 237,497,457 of NC_041394.2, forward strand.
GATCTGATTTGTATAACCTTTGAAAGCAAAGGGCAATTCTTAATGATCTAAAGAGCAGCTGTATTTACATCTGCCATAGTTCAGATCAATCGATCAGTTCTAGATTTTCTATATGCAAGGAAAGCATTGAAGCCAAAGCCTTCACAGCAAGACGTACAGCATTGTAATAATCACTAATCTTCAAATTTAGATTTATACAAATAGCTTGAAAATATTGTTTTTTATATAATGGTAACATCTGAATAGGCAATCCATCTTGTTGTTAATGCGAAATTGGCATTTTTCATTGGCAGACCAGCATTTTATTTGAATCGAAAATGTCAAAGAGACATGGATGCTTGTGTTCCTTTTTAAAATTTATAATGAAGCAAAATGTTTTCCCTGAAGGCCATATATTGAAGAAAAATCAAACACTCCTAAATCCCAAACAAAATTTTCACAAAGCAAAGTTTTCCCCATTTCTCTTTCTCCCATTTGTCTTTTTAAAGGTCACCACTAATCAGCTAAAAAATGCATGAAGCCAAAAGCATTTTCTGAATGAATTTGGCACAGAAAAGTTTCAATAAATACTGAAGAGTGATTTTGCTTTTGAAAAAATGGTAGGAAACTGATATTTTTCACAGTACTGTTTTTTTCTTTTTAATAATGTACTTCTTATTCTTTAGGATAAGGAAACATTTTTCCCTTTTTCTTTTGTGTTCTTCAATAATGAAGCTTCATTTTGTTGTGCTAATCTTTTTATTCTACTGTATGTTATTTAGCCAGTCTGTAATTTTGATTAATAATGAGCCTTCTATCTTCAAAACACCAAAGAGCTATTAAAAACAAATAAATAAATATTCAGAAGCAGTAGGAAACCAGCCTTTTGAAATGAAGGGAAATCAGAAGTTTAGGAGCTTTAAAACAGCTTTGCATCAAAACCTTTAAACTTTGATTCTGGAGCAACTAGCAAATTAGACCCAATGCAAATTATTAATCATGAGGTAATTTGGTTAATTAAAATAAATCCATGCAAAGTCATCAATTATTTCAAATAATTAAAATGCAGTTTTAAAGTCAGTAAAGGACAAAGGCATACTTGCCCACCAGACAGGCATGTACAGCAGTTGCAAACTGTAGAGCTGAGTTGTGTCTGTCCTGCAGCCTGATGGGAGCAGTATTTGGTAGTTTGTAGAGCAGAGTATTATTACTGTCCAACCGTGAAAAAACAAAGGCTTGGATCAGTCTGTCGACAACAGCAGGAGGCTGAAATTGATGTAAACAGGCTATGTGGAAAGGTGAAAAAGAATTGTTTTAACTACAGTGCACACATACCATACAATTTAAAAGAAGGGAAGGAGTCGAACAGCAGATACAAAGATTTTTTTTTGTTTCTGAATAATTTCTGCCACTCCAAAAGGTGGTAAAACACAGATTCAATATCAGATTAAAATGACAGACTTCTCTCTGTGTCATCAGCATAACAATGGACCTCAGCTTGTAATTGACATAGCTGTAATGAAAGCAAGAAAATGGTGAACACGAAACGGACTAAAAGCAAGCCTTAGAGAGAAACAATTCATTATTGTAGTGTGGAAAACAAACCCAACAGCATTTTCATAGAATTTAGTGGCATCTGAAAGTCAAATAAGATCTAATCTAAAATATGTTGTGGTCAGCAGCATGATTCTCATGTTTTCTAAATCAATAGATAGAAATGGTGAATAAGAAATTGGTCAGTAATTAGATATTTGGCAGGGTGCACTGATACATTATTAAGTAGATGTTTACATGCAGTCTTTTTAAAAGGTATGGTGATTTTCCAGTATGGATAAGACTATGAACAATATTTTTTACAGACAGGAATGGAGCTACAAAGATCCAGAGAAAGGAATGTTGGCATTGCTGCAGAAACAAATACCTTTTTTTAACAGAAACATTTTGCAACAGGTGTCAGTGTTTAATAATTAATAGAAATATCTTACACAGAACCACTTTAAAGATCTCCATAATATTTGGAAATTATAAACTATTCAGAAAACTGATATGAGTTTTAGTTCTGGATGATCTACAGTATTATCCCCTAAGAATAAAAATCATGTGATTTATAATGAATGTTCATTATGTTTTAGAAGGAATGAGGGGTCAAGATAAAGGTTTCTATATTAAACAAGCCAATGGGACTCCTAACATGATAATGGACAGCCAACCCACTCAAGCGTATTTATGCCCTACGGGTTCACCAGGATGACGTTTTGGCCTTCTATAAGTCAGATTAAACAAACAAGACTCTTGGAAACTTTATACTGTGGAGTTGGTGTACCTTTTCCCACGGTGCAACAGACTGTGAATGAGTATTTTTGAAAATAATATAAACTGAGGTTTTCTAAAAAAAAAAAATATTCATGAATTATATCTGATGGTATTAAATATTATTTAGCAAACAAAAGCACTGCCAACACATAGTCCTTCTTCATCAAAGCTCCAGGAACATGGGTCTGAACCAGTGCCTTTCCTTTCTTTGTTAGATTATACACTTCCCACGCCTATGTGGCTTTTTTAGGGTACTCCTGCTTGATCCCAGATGTGTACATGTTAGTTTAACTTGCTCCAGATGAGCCAGTGCTGGTGTGTACGTCCCCAGCAATATACTGGTTTCTCATCTAGGGATGGCTTCTGCCTTATACTGAATGCTACTGAGTTGATTACAGTCTCTCTCTTTGTATAAGTAATAATAATAATAATAATAATAATAATAATGCGTTTTATTTATAGGGCACTTTATATTTGTAGTAAATCTCAAAGTGCTACACAAAAAGTTTAAACAAAGGCAAAACAAGTTAAAAACAGAGATAAAACAATAATAATTAGTAGCATTCTTGTTAATATGCTTTCCTAAATAGAAAAGTCTTTAGCTGTTTTTTAAAACAGTCCACAAATTGCTGTGTTCTCAGTCTCTCTGGCAGGGCATTCCAGAGCCGTAGAGCCATGGAGCAGCGGCTGCAAAGGCTCGGTCACCCATTGTATGAAGTTTGGCCACAGGGGGGCGAAGGCAGTAGGTATTTGCAAAACGGAGGTTTCTTGTAGTGGATTGTAATATAAGGAGTTCCTTAAGATATTATGGATCATTTCCATGGATACACTGGTGAGTAAGCAGACAAAGTTTGTATTCAATACGGAGATGAATAGGGAGCCAAAGAAGTGACCGAAGGATTGGTGAAATGTGTTCATATTTCCACACACTCATCAGGATCCTTGTAGCACTACTTTGAATTTGTTGTAGCTCTTGAAGGTTCTTGCTGGGTATCCTGATGAGGAGTGCACTACAACAATCCAGCCTGGAGGAGACAAAGGCATCACAGAGGGAGAGGCAGGGACAGAGTTTGGCTATATTTCGGAGATGAAGGAATGCAATTTTACAAAGGTGATGGACATGTGTATCAAATGACAGATGGGAGTCTAACTTGACAACCAAATTTGTAACTGAAGGGGAGAGGGTAATGGTTATGGTCAGAAAAGGAAATACAATTTACGGAGGAATGAAGTTGATGGGGGGTACCAATTAAAAGAGCTTCAGTTCTGGTGCTGTTCAGCTTGAGGAAGTTCTTGGACATGCAGGCCTCAATCTCATCCAAGCAGGAGGAAAAAGTTAATGGAGGTGTAACAGAAGTTGAATCCAGTCTCAGAGCTGCGTATCATCGGCATAACAGTGGAATGAAATTCCATGCCTGCTGATGATGTGACCCAGGGGTAGCATATAGATGTTGAAAAGGGTCGGCCCAAGGACTGATCCTTATGGGGCCCCACAGGTGACAGTATGGGTACGAGATTTAGTGTCCCCTAGGGCCACATACTCAGCCCTGTCTGTGAGGTAGGACTCAAACCACTCCAGAGCAGTGCCAGAAAGTCCAATTACAGTATATAATGGAGACGATGGAGGAGAATATTATGATGCACCATATCAAATGCAGCTGTGAGGTCCAGGAGGATAAGGAGTGATGGAGAGCCCTGGTCAGCAGCTATCAGGAGGCCATTGGTGACTCTGACCAGGGCTGTCTCTGTACTGTGAGAAGATTGGAAACCAGAATGAAATTTTTCAAACAGATCTATTTTTTTGAGGTGATCCTGAAACTGGACCAAAACAACCTTTTCCAAAACCTTAGACAAAAATGGAAGGTTGGAAATTGGACGATAGTTTGCTATCACTTCAGGATCCAAAGAGGGTTTTTTAAATGAGATCAATTTTTGCGGTTTTCAAGGCCAATGGGACTAAGCCGCTCTGGAGAGAGTGATTAATGATATCAGCAATAAGAGGGCTTAAATCCGATACATTAGCTTTTACCAGAGGAGTAGAAAAAGGGTCTAATGAACACGTTGAAGGCCTCATCCTCTGGATGATGCCCTCAACTTCTTCAACTGTGGTACAGAGGAACTGGGAGAGGCAGCCTATTGGCTTGGTATGGAAACATCCAGCAATGGAGGACTAGAAACAGATAATGAGGAGGCTTCAGAAACTGGTTGTGTAGTTCTGCCTTTTAAATGTAGATCTGATATCTTATCAGTTTCGAAGAGTAACTCTTAAATGTCATTAGTTACATTTCTTCTTGGAAAACCCAATTACAAAAGTTGTCTCCAACTTAACCAAACCTCTACAGGTTTTTAAATATCTCAATTCACAAAGGAAGCAAAAATATTTCTCGTGCAAGGGAGATGACAAATTATAAGAGATTACAAATGTTCTAAGTCACTTAGGAAAATTCATTATTGAAAATGTTTAAATAAATTCTTCTTGAATAACTTTGTTGCTTATAGGTTACTCAAAGACACAATGTAAATTATTTGCACTTGTGAATCTAACAGCAGAACCTTAAAACCGATTCGGTGGTATAGTTTAAGTCAGATTAATTTTAAACTACTTTCATATCATATATCATATCAGGTCTTTTGTATTTTCTTTTACATATACTGTATTATGTGTACAACACAAAAGCAGAAATATATTGTGCCATAAAACTGCATCCTCATTTTCCAATGCCTAGGCTAAACTATAAAGAGACAAAAACATCTAAAACTTTGTCCTATTTATTTCACATTTCTCCAATGTCACCCTGGTGTCAGTGGTGTGTGTTGCCTAAGGCATGAAAGTTAAAAGCACAGCCTCTATTAATTTTTTTCACATATTCTGTTCTTGATTTCTTTATGCTTTACAACTATCTAAATGGCTCCTTTTATTATGGGCTGCTCTTTTATTTTATATATACCTTCTGATTGTTCGATCATTTTGCAGCATAATGACTAAGCATATTTTATAAGTTAAAATCTAAAGCCACTTAATTTAAAAAGAAAGATTTTATTGTATTTATTATTAATATATTTTGAAGAAGTACAAGGCAACTTACAGAATATGGATTGATTATAAGTGCTTACTCATATATATTTGCAGTCTGAGCACAGACTGGTGGTTTAGTGACTTGCCCAGAATCAAACAGTGTGGCAGAGTTTGAACCAGCAAGCTTAGGTTTTAAAGTTCAATGCTCCAGTCGTGACACAACATTGATTTTTTTTTAATCCCCTTGTCCTAATATTCAGAGGCAGTTATGAAAACACTAAAATATTACAAATAACTCTATCCAAAATGCACTGCTATTTCCTAATTTTAGTCACTATATGAAACAAGGTAATTTTCAGTTTCATTAGATTATAAGATACAGAAGCCCACGTGACAAAAGAAAACAATAATGCTGGCAACAGACAGAAACCTCTTCACCTTGCTGGGTCAAACTATATACAGTGCCTTAGTAATTTTAATTTACTGTAATATCAGAGCAGGAAATTTTTCTAATTTCACAAATGAAATCAATAACGGGTCCCTTGACACTTGGTCTTCATTAAATTTGTGAAAAATTCAATTACTGCACTTGCTGCATCCATTCTTAATATTATTAATTCATACATCTTGAAAAGTATTATTCGCAATGGGCTAAATATTATTGTCAAACCTTTATTAAAGAATGTATACTTATAGATGATTGCACTCAATAATCATAGACCAATTTCTAACATAACTTTTTCCTTAAGGCATTGTAAAAATAAATGTCACCTTGAAAAATACAACATATTTAAGAAAGATTCACTTCCATCTCTTTACTCTTAGCACAGCCTTAACTTGTGCTGTTCAGTATCATACAAATGAGGAAATTGTACAGATATTATGCTTTTAAACTTCTTTTAAATGCAGACATTGATACAACTCACAACAGCATTCTATTACCAAGTTGATGGAAAAGGCAAAAGAACGTTTATAAATGGACCATGATAACAGACAAAGCCATTATGACAAGCTAAAGTCTATACTTAAAATCAGTCATATCTTTTACCAAAGCACAAACATTTAACAAAAATTGTTGTCAGAAAAACAAAGCTCAGGGGTCTATTTTTCAAGTAAAAAACAAAGCAAAGCACACACCAACAAGTTACGTTTCTATCCATAATCTTAAATAACAGAGAAGTGATTAGTGCTGACCTATGTTCTGTTGACTTGATGACATCAGAGGTCATGAGCTCTTATCATTCCATGGTGGTGTTATAAAAATTCCACATTAATACACAGCAAGGGGTACAGGCCTCAAAAAGAACCACACAAAATGCCAGACCTGCCCTAATTTCTGGTGCAGGCCCACTACATTAAATTAGATTAGACAGAAGTTTATTTGTCCCCAGGAGGATATTTGGCTTTTAACAAAAGCTTTTTTAATAAAAAAAATAAATAAATAGATAAAATAAATAGATAAATACACACTATGGTCTGAACACACATCAGAATGACTAAAAAGAAAGACATTAAAAAAAAAACAAAAGAAAAATGTCTGACTTGGCTGTCACAGTGAGGCATTGGCATAAATTGCACCAGTAGTGTTTCTTGACACACTTATGAATAATTTGTTATCTGAAAGTACTCAGTGTTAGTGTGCCAGCGAGAGGATGTTCAGCATTGTTCATAATGCACTCAGGTTTGTTTTAATCCTCCCCTTTGCTACTACCTCCAGGGGTTCCAGAGTCCAGAGTGTGTCCCATAATTGACTCTGCCCTTTTAATTAGCTTGTTGCGACTCTGTGCAACCCAAATTTAGACAACCCAGGCCACCTAGCCCCAAATGCAAAACATAAAATTTCTGTCCTGCAGAGGCACAACAATAGTGCTAAAGCTTTTAAATGATATAAGTACAAAAATGATCAAAAAAATGGAGAAGAGGGAAAGTGTGAAACGAAACAAAGCTAGTTCTTTATATTGAAAGATTTATTCAAAATAATTCAAAATTAGAATAAAAACAATAAAGTAGTAACAAAAATATGGTAAGATGAGGGTGTGTTTTAAATTGCTTCATTATTTAACGTTTTCACACAACCTTTTAGCTTATGCCTGTGTTGAGCAGTAGAACAGGTAAGAGGAGGACAGACCACTGGAGCTAATTAGTTGAGGGAGGCTCAAGAGCAGTGGCATCCGCTAGTTGGGCAACATGCTCTTGGAGCTGTGCCGTTTCATGTGGTAAGTTCCGCTTGCGTTTGGGAAAGAGCCAGATACTGCAACATTCAAAGATGAACACAGTGCTATGGGAGCTTGCAGGCCTGCCATAGCTCAGATCCTTTTGTTGGATCAGGGATGCGACCTTGAGGTCTCCCATTATCCTGACAGGGACCAGGTGAGGAAGAGAAAGAAACATAACAGTTTTTAAATCTCCGAAGTTTGGGATTTTAAAATAGTTATCCGGATGATTTTAAACACACTAACACACCCTATTAGTTTTATGGCACAGATTTTAAGGGATGTATTTATTTAAAACTAGGGGGCTTCACCCCTGTTTTCACTAAACAACAAATCTTTTCATTCTCGCTGATACGCCTCTTCATTAGGAGGAAACACTACTTTTCCCTGATGGCAACGAATTAGACGATCTACAAGACTCCAAATTAACGTTTAAATCAGAAAAATATATTTGGTCTATTTCCGCTGTTTCATTTTTTACCGAGTAATAATTTCCGTTTGTTTGCGCTAATGCGATCTTTACTATCATTTTTATGATACTTTTGAATTTTAGTACTTTCATTATTTCTAACCTGCACTGCATGTGTATTGCGCCAACGTTTTTGAATTCTTTAATACTTTCTACTTAGTCATCTACTCTTTGTCTTTTATTTCCAGCCCCGGGCGTGGTTAAATCTCTTGCCACAAAGTCTTGTCTCGTGGGACGTGAAAGTATCTCTCTGAAAAAGTCACGTCTCAACCCAGGTTAAAAAGTCTTGTCTCGTCCCAGGATTTTTTTCATTATAATAGAGAGATATTTATTGACTTATTTATTTATTGACTGCACTGCCTTTTGCAATTTTTACATTTTTAATTCTCTTTTGTTATAAATTGTCATGAACCAGATTGGAAAGTCTTACATGTCTGCTTCACTTGCCTTTGATTAATATGGTCTATGACTACCAATGACCGGAGGAACAGGAAGATAGTAGGCTGTGGGCACCATGGCATCACAAGCAAACCTAAAAGCAACCAAATCCAATAAACACCAACCAGAGACAGTACCTTTAAGAAAGTGCAGGTGGTCAGAAAATTCCAAAATGTACAAAGAAAATGGAAAACAAAACCACAATGACTATCATTTTGCTGAAGCTTAAGTATTGCTATGGCTAGAACACTAACTGCAAAATAAGGTGGGTTTTATCCCTTTTATTAGATATTAGTTTGTACATTATGGTATTATTTATATCACTATGTGATGAATATTGTTTTGTTTAGTGTTTGAATATCCATGTGGTTCAATGTGTGGTGGGTGCAGCAATGCACTGTCAGCGCATGCTCCCAACCACTCCTCTCTTCTTTAATATGCTTAATTATGTGCCCTTGTTGCCTTGATATACAGTCTCAGGAGACGGGTTGGCCCTGACATCACCACTTAGCAACCGTCCTCCACCTTTATATTCAGGTAGAGGAAATGAGTCGCTCAAAGCTTCATTGAAGTTTATGGAGTAAAGACCTTTTTGCGAGTACTGTATTGGATATTCTGATATACAGAATTTTTTGCTACTGTTTATTGGATTTTGCTGTTAGTTTACATATTTGCACTTGTTTGCCCTGAATTGCCTTTTTTGGTAAATGCTTTTCATCTTTATTTTGCCTTTTTCCATTTGTATTCTCTTTTTTGATTTTTGTGAAGTTTCATTCTTAAAGATTCTTCATTTTCAATTCTCTTTAAGCCAGATATTTGAAGGTTTTTCTCTTCCTTGAAGGACATTTGTATTCTGAATATTTAAAAGTATTTATGCACTTTTAGAGTCAGTGCCCCATTTTGGGCCTGTACAGCCCAGACAGCATGCTTCTTGAGTTTGGAGTCTGGTTGCTTGGGGTGACGGCTATTGTGGAGAAGACTATTGGGGTCCTGGGGCCGAATGTATAAAATCTGCTTCCACTTAGACACATGCAAAAGCCATTTCGTATGCAAAAGTCAGGATTTATAAAACATCAACTTGATGAGAAAATTGGCTTAAAGGTAAGTCTGTATGTCAAATGCAAACTTTTTTGGCATTTTAGCAACCCTAGGTGGCAGACAATGAAGTAAGCAGAAAATCTTATTTCATTGCACATTTCAATGATGTGTAAGTCACATTCAGATGTTCTTGAACTAGTTAGATCACTGGTAATTGACGTGTTCTCACCATACAGATATCTTTTGTGTTGGTAATAACGCCTAAATTCTCTTAATGTCAGTTGCTTTTAGTATGTAGCCTATTTCTTTTATATATGAAATAGTTGTGCTGTGTCTTGTACAACATAACTAGCAATGGCAGTGTTAGCTCTTTTGGAATATGTAACCAATGACAGGCTAAAGTAAGTTTTCAGGGATCACAACACTTTTTTGCCTCATGATAATGACTGGCTTAGTCTTCTGATTTAGTCTTCCTAGAACAGTCCTTTTGTGCTAAATTTGAGCCTATATTACAGACAGCATCGTGTAAAAGTCACACAATTTTATTTGAAGACAGCTGCTTTTCAGAGTGAACTGGCTGTCCGGTCAGGAATCTTGCAGTCAACCTGAACCATGTCGTGTCATTTGGGATGGTATAATTAAAATGCTACCTAGATACACGTTGTTATGCCTCGCAGAATATTCATTAGTAGGTTAGTACATTGCAGACAACTTGTATAATCTTTCTTTCAGGTTATAGTAAGTACACCACAAAAGAAGAGATATAATGAAAGACACTCCTAGCACATAATTGGTGATAGAATGGACAATTGGTTTGTTATAACAAAGATGACGGCTTTTGGATTGTCAGGTGGCACATTGCTGTGCAACTCCAAAATGTTTGATTGCATTGTGATGGCTTGTGCAGTACTGAGCATCATAGCACAGAAACATGGATGGTCTTGGTATATCCAGCAGGGAGCTTGTTGGAATGAGTTCTTTTGTAATTGTGGCACATTATATAACCTGAATCTATATAGATATGATATTAAAAGGCAATACCCCTCCCTTAGTGATACGGCAGTAAGAAATCACATAGGAGAAATAACTTAGCTTTCTTTAATGACGGCTTACGCTGCATAACAGACGAAGGAAGCCAATAGCAAGAACCCAGTTTGGGAGTGGGGGCCCAATGTGTAGAGTCTGCCATTTTCGTCGCTGCTTTGGAAGGATTTTCAGGATCAGATGATGTTAACTCCTATCTGTCCATTGGCTTCAAAGGTGTGCTGGGCAATGTTCCAAGGCTTTATACTCTTCCTCCATGTGCAGGTCCCCATTTAGGTGAATCATGCCATTCCAAACAAGGCAAACATATACAATTTCATGCTGAGTTTGACACACATAAATAGTATACAATGGTCATCAGTCTGACTGCCCATTTCGCAGTTGTCCCTAACTTGTCTTGTCTTAAGATGCTTGCCTAGCAGTTCTTGTATGGTGAACTCCTGTGCGCTAAATCTGGCTCTATGTCAACTGTGCATGTGAGTAGAAAAAGGCATATTTATAAAATATATTTGCACAGAGCACAGTGACATATTAAACTTATACAGTTATTACACTTGGGACATCAACGCAATGGCAATTCAAAGACATTTGGATGTTGTATGTATGAATGAATGTGAAAATACTAGTATTCCAACACTGAAATTTACTTGGAAAAATGATTTTATTTTTTTACAAGTTCAATAAGAATATTCTTAGTACCTTGTATTTCTTTGCATACAGCCTGATCAATTTGTGTTATGCACTGTCAGAAATCCACTCTGCTGTTCCCATTCTTCTTTTTTTTTCTTTTATTTGTGACTCCCATGGAGAATCCAGCAAAAAAATGTTTTTGTGAATCTACTTCAGTTTCATTTTCTGCCTTTTTTTCCTCTGTTCTTCCATAGTTAGTAGTAAAGAGGCCACTCAGAAACATGGGTAAATTTATATGGTGATTAGATTAGATATTCAAAAAAGGCATTTTCACACCATGTATAGTTACTGAGAGGTGGTGACAGGGAGTGGCTAAAAGCGCATGTACACGCACATAGTTTTAAGTTGATTTCAGATTTACTAAAGAAATTGAAATGGTATACAGCACACACATGGTTTTATGTACATGCTGTTTTTGCCTTTTGAGCATACGCAAAATTTTAGTAAGGAGTCTAAACAAGATGCACAAGAACCCTTGCCTGAGCCTTTCGTATATTTTTTGACCTGTGAGTCCCTTTGCCATCTTGTGAGCTGTTAATCACAATACTTGGAGGAGGAGATAGGGCATACTACATAGAAATACAATAACAATAAAATCATAAAGTGACCAAAACACAAAGACAGAATGCAATTAACAAAATTATATTTAAATCAGAACACAAAAGCTAAATAAACATACCATAACACAGACATGGTGACGGACAGTCCTCTACATATTTTTGTCACTCAGGGCTCAGTAATGCAACAGTAACTGGTCTGGCTTTAGAAAGTTCAGCTGAATATTGATTTTCATTTGTTTTTTGATAACATTCATCTGCATTTATCATTTTATACTTAAAGATGTTTTATTAGTGTGTCTTTGATTAACTTCTTCGAAAAATGAAAATTTTGAATGAGCAATATATACAATAATGCGTAAGAAAAAAAAGGAATTTCAGGAGTTGTTAGTTAGATGTTTTGAATTCCTTCTTGAATTGATTTTTATATTTAATGGCACCTTTTGGTTTATGGAAAAGTTGATGTCAAAAACAGTGTAGCTTTCTACCTGTGAAACTGGACCAGCATAAGACTGGTGAGTTTCTTGCCCTGCCACATCTGTGAAACACAATGAAACTGGCCAGCAAAATCTGCTGCTAAGTTTGAATCACTGTACTTCTCATCACAACATGCCAAACAGCATGAAACAAGAGAGCTGCATTGTCAATTAAGTGGAGAAAGAGTGATCAGATCTCTCTCATGTCCAACATACAGTCACAAGACATATCGTTTGTTTTTAAATTATTTTAATAGCTCCAGTTTTATCACCATAGATGAGTCTTAAAGCTTCTGGGAGGATTGCAGTAGAGCAGTGGATAACATGCATCACACAGCACCACTGGAAAATCCTGACGGTTGATTCAAAAGGAGTTAGAAATTGTAGATGTCCCAGGGGATGAATCACTGGGAGACATCCATGCAGCAGACGTCGCTGCTCTATGAAGTGTATTTCATGATCTTAAATGAGAATATTAAATGTCATTATTCTCTTCCCATTCTCCTGGCTCAGAGAGTGTGTTCCACTTATCAAAAAGGATGTGTCTGTCCTTTTGATCCATGGATAGACTATCTCTTTCTATTTCCAGGAGCCAAAATATGACGTTTGCTTCTCATGATGACATTGATTATTTTGCATGAAATCGTACAGGAACATGTAATGTTTACGCATTGGACTATTCCCTTTTTTTTTAAAAAAAGAAAAAGGTATTTTTGCTTAAAAAAGTCTCCTAAAGTGCATTTTCTCTCCTTTGCTGCTGTGTATACCATACATCCATCCATCCATCCATTTTCCAACCCGCTGAATCCGAACACAGGGTCACGGGGGTCTGCTGGAGCCAATCCCAGCCAACACAGGGCACAAGGCAGGAAACAATCCCGGGCAGGGTGCCAACCCACCGCAGGTATACCATACAGTATATTCTAAATCTGCAGGTAAGATATGGTCTGAATCATCTTCATTTCCATTTTTAAACACAATAACTACAGTACTGCGGTGGGTTGGCGCCCTACACGGGATTGGTTCCTGCCTTGCGCCCTGTGACCCTGTGTTCGGATTCAGTGGGTTGGAAAATGGATGGATAACTACAGTAGATGACCTATCTGGGTCAGAGTGCATAAATATCAGTTTTGCTGAAGTTACTGGGAATTTATGTACTATCTGTGACACCGACCTATCTTTTAATAATCACATTACTGCAAGACATGTTTTTCTAGATAAAATTTAAGGATACTGAAATGTTAATTCTTGCATTTATTTCAGTACTTCACTGCTTTACTGACAGACTGATCAAACCACTCTGTTTATAGCCTGTAGTTCATTTTTAATACCATTCAATTGATCATTATCAAAACTACATATGATCACATAACTCTTGTTGTTATAGCTTCCCATTCGTTTTAGAGCTGATTTCAAAATTATAATTCTAACCACTAAAGCTGTAAATGGTTTTGGCTCCCTTGACTTAAAAAGCATACTAAATGCTTACACTGTTATCTCAAGACACAGGCCCCTGTTGAACTTATCTGTCACTGTTCTGAATTTGTGAATGTGTGTAAACATTCAGCCTTCTGTGAAGAGCACTTTATAAGAATAACATGAATTGAACTGAACTTAATGGAATTGAATGACTGACTGATTAATTCACTTTCAGCAGCAATAACTCCAAATAGTTGTTTTTTGTAATTATTGATTAATGCCTCACAGTGTTGTGGAGGAATTTTGGCCTATTCTTTCGTATACTATTGCTTGAAATGAAATTTGGACAACAAATTAACTGGATGGCATAACAGGTCAACAGTTTTAGGATCAAATCCCAATGCAGGGATTTTCTATGGCTACTCTGGTTTTAAGAGTAGCACAGTGGTTAGCACTTTGGCTCTATAACTGCTGTAAAGAAAGTGATTTAAAAAAAATATTGCTAGTTCAATATTTAATGTTTGCATGTCACTTTTTTAATCACTTCTCCAGCTGAGGAAAACATCCTGAGTGGCCCCTGTACCATACAAAGGGCACTGCAGTGATTCAAAGGACTTCAGACCAGTTGCTCTTACTTCATATATCATGAAGACTTTTGAGAGGCTGGTCCTGGAACAGCTGGTTTTGGCTAGGCATATATAGATGAGGAGGATGCTCCGATTTACATGCTCCTCAGAGCCTACTCCCACTTGTACAAAGCCAGCACCACACTCAGGATAATGTTCTTTGATTTTTCCTGGGCCTTTAACACTTTTCTGGCTCATTGATTGGGGAAAAAGGTGAAGGCTATGCATCTTGATGCCCCCATAGTCTCCTGGAGCACAGATTACCCAACCACCAGACAGTAGTTTGAGAGGCTGAGGGAATGTGTGTCAGAAATGGTGATGCATAATACTGGATCACCTCAGGGAACTGTCCTGTCTCTCTTCTTATTTACCCTCTACACAACTGACTTCCAGTACAATACCAGCACTTGTAACCTACAGAAATTTTCAGAAGAGTCCTCCATTGTGGGTTGAACTAATAATGAAGATGAGTTAGAGTACAGAAAGGTTGTGGAGGAGTTTTGTCTTATGGTGCAGAGAGATCCACCTGCAACTCAACATCAACAAGACAGAAAAGGTGATGGTGGACTTCCGGTATGCCAAGGAGCCTTTTAGACCAGTCACCAGCTGGAGGACGTGGAAGAGCAGAGAGCGACAAGTACCTGGGGGTTCATTTAAACAACAACACAGTGGCACTGTACAAGAAGGGCCAGAGAAAACTGAATTTGCAGCAATATAAAGGAAATGTTCTATCAGTCTGTAGTAGCCAGTGAGTTGTTCTTTGCGCAAAGTGTCCTTGGGAGAAGAAACCAAAGCTCAAAAGATGCACAATGCCTGAACAAAATTATTAAGAAAGCCTGCCCCATCTCATGGCGAACCATGGAAACACTGTAAACTTTTGTGGAAAAGAGGATGATGGTAAAATTGGATACCATCATGAAAAATCCCCTCCATCCTCTCCAATCCCCTCCATCACTGTGTTCTAAAATACACCCCTGGCAATTGCTATCTGGCAATTCAGAGTTTCCTCCCAATGTACTCTTTAAATTAATTTTGAAATTTCTATGTAATATAGATTTATTTACTTAGCTATTATTAATTGATTGATTGATTGGCTGTATTATTTGTCCCATGAGTCTGTATCCTTGTTTTTTAAGTTTCTGCTGCTGTATGCATTAAAATTTCCCCATGGGATTAATAAGATTTAACTAATCTAACCTAATCTAATATGATTATCAGGGCTATTTTTTTACAGTATGTAAATAAAAAAACTGCTGCATTTTGGGGTTTTTAATGACATGGGGCTGTATATAGCTAAATAGTTTCACTTTTTATTTTCAGTCAAAAAAACAACCAGAGGTTAAAAGTAAAGTAAAATGCAAAAATAGGGGGGGTACTTATTTAAAAATTAGACACGCTAATACTCTGCATGTTGGCAAATAAAATGAATTTCAGCAAAATACAAAATCAACAACTGCATTTAACCACTCAGTTACTTAATTTTCACATTGATATTCACTAAATGATTCAATTCAATGCCTTAATTCAGAGTTTAGTGTTATGTTGTGCAAATCACACGATCCAATCAAATAGTTAAAATTCCCCAGCTACAACACATTCCAACAAAGGAATAAAACAAAATGGAATTGATTATGAGATGACACCACTTGTAATACTAAAAAGGAATTTAAATGAAGCCACTCATTTGGACACCATGTCTGAAAATTTCCTGACTTAAAAAATGATTCAAGTGACCTGTTTAAAATCTACATTTTTCCAACAATTAAAACAGGAAGAGCCTCAAGCCTGCAATAATCAAAGAAAGTAAAAATAATTTCACAGCAGTAAGATGCTAATTATTTCAAGGAAGCATTATATTTGGCTTAATATTCTGTGACAGGCGTGAAAAAGAACAGAACCCCTAAATGTTAACATTAACATTTAAGAGATCTGCTTTAAGTGCAGTGGTGTGCCATTAAATTTCATGTATCACATCTCAGGTTGTAAATATTCAATAACCTAGATATAAAAAAGCATTAGAGAAGGCCAGCATGGATGTCACGTCCTCTTGTCTGTTCCTCATTTTCTAGGATTGAAGGAGATTACAAATTGTTGTAATGTCAAATGACTAGCTTAAGATTGCCATAAGATAAGAGGCTCTTTTACTAGAAGGCATCTGTGGTGACAGAAGGATGTTTGTGTTGTAAACAAGAAAATAAAAGAGTGCCGCTGACAGCAGGGATTTCAGAGCATGGACTGTAAATCCTTAATGTCCATGTTAAACTGTCTTAATTTGATTTGCAAACAGTCATCCATTGCTGCAGTGAAACAGTGGTCTATATTTAATGATTGCATTTCTCTAAGAGCACAACCAGAAGCACAGTGATTATGAGAGAAAAGGTCTGCCTTTTAATGAGTGGCAACCAAAATATCACCTGGGATACCCAAGATATGTCATGGCGGGCCACAGCAGTCATGGATTTTGTATTATGTTGGTAATATCGGTTTGACTTTACACTGAAATTATCATTCTGGTACCTCAATCACAGAATAGGCTTGCAAGAAAAAAAGCTATTTTGGTGATACAAACTTTTGACACTGAAATCAAGGTAAGTTTTTGAAATTTACTTCTTAAACAAATCTGGAACTGGCTCTTGATTGTGTTTCATTTAAAATTTCAAAATATACCACCAGAAACCTTTTTGTGATTTAACACTAACAATCTACTTAATTATTAGCAGCAATGAATCCCTACTGTAACTGCTATGGATGTTTTTATGCCCCCTTGAATGGTTACTTACATATACAGTATAGATTATAATATTAAAAACAAAATCTACCAATCCATTTTCTGAATATGCATTGTGTTCAAGGACAGAGCCTTTCCCAGTGGATCATTTTAAGGGCGGGAAACAAGTCTCAAAGGGGTCCCAGTCCGTTACGGAGATCATATACAGAAGCACCACAGATGTCCTAGGTTCATATGAGAAAGCTAGAGTCATGGAAATTAAACACGGACAATAGAGGGACAAAGAACCAGATTCCCAGAGAAAACCAATGCTGACATACGCAAAATATGTATAAACATAGGCTGGCAGCTGAATTGTTATCCCTGGAGCGCTGTATTGCCCATAAATAATGTAATTCAGTCAATTACATCAAGACGACAGTTGACTCCAAAATGTATTGATTTTGAATTAATCCATCAATCACCTCACTCGCTTTGCTCATGGTAATTTCATATTTGAAAGAATGAGAAGAGACCATCCAGAGTCAAATTGCTTACCCTTTGATATTACATTCGCTGCTTCTGTTAGCATTTTCATGGCAGTTCATACCTACAAATGTACAATACACTTTGGTTAAGTCATTATATGTCAGCTATTGAGAAAAACATTCAACCTATAATGAGCTTGTCTTCAGGCTAAGGAGCTTTAAAGTGCTTTTTCAACACAGTATACATGTAAATACATTGTACTGTTTAGTGCTTCCAAGTAATTTATCAACCTGTTAGTGACAAACTAAAGCTTGTACAC